>NC_137920.1:25796098-25803598 GCF_963457725.1 Sprattus sprattus
TCATGTTCTGTTGTGTTCTGTTTGATTCAGTTGAGCAACAAGGTTTGCTCCACGCTCAGTGAGTGGTTTAGTTCAGTTCTGTTCGGTTTCCCTCAGCCTTTTTCAGTTCGGGTCAGTTCTAATACCTGTAAGTCCAACTAACTCACAAACCTTGGTTACGTCCATTTTAAAGCAAATTCAGTCTGGTGTATTAACATTGGCCCATCACACTAATTCAGCTCATTGTAAATTGAAATATGAGAACAGTATTGACACCAATGCTTCATTCTAATTGGTTTAAAAGTCAGGTACATTTACCAACTGTAAAATTCCTTGGGCAAAGCAGGTGAAGCACATGCCTTTTAAGGGCAGGTTCAAGCTATCTCTGTGACTGGAGGCTCTGGCCGACCGTGACTGGATTACAGATGAAAGACCCTTCTAGAGTGTGTGTAGCATCACCCCATTTGTGGCCAGTTGAACAGCAGGACGAGGGGAAATAGGGTTATATGGCTGGTGACCTTTAAACCCTGCATGAGGTCTCCTAGGTTACAAGGGGTCTTTAAGGGGCCGTTGCTGCCAGATTGCCAGATTGCGTGTGAGTGTGTGTGTGTTTTTGTGTGTCTGGATGAAAGACGATGGGTATATTTAAGAAGATGGAAAAGTCTATTGTTTTGTGTGTTTCAGGGTGAGTGTGAGTGGAGTGTGCTTAATGATTTTCCAGTGTGAATCTGAGCGTGCCTGTGGGTGAGGGACATATGCTAGTATGTGAGTTATTAAGCCAGAGATGTGTGTGATTTAGTGGCCAGAGAGGAGAGTATGTGTGCTTTGTAGGGCTTAAGTATACTCCAAAAGGTCTGCTTTGAGCAACACAGATGCATACTTATGTCCTAAGTATACTAGTTTTGCTGTTGCAGGCATGTCTCATAGCGCATAAGCTCAAGCCCTCAATCACAGAGTTTGAAGTAATATCTCTACATCGTGCGCGCACGTGTGTGTGTGTGTGTGTTTGTGTGTGTGTGTGTAACATCTGTGTAAGGGTTGCTGTGAGGTTCTCAGGAGGAGAGCGGACTTCAAACGGCTGTCAGTAACAGGCAGCTGCTCTGTGCTGTTTATGAAGGGGTTGGTGGCGCTGCACTGATCTGTGTTTAGTTAAACAGCAGAGTGTGTGTGTGTGTGTGTGTGTGTGTGTGTGTTTAGTTAAACAGAAGAGACTGGAAGTGTTTGGAAGTCTCTCATCTCAAGTCAAAGCAACTCAAAACATCAGAATTGAGACAAAGTGTTCTTGCCTCAGTTACTATTTGTGTACCTGATAGTTTGAGGCACTCTGTATGAATCTTTTCTGGTCCTGGCTAAAAGTCAGTAAAGTAAACACACACTGAGAAGGAAGCGTTCACATGGGCATAATGTCGGCTTAGTATAATAGTTCTATCTGACAGTCCAGACAACATTAATGGGGTACTGGGTGATTATGAATGGACTGTGTGAGTGGGTGGGTTAGTTTATCATTCATTAATGAAAAGTTGAAATTATCCTCTTGTGTGTATCGTTGTTTTGTTACTTCCCCTTTAGTTGGACACAAACATTGTAGCTTTGAAAACATTAAGAATAACCCACGCACACACACACACACACACACACACACACACACACACACAAACACAAACAAACGCAACCATAACTATGAGCTGTATGCTGTCTTTGCTTTCACTGTACTTGCGTTGGTTACGTTTACATTCCACTTTAATATTAATACTGAACTTCAACAGACAGTCATTACAGTAAGATGTCTGCCTGACTGTGGATGGTATTGTTTGTATTGACATGACCTGTGGTCTTTGCTTGATAGGTGAAACTGTGGAGAACCCTTGCTTCACTGGCAGACATGGCTGTGACACTAACGCCCTGTGTCGGCCCGGTGAGGGGACTCAGTTCACCTGCGAGTGTAGTAGCGGTTTCACCGGAGACGGACGCGCCTGTTACGGTAAGGTTACTTTGTGTGTGTACTTGCCTGCCTGCTTGTGTGTGTGTGTGTGTGTGTGTGTGTGTGTGTATGTGTGTGTGTGTGTGTGTGTTTGTGTGTGTGTGTGTGTGTGTGTGTGTGAGAGTGTGTGTGTGTGTGTGTGTGTGTGTCTGTGTGTGTGTGGGTGTGTGTGTGTGTGTGTCTGTGTGTGTGTGTGTGTGTGTGTGTGTGTGTTCGTGTGTGTGTGTGTGTGTGTGTGTGTGTGTGTGTGTGTGTGTGTGCATGTGTGTGTGTGTGTGCATGTGTTTTCAACATTCTTCCTCCTTGTTCCAAATAGGTGAGTGTAGCAGCAGCTGTTTGCTATTCCTGCCGTGTAGGTTGTCATTGAGGAGTGGAAGTAACCATTAAAACTTACAGGACCTGACATCATACTTATTCCACCTCACAGCTCCTTCAGAGATGAGTGTGTGTCAGAACAGTGTGTGTGTGTGTCCCCATCTCACAGCTGAACTAAGTCACTCCAGAAGCCAGAACTGCATTTCATATGTCCGTCATTATCCAACATAATGCCATAATTTGTTCAAACAAACTACTTAGACAATATTCATGGATTGTTTATATATCCTCCAATCCTCTAGTGTTTTTGCACCTGGTCTTGTTTATAGTACTGGCAGCTTTTTCACATTCTGTATCCACTGTCTTTCTGTGGGCTTCCAGAGCTGGTTGGCCTGTGTTAGCTTACCCCTAATCGAATTTAAGACATGAAAGAATTCCTCGGACGTAGGAAACAGAATTCCTCGGATGCGAGTGCTAGAGAGGATGTCCCAGTCCAAACATCCATGGTGTCATGACAGAGTGTATATGCTGTGTGTGTGTGTGTGTGTGTGTGTGTGTGTGTGTGTGTGTGTGTGTGTGTGTGTTGGTGTATATGCTGTGTGTGTGTGTGTGTGTGTGTGTGTGTGTGTGTGTGTGTGTGTGTGTGTGTGTGTGTGTGTGTGTGTGTGTGCTGTGTGTGTGTGTGTGTGTGTGTGTGTGTGTGTGTGTGTGTGTGTGTGATGTTGTGTGTGTGTGTATATGTGTGTATACGTATATGTGTGTGTGTGTGTGTGTGTGTGTGTGTGTGTGTGTGTGTGTGTGTGTGTGTGTGTGTGTGTGTGTGTGTGTGTGTGCTGTGTGTGCTGTGTGTGTGTTGTGAAGGAGTCAGGGGGAAGAGATGGGTTATATGTCTTCTTCCTGAATAAAAGGAGGTTGTTTTAGAGTCGGGGGATAGGAACATCCTCTGAGGGATCTAGAGACAATCCATAATGCAAAGCAAATGTGTGTGAGTGTTTGCGTGCGTGTGTGTGTGCTGTGTGTGTGTGTGTGTGTGTGTGTGTGTGTGTGTGTGTGTGTGTGTGTGTGTGTGTGTGTGTGTGTGTGTGTGTGTGTGTGTGTGTGTGTGTTTGTGTTTGAGAGAGAGAGAGAGAGAGAGAGAGAGAGAGGGAGGGAGAGAGAGCTACAAAGAGAAAGAGGAATACAGATAAGAAGAAAGTTAAAGCTGTCTGTTAAGAAAAGCGAATAAAAGAGGTAGTGTAGTCATCCATCCTGTGTGTAAACGGGAGAAGGAAAAGGGGAAGGATGTAGAGTAAGAGAGGTGAAGAAAAGCAGGAGACAGAGCTTAAGGAGAAGATGGACATAAGGAGAGGGAGAAGGAGACAAAGGAAGGGAGGACATAGGGAGAGGGAGAGTGTAGTTCCACTCTCTTTCTAATCTAAAGAACAGTGAAGTTCGCCTCTTACTGTAATCTAAAGAACAGTGTAGCTCCCTCTTGATTTGAGTTTCCTTTGATGAAGATGAAAATGAAATATCAGTCTGTTTTGAGCCCTTTCAGACTCGGCTGCACGCCATTGTTGAGTGTTGAGCGCACACACAGCTATAAATATCCTTTATCTCACAACTAATTATTTCACAAATTGCAATCTGGCATATTTGTATCTCTGTCTCACCTGTATCTCTCTCTATTTTATCTTTCATCTACCGCCTTTTATCTCTCTCTTTCCCTCTCTCTCCCTCTCTCCATCTCTCTCTCTCCCTCTATCTTCCTGTCTCTCTCCCTCCCTCTATCTTTCTATATCTCTCTCTCTCTCTCTGTGTCTCTCCCTCCCTCTATCTCGTAGATGTCGACGAGTGCAGGGATACTCCTCAGATCTGTGGCCGTCACTCCGTCTGCAGCAATCAGCCCGGAACGTTCCACTGTGGATGCTTGGACGGCTACCAGTTCGCCAGTGATGGACGGACCTGCATTGGTACACACACACACACACACACTCACACACACACACACACACACACACACACACACACATACACACACACACACACACACACACACACACACACACACACACACACACACACACACACATGGATAGACCTGTTTCAGTACGTTATCACTGGTGCATACACAATGCTTACAGTCTGTGATGTGAACTCTGTGTGTTTGTGAGAGGAGGAGAGAGATAGAGAGAGAGAGAGAGAGAGAGAGAGAGAGAGAGAGAGAGAGGAGCATCAGTATCAGGCATTGCCGGTTTAGTTTTCTTTTAATTGTATGTGTTTGTTTGAGGGGAAAAGAGATAGAGAGAGACATGAAGAGAGAGAGCGAGAGACATGAAGAGAGAGAGAGAGACATGAAGAGAGAGAGAGAGACAAAGAGAGAGGGAGAGAAAGAGGAACATCAGTATCAGTCATGGCTGGTGTTGTATTGCGTTGGACACAGATAAGAGGAACATACTGTATGTCTCACTGGTCCTTCTGCCTCTTCTCTTCCATCTGGTTTGTCTCTGACTTCATAAATCTGACTTCCATTCCCTGTCTGTCTTTTTGCCCTATCATCTTCCTCTTCCCTTCTCTTCCGTCTCATCTCTCTCCCTCTCTCTCCCTCTCTCTCTGTCCTTTCTCTTCCCCTTTCACTCCCTCACCCTCTCTCTCTACTCGCCTTCTCTCTCCCCCTCTCTCTACTCCCCCTCACTCTCTCTGTCTCCTTCTCCTTCCCTCCCTCTCTAACTCTCGCCGTCATCCTCTCTCCCCCACTTTCCCTCCCTCTCTCCCCCCCTCCCTCCATTGTGTGCAGAGGTGGAGCGTGCGGTGGACCACTGCCTGCGTGGTACCCACACCTGTGATCTGGCTGAGAGGGCTCGCTGCAGCTACACCGGCGGCTCCAACTTCATCTGCTCCTGCCTGCCGGGTTACCAGGGAGACGGACGCTCCTGCAGGGGTCAGTCACCGGATCCGTGTGTGTGTGTGTGTGTGTGTGTGTGTGTTTGTGATTGTGTGTGTGTGTGTTCGTGTTCGTGTTCATGTGTGTGTGTGTATGTGTGTGTGTGTGTGTGTGTGTGTGTTTGTCTGTGTGTGTCTGTGTGTGTGTGTGTGTGTGTGTGTGTGTGTGTGTGTGTGTATGTGTGTGTGTGTGAGTATGTGTGTGCGTGCGTGCATGCGTGTGTGTTTGTGTATATGTGTGTGTGTGTGTGTTTGTGTATATGTGTGTGTGTGTGTGTGTGTGTGTGTGTGTGTGTGTGTGTGTGTGTGTGTGTGTGTTTGTGTTTGTGTGTGTGTATAAGAGAGACAGATAGAGAGAGAGAAAAAGAGTGAGAGACAGAGTGTGTTGGTGGGACAAATATCTTTCTGACTGAGTGTGTATGTATATGTTTGCGTTCCAGAGAGATAGGGAAGTTACCTGGGTCTGTGTTTGTCTACTTCACAAAGTTTGTGTCTGAGGATGAAAGGACAAAGTGTGTGTGTGTATGTGTGTGTGAACAAGAAAGGGTGAGTGTGTGTGTGTGTATATGTGACACTGCATGAGAGAAACCATATGCACGTGATGCTCGCTCACCCCCCTATCACTCGGTCACCCAGAGAGAGAAAACACCAGGCCTCCCGCTCCGATAGTCAGGGGTCACGGGGTCGTGTTGATGTTTCATCCTGAGATCAGCCTGGAGGATGTTTGCTCAGGATGCAGCGACTAGGACAGAGAACCGAGGCAGTGACCCACAACCCTACATGACAGGCCTTTAGATCATACAACACAAATAATATGCTTTTTAGATCATACAACCCTACATGACAGGCCTTTAGATCATACAACACACATAACAGCCCTTTAGATCATACAACACAAATAATATGCTTTTTAGATCATACAACCCTACATGACAGGCCTTTAGATCATACAACACACATAACAGCCCTTTAGATCATACAACACAAATAATATGCTTTTTAGATCATACAACACAAATAATATGCTTTTTAGATCATACAACCCACATAACAGCCGTTTAGATCATACAAAACAAATAACTTTAATTAAGATCATACAACACACACAACATGTGTTTAGATCATACAACCCACATAACATGCCTTTAGATCATACAACACAAATAATATGCTTTTTAGATCATACAACACACACAACAGCCCTTTAGATCATACAACACACATAACATGCCTTAAGATCATACAACACATATAACATGCCTTAAGATCATACAACACAAATAACAGGCCTTTAGATCATGCAACAAAAATAATATGCTTTTTAGATCATACAACCCACATAACAGCCCTTTAGATCATACAACACACACAACATGCCTTTACAACACAAATAACATGCCTTTAGATCATAAAACCCACATGACATGCCTTTAGATCATACGACGCAAATAACATGCCTTTAGATCATACAACACAAATAATATGCTTTTTAGCTCATACAACCCACATGACATGCCTTTAGATCATACGACGCAAAAAACATGCCTTTAGATCATACAACACATATAACATGCCTTAAGATCATACAACACATATAACATGCTTTTTAGATCATACAACACAAATAATATGCTTTTCAGATCATACAACACATGTAACATGCCTTTAAATCATACAACACAAATTTACATTCAGATTTATAGGAAGCAGCACATAAGGTTGTGCCTCTTACTCTTCCCCTCTCCTCTTTCTTACCTCTCTCTCACTCTTTATCTCACAAACACACATGTACTCTCTCTCTCTCTCTCTCTTACACACAGACACATACACACTCACACACACACACACACACAAACACACACAGGAAATGCCTAAGGATTTGATATCTATTGGATGTGCAGTTTAAGGCCAGAAGGGTTTGTTATATATCATTCCATAAGGACACAGTGTGTGTGTGTATGTGTGTGTGTGTGTGTGTGTGTGTGTGTGTGTGTGTGTGTGTGTGTGTGTGTGTGAGAGAGAGAGAGACAGTGGGTGTGTGTGAATCTGGAGAGCATTTTAACACATCCTTCAGGAGATCATTCATTCGCTTTGGTGTGGCTAATTTATGAGGTTTCCTCTTCGCATACACCCACATGCATAGATACACACATGTACACACAGACCTACTTTCTCTACCCCTCTCTGACACACACAGATACACAACACAAACACACCCACACGCACACGCACACGCACACACACACACACACACACACACACACACACACACACACACACACACACACACACACACACACACACAC
>NC_137920.1:25808598-25843598 GCF_963457725.1 Sprattus sprattus
TCCACATTCCAGTTGCTCTCTCCTCTCTCTTCTGCTCTTCCCCTCTGCCTCTCTTTTCTCTTTCTCTCTCCATCTTTCTCTCTCTCCATCTCTCTCTCATTAACTCTCTCTCTCTCCATCTCTCTATCTAACTCTCTCTCCATCTCTCTCTCTCCATCTCTCTATCTCTCTAACTCTCTCCATCTCTCTCTCTCTCCATCTCTCTCTCTCTAACTCTCTCTCTCTAACTCTCTCTCCAGCTCTCTCTCTCTAACTCTCTCTCTCTCTCCATCTATCTCTCTCTAACTCTCTCTCTCTAACTCTCTCTCTCCATCTCTCTCTCTCTAACTCTCTCTCTCTCTCTCCATCTCTCTCTCTCTAACTCTCTCTCTCCCCATCTCTCTCTAACTCTCTCTCTCTTACTCTCTCTCCATCTCTCTCTAACGCTCTCTCTCCATCTCTCTCTCTCTCTAACTCTCTCTCTCTCTCCATCTCTCTCTCTCTAACTCTCTCTCTCCCCATCTCTCTCTCTCTAACTCTCTCTCTCTTACTCTCTCTCCATCTCTCTCTCTCTAACGCTCTCTCTCTCTCTAACTCTCTCTCTCCCCATCTCTCTCTCTCTAACTCTCTCTCTCCATCTCTCTCTCTCTCTAACTCTCTCTCTCTCTCTCCATCTCTCTCTCTCTAACTCTCTCTCTCTCTCTCCAGACTCTGAAGCCACTTATATGTCCCCCCCCCCACCCCAGAGTCTATCATGAAGGCCTGTGGCTTTCAGACAAACTCATCCCATAAATGCTTAGATGTTTCATGACCGAGCTCAAGGGTCCTTTCCTGTTGATTTCCTGTTTCTTTTTTTGTTTAACCCACACCAGAGCCAAATGCAATCCAGTGAAATGTACCAAAACTGCTTACAGCTCTAGGCATATCTATACATAGCAGTAGATAATAACGTATTTGTGTGCGTTATGGTGGCTCTTATGGACATATAACGCACATATGTCCTCATTTATCATTGTGGTGATAGGGCCATGATGAGTAATGCATCTTGACGTCCAAGTAGGCCCACATTGGTTACTTTGATGTACTGTGACATGTGTTACACTATTATAAGTGTACTGTCCTACAAATAAATCTCATAACATTAACATCAACATGTTGAATATGAGTGGAAACACGCATCCTCAAAATACATGCTTGAAATGTGTACACCCTAAAGTGTATATTTCACATCTTTTTTATGTAAGACCAGCCTGTGTTTGCTTTGCAACATCTAAACCACATCCCACATCATTTACACTCCCAGTATTCATGTAGTCAGACGTGGGTAAAAACCCTTTTAAATACAAACATCCTGCAGTTAACAGTCTTGACATAACAGCAGGTTTTTTTTTTCGTTTTTTTTCTGGTTGTCAATGTAGGATGTTGTAGATTACTTGTTGTATTGGTGCTCTTATTGTTAAATAAAAAGAAAATGGTAAAAAAAATGAAATACAAACATCCTAATATGTATATTTTCCATATTCCTCCTCCTCTTAGAGCGTGAGGCGACAGCCTGTGAGAGACACAGAGAGAGGGCCCAGTCTGCCTCGGCCAACACCGGGGGGTACTTCTTCTTCCGCCCGCGCCCGGCCGTGGGACAGTATGTCCCCACCTGCGACCCGTACGGGTCGTACGACCCCATGCAGTGCCATGGCAGCCTGGGCCAATGCTGGTGTGTGGATCGCGAAGGGCAGGAGATCACCGGAACCAGGACTGGACCTGGCAGCACGCCCAGCTGTGAGTGCTGACATAGACACACACGCACGCACGCACGCACGCACCAACACACACACACACATGTACACACGTATGCTGTGACGGATGCTCTCTCTTCTCCTCTCTTCATCACCAACATTTACATTTGACCAACATTTGACATTTACATCTATTTATGCATTAAGCATAAACTTTTTTTCTAAAGTGACTTACAGAACAGCGCAGTACAGATGTTTCATCTGTATGAAACCCGTGACCTTGGTGTTCCTCCACTAGTTGAGCCTCAGGAGCCCTGACCTGTGACCTCTCTCCCCCTCTTTCCTGCAGGCATTGACCAGGGCGTGGTCCCCACCCCGGTCGGCCCCACCCCTCGCCCGGACGTGAGTCCCCTGGCCCCGGGCGCCAGCCTGCTGTTTGCCCAGAGTGGCAAGATCGAGCACGTGCCCCTCAGCGGAGACAGCATGCTCAAGGAGGAGGCTAAGACCCTGCTGCACGTCCCTGTGAGTCACACACACACTCACACACACACACACACACACACACACACACACACACACACACACACACACTAATATACACACACTCACACACATACACACACACACTCTAATACACACGTGTACACACACACACACACACACTAATAAACACACGTGTACACACACACACACACAAATATATACACATACACACACACTAATATACACACGTGTACACACACACACACTAATATACACACATGTACACACACACACTCATATACACACGTGTACACACACGTGTACATACACACACAAATATATACACTCACCCCCACCCCCAACTCCCATCTCCACCTCCTCATCTCCCCCCACCTCTCCATTCTTTTGCACCTCTACCTGAACAACCTCCTCCACTCCCCCCCCCCCCCTCTCTCTCTGTCACACAACCAGCCTCCTCTCTCTGGACACAGTTGAATGGCAGCCTTGTGTGTCCCCCTCTCTTCCTGTGTGCCCCTGGCTTTGTGTCCTCCGCTCAGGCTCGTCCTCGTCCCCCCCCCCGTCTCTGATTTCAGCTCTTGAGTGGCTGGACAAACAGCTAGCCTGGCGGAAGCGGTCCTAAATAGACCACCGCCGTGTTAGTTTCTCTTCCTCTGCCTCTGTGCTTGATTCACCCGCTTCCCCTCACTTTCTTTCTCATGTTACACACTCGCCAGACCCATGGCACCATGGCTGGAGTGAATGGAACAGAATGGGGGGGGGGGGGGGGGTCCTCTCTTCACTCATTTTGCCCTCCCCCTTTCTCTGAAGTTCTTTCTTTATGTGGCCTCTCTGATAGAGATGGATGGATGGATGGATGTATGGCTATAGAAAGAGAGGCAGACAGAAAGAGAGATAGAGAGGAGAGAGGAAGGAAGGAGGACAGACAGAGGGTGAGAGATCAGTTGCCAGGAACAGGCCCAGACAGAGAGATCATGGGAAGAGTGAGAGAGGGAGAGATTGGAGGAGATTTCAGCGAAAGAGAGTCAAATAGAGTGGAGAGAGAGAGAGGGAGAGAGAGAGAGAGAGAGAGAGAGAGAGGAAGGAGAAAGGGAGAGGAAGAGAGAAAGGGAAAGGGTGTAGAGAGATTAATGTAGACAGAGACAAACAGACAGATAAACAAAGAAAAGGAGTAAGGAAGGGAAATAGAGAGTGCAGAGAGATGAAGAGAGAGAGAGAAAAGATGGCATGAAGACAGATGAAAAAGAAAGAGCGAAAGATAGCATGCAATGAGATGAAGAGAGAGGGAGAGATAGCATGCAGTGGAATGACAACAGAGGAACAGAGAGAAAGAAGAAGATATGATATGCAGACAGATGAACAAGTGTGAGAGAGAGGGAGAGAGGGAGAGAACAACTGAGAGAGAAAGAGAGTGAGAGAGTAAGAGAGTGAGAGAGTGAGAGAGAAAGAGAGAGAGAGAGAAAGAGAGTGAGAGAGAGAGAGAGAGTGCGCTGATTCTGATGCCCCAAGTTCCTCACCCTCTGCGGTGGCATGTCATGCATTCCTGACGGACAGGCCACCCTTTATGCCCTTACCGCCCCTCTGTATCTGCCCCCACACCTCCCTCCTCCAGGGCCCCTCGGCCCTTTCTCCTGCTCTGTTGTAGTGGGCTCCAGAGCTCCAGAGCAGAGGGCCCTCTGGCCTCTCCCCTGTCCCCCCGCAGCAGCCCCAGGCCTGGGAACAAAGGCCAGCGCTGTTGAGTGTGGGGACGAGATGGGGGTTTCAGCAAGGATAGTGATGAACTTTGACAAGTTTTGAAAGTGTGTGTGTGTGTGTGTGTGTGTGTGTGTGTCTGTGTGTGTGTGTGTGTGTTCGTATGTGTGTGTGTGTGCGTCTGTGTGTTTATCTGTTTTGTGTCTATTTGAAGCAGAGAATGTGGATGACCTTACCCGATTGGATGGGCGTCAAGTATTCAACACAACAGCAGATCAATTAAGTTACCATATGAAGGCGCCGCACAAAGACTGTGGTCTACCATTGAGGTTCAAATATAAAGGATCAGTCCCACATCATTTACTTGTTACACTATGCAAGCTATGCCTAGTTAACAGCGGTCGCTCCTTTCTTCTCCTTGCAGAGAATGTGGGTCGTCTCTGTGCTAACTCGCTTTGTTTGCTTTGTTGCTTGTAAGAGGAGCTAGAGACATCTGTTGTAGCTGCTTCTGCTAAATAAACTTGTTTACACTCAGGTAGCGGCGCGTACCTAGCTGTCTCTTAGGCAGCCTCTCACGTTACTTCCGGAAGAGGAGAGTGCGGTGCCGGAGTCAGGACTGTGTGCAATGAGAGAGCGTTTAAGTGAAGGTGGTCGGGGGCAGTAAGAAAATAAGAGAAAGAACAACAGGGGATCTGGGTTTTCTTGGCCAGGCCAGGGGGGTAGTTACAGTTACAGGAAGTGAATGGAGGAGAGGCGCGACTGCTTACGTCATGGCTCACGTTTCACAGTAAATTTCTGTGAAAATCACAAAGTGAATGAATTCATCTCTGGAGTTCCGACAGCTGTGAAATCGTTCCATTTTTCCATCAGGTCTCTCTTTCATCAATGCAACACTCTGTGATAAATCAGTCAAGTACAGCATACACTGGAGTCTACTTAGTTATTATTATAATATTATTCATATTTCTGAAAACTCCACGTTGGAGACGATTGAATTCTCTGTTATTTACACCCCTGTATATTCCCTGGCTCTCTGCTGTCTGTGTTTCTGATTTACTCAAGACCTTATGGTTGTAATTGGTCTGTGGGTAAAGCCTAACCATGTCACACTGACCCCAAATCAGTTTATTTATAGGTCTCTGAGACCACCAGAGAGGGAGTGAAAACATGCATATCAGTCATGTCAATGTGGATTGAAGTGGGAGCTTAATCATCCTAACTTTTGTGACGCTGTTTTCGAGGTTTAGGTGGTAATTGCTGCCATTTGAAAGCATTGTTGTGTCACAACTGTTCTTAGAAGTGCTTGAAAGTATATTCTCTGTATGATTTCATCAATAAACGATGTGCAACACTTTTGGGAAACTGAAGCTCTTAATAGGAACTTCTTCCTCCATTTTGTGATTATGTCTTTCAGACTATCGCTCTGTAAGCAAACACAGTCCTGCCTAATCCCTATAGTATTGTAGCCTGGCCATTACCAGCCTGTGACTCCATTTCATTCCGTCTTTCAGTCTGGGCCAACCCAATGCATTTTGGTTTCCGAGATCGGCGGGTGCTTATCTTGAGGTTTAAAATCATTGGAGTTCCCTTAACCAATCAGCAACGTTTAGTAAGCATTCGGTAGATTAAACTATTCCCAAAGCCAGTTGGGAGAAGAGCTACGACGTCCTTTCCAATCATAAAACTTACAAGAAAATACTCTTGTTCTCCTTTTAATTTTCTGATGTTCTCGAGAGTTGAGACAACTTTTCCGATAGCTTTTCGTGTCTTTTCCTCCAAGGCGAGTTTTGCGTCACAGCTCTGAACTGTTCGCTGATTGGTCCTGCAAAATTTTGAGTTCTGGAGACGATTGTCAATGGGGTTGGGCCAGACTGAGTATGAGCTTGAAATCAATTCAGGCGGAAATACGTAGGCTGGTGTCACCAGGCTAATAGTATTGTACTTTTCACTGATATTTTGTGATGTTGTTTTCCAGGATAAAGTGGCGTTAGGGCGATTGTTCTATGCCTATGACTGCACGGATGGGGGTGTCTTGTTTTCTAACTTTGCCCTCCATTTTGAAATGTTGTTTTCCAGGATAAGGTGGTGATTGCCCTGGCTTACGACTGTGTGGACAAGATGGTGTACTGGACAGACATCACCCAACCAGCCATCAGCAGAGTCACCCTACGAGGAGGAGAGCCCACCACCCTCGTTAAGGCTGGTGAGTTATCACTGACCTGAGATCACACACACACACACACACACACTCACTCACTCACTCACTCACTCACTCACTCACTCACTCACTCACTCACTCACTCACTCACTCACTCACTCACACACTCACACTCACACTCACACTCACACTCACACTCACACTCACACTCACACTCACACTCACACTCACACACACAAACACACTGAGTTCAAACACAGCAAACTCAATTCAAAGCTGTGTTTGGTGAATTGACTCTGCAAAGTTCAGTATGGTTCAGCATTTAAAGGAGTTTAAATGACTTCCCACTCTGCCTCAATACCCCTCTATTTCTAACTCCTCTCCCCTCCCTCCAGTCCTGAAAAGTAAAAAAAAAAAACTGCCATAGATGATGTCCTTGTATCTTTCTTAACTTGCCTCTCCTCTCTTGTTGGCCCAGACCTCTAACCTAAGTGCCCCTCCTCTCTTGTTGCCCCAGACCTGGGCAGCCCAGAGGGCATTGCCATAGACCACCTCTCTCGCCTCATGTTCTGGACGGACTCCATGATGGACCGCATCGAGGTGTCCAAGCTGGATGGCAGCCATCGCCGCGTGCTCTTTGACGAAGACCTCGTCAACCCTCGTCCTATCGTTGCTGATCCCATCAACGGGTACAATACCTATATATACATATATGTTATAACGCATTAATAAATGATATACTACTGTGTTATAACATAATCTAGTAGGGTGACTCTCTGCAGTACTGGAAAAACAATGAATCCCTTAATTGTTAAATTGTAAAATGATGCTGTAAAATGCAAATTATACTCTGAAATGTATACTTTGGTAATAACCATTGAAATGTTGGTGGATAATGCTTTATAGTCTTGTTAGTGTTGCACATTGTGTAATGTGGAATTATTTCCACATGGAGGACAGCAAGCAGCCCACTGATGTATCTCACCTTCTTGTGATCCTGTCTAGCCGCCTCTACTGGTCAGACTGGAACAGGGACGGCCCCAAGCTGGAGATGGCCAACATGGACGGCACAGACAGGAGCGTGCTGGTGTCCGAGGACCTGGGCCTCCCCAACGGGTTGACCTTTGACCCCCAGACCAGGCAGCTGTGCTGGGCTGATGCCGGTAAGGATCTGCTACTAACACCTTTGTTGTTTGGTTTGGGTAACCTTATCATTTAAAGTATGCAACAATTTGCCACTTTTTGAAGGCAGCTAGTACAAATATCATCTTCAAACAAATGTTCATAGTGTATAGTCATTTGAAGGACTGATAAACACACCTGTCTTTCCAACTAACTGGTTGGGCTATGCACTATGCAGTACTGTGGTCTCCAGTCCACCCTGCGAAAATGTTTTAAAAAAAGAAGCTTTCTCAGCACATAGTCAACTATATGGCTAAAAAGACATGAGTAAGCATGCTAGCCTTTTATCAGTGCCATCTGTACTGCTGTTGATATTTGTATGGTTTTTACAGTCCTTTTTGGTAGTTATATGACTAGTTTTTGACCAAACCTCCTTACTGCTTCTTTAACTTACATGTCATAATATTGAATGTTTTGTCAAATCCTCCCAAATTCCTTCTAAAATAAGTGTGGCAATCACCTTTGTTTATCTGTCTCTTTTTCCTTTCTCTCTCAGGCACTCGTAAAGTGGAATGTATTGACCCCTATACCCGTCAGAGGAGAAGGATTGTTGAAGGCATACAGTACCCATTCGCTGTAGTGCACTATGGAAGCAACCTGTTCTACACCGACTGGAGGAGGTAGGAAAACTACATCTCCCATAAGTCTCTGCTTTTGAGGAGCAAGATATTTTCAGGCCAATCGCCATAACTTTTCTTCTTGTTTGTCAAATTTGAATTACATTCAAAAGTGATGCAGAATGGATGCACTTTTGTATCTTCTCACACAAGAGGAATTGATTGATTGAAATTGATTTATCGTCACTAAGTGTTTGACAAATTGATCAATGGTTACCACGGTTAGTATACGTTATTGGTTAACCATCCAGGAATTCTATTTCACCCCAAAGGAATGCAGTCTATACATTATATTTGACCTTTGCCTAATATTTACCTAGTTCTGGAGTGCTTTCAACAACTCAGTCAATACCTGCCGAATGGTTTATGGCCTGTTTAACACTCAAGGTTGTTTGCATGTCACTGTTTATGTTGAGTAGTCGGACACTGGTGTGTGGTCTGTGAGTGGAATGTGGAACGTTATGTTAAACGTGGCAGACATTACACACGCTAACTCTAGCAGTGCATTCCATCACGTAACAGTTTTTCAGAATCATTTGTGTGTTCAGGGGAGCGTTTATCGTTTCTGAGTTGTGTTGGCTGTTTCCAGGGAAGCGGTGGTTGCCGTGGACCGGCGGGCCGAGAAGGAGGTGGACGCCTTCCTGCCGCTGAGACGCTCACGGACCTACGGCATCACCGCCACTCACCCCCAGTGCCAACCAGGTGAGGCACACTCAGTCAAACACCCTCAGCACCTAGCAGATGAGACACACACACACTCAGTCTAACACCCTCATCACCTAGCAGATGAGACACACACACACTCAGTCTAACACCCTCATCACCTAGCAGATGAGACACACACACACTCAGTCTAACACCCTCATCACCTAGCAGATGAGACACACACACACTCAGTCAAACACCCTCAGCACCTAGCAGATGAGACACACACACACTCAGTCTAACACCCTCATCACCTAGCAGATGAGACACACACACACTCAGTCTAACACCCTCATCACCTAGCAGATGAGACACACACACACTCAGTCTAACACCCTCATCACCTAGCAGATGAGACACACACACACTCAGTCTAACACCCTCATCACCTAGCAGATGAGACACACACACACTCAGTCTAACACCCTCATCACCTAGCAGATGAGACACACACACACTCAGTCTAACACCCTCATCACCTAGCAGATGAGACACACACACACTCAGTCAAACACCCTCAGCACCTAGCAGATGAGACACACACACACTCAGTCTAACACCCTCATCACCTAGCAGATGAGACACACACACAGACACACACACTCAGCCCAACACCCTCAGCACCTACCAGGTGAGACACACACAGGCCTATGTATTATTTTCTTTGGTCAGTCTCAGTTGTGGCCTTGTGTTACACTTGCACTGAGAATCAGTGAGCACTTAAGTATCATCAGCTTAGTGGCAGATCACATGCCAGAAGCAAACCCAAACCCTTAATTACACCGTAACTAATGCAAGCAGTCTTGTGGCTTACAGACTTGCTTTTGGCCGCATTAAGTTACTTATTGAATGAAAACTACATTATAAAAATGGACTTGCTGTAATGTTTCAAACCATTTTGAAAGGGAACAATTTAATTAAAAACTAAAAAAAGACAAACTATTTAATTAAGAACTAAAAAAAGGCAGTTTCATTTCACTGTCAGTGGCAATGTGCTACGCAAGTGTCACATGTCACCCAAGGACATTTCGAGGTTCAACCTAAATTCATTCTTAACACAAACAGGTTTAGGTGCTTTATGCAGCTTTCTACTTTTTCATCGCTATTTCCACTGTCCCGGTGGATAAGTGCTATTGTATGTATATATGACAAAAGGTCGACTTTGAACCAAGTTGTGAATCCAAACTTGGACGACTACTGTATACCGCTCTCAGGTTCTCTGTAAGCTCTATACGCTTGTCTCTGCCTACGCATCGCTCACCAGATGGCTCCGCGGTGTAACATCCCACTGGGGAGCGACATAGGTCTGGTCCTGGCCATACGGCGATAATGCGCCTGTGTGGACTCACGGCTGTCTGGCTGTATGTACATACAGTACAGCAGGGGCCTAGGGAATGTACACAGCACAGCTGACTTCCCTGCTGTCTGTGCTGGTCTCTGGTGCTGTTCTCACTGGTCTGGATGCAATTAGTCAGGCCTGATGGAATGCCTCACCCCACACATTCCCACACTCCCACACACTCACAGACACATCTGCACTCTGGGCTGTATTGATCGTGTCTGGCCCTTCTCCCCCCAGACTGATGAGATGGATTGCCTTTGGTGACTGATCTAGATTGGTTGGTTTATGCGTAGTAGTGATTGCAATGACATCCAATTGTACCTACGTTACGTATAGTGCAGTGTGGGATCATAACAGTTAAATACTGTACCTGACGTAAATAGATAAACTAACAGGCGTGCTCAAGGTCACACAAGCTCTCATCAATGGTCTTCTTTAAAGCAGCTGCCTGAAACTAGCAAGCTACAAAAACCTTGCAAACAACACCAACATTTGTCCTTCACATGTCCATATCAAAATTAATTTGAAGATTATGCCAAAGCTAGCTGCCTATTTTTTTTTTTTTTTTAAAGTGGTGAATTGTTGCTTTCTGTTACTTTAACTGCTGAGCACTGTGTACTGTACTTCCTTTATCAGTTGCTATGACGCAGAGTACACCTGACCCCTGACCTTTAATGTGGAGATTCTCAGTCCTGTTCCTGGAACTCCCCTGTTCTGCTCTGTCTGTGTGTATTCTGCCTTCCCTCACACTGCATACTTACATACATACACACATTCATCAGTGGCAGCCTTGCTTAGCTTAACACATCTTATTGATTTAACCAGTACCATTTTAAGGACACTGGCTTAAATCAGGTGAGCTTGGAGTAGGAGTAGATAGAAGACTTTCAGCACAGAGGTAAACCATACGCTGGAGTCAGAGGCCATCCTCCTCCCTGTTCTTCCCTCTTATCCGTGTGTGTAGCAGCTGGAATGTGCCAGCTCTGTGTATCTCTGAGTGCTTTATCATCAACGGTTATGCAAGAGGAGAGTCTAGGGTAGAGTCTCCCCAAGGATTATTTGGCTATCAGCTATGTAGCAAGAAGAAGCCATGAAGAAATGTGTGTTGTGCTCTTGACAATGTGAAATGGTTCTGTCTAGAACCTGGTGGTTCTTGATCATGTGAAATGTTTCTGTCTGGATCCTTATGGTACTTGTGCTAGATGCTTAAGGTAATACCAGTATGTGTTTATGGTGTGGTGGTGGTGGGTAATTTACAGGGCCCATGATTGGTGGAGACAAATGCCTAAACCAATGATAGCTCTGATTGTTTTGAGGTCCCTCTCATGCTACACGCTAACACTAACACTCCGCTGCTTCCCCCTCAGGTGCTAACTACTGCTCAGGAAACAACGGAGGCTGCTCGCACCTGTGTCTGCCACGGCCAGGCGGCCTCACCTGCCGCTGCCCCGACGCCAGGGACGGCACCTGCGTGGAGAGGGAGCAGCTGTGAGGATGAGGCGGCGTCGCCATGACAACTACGAGTCCACCCCGGGAAAAAAACAGGGAGCTAGGGGGGAAAAAGTAGTGACGGGGAGGGAGGGGGGTTACAGGTGTGCTTCATGATGACTCTGAAGGGGAGAGAATGGAGGAATTCAGTGGAGAGAGAAAGAGAGAGAAGAGAATGAGATGGAGTAAAAGAGAGAGAAAGAGAGAGATAGAGAGAGATAGAGAGGTATAATTGAGTCACAGTGCACTGTAGTTACCCAGATTTCCACTGAAAGCCAGTAATGGACTGCAGTGCCACTATCATCAGGGAGGGGAGAGGAGAGGGGGATTATGGGTAATCACGTGTGGGTGGGCCATGGGAGGGTTGAGAGATTTTTACCTTATTATTTGTTTGTTTGTTTGTTTTTTTAACCAAAGAAATATTGTGCAACTATTTTCCAATCCAATGTGTCTTATGTAAAATCACACAGTAATTGTTTAGTTTTTTTCTATCATTGTAAATAAATGCCTAAGAATATATAGACATTATTATCTTTTTTTTAAAAAGTATACTGGGTCACCGTGGTGTTCTGGCATAGATCTTCACGTTAGGTTTCTCACGATGCTTAATGGTTTACATAACAGAATTCTCAGAGACAGGGTCGGGGGTCTTTCTGGGGCCCCAGTGCAAATCTCTGTACATCTGGTGAACACCTCGACCGGGGGCGTCTTTGGCCCATGTTAATCATGACCTCATCCCCACCACACACACACACGCACTCACACACACACACATGCAAGGCATGGAGCCAAGTGTTCATATGTAATTTTAGTTTGACATGGACGTGCTCTGTGTGCAGCTGGGGCTCAGGAAAGAGAGAGGAAGAGAAAGAATGGAGAGTGACAGAGAGAGGAGAGGACAGAAGAGAGAGACAAAGAAAGGAGAAGGCAGAATACATAAGAGTGAAATTAAGGCAAAGAGTGACATGGGGACGTAAACATTATGTACAGCTGTCTCATTAAAAACACGTGTTTTGTAATTAATCGTCTCCTTTTTTTTTGTCTCAAACTGTTTTAAATGTGTTACCTTAAGGTGATGAATACCAAGCAGTCCAAGATGACACAACTTCCCATGAGCTGGAGTTGTCCTCTTTCTGATAATAAAATTGGTAGCTTTTATTGGCTGACTGGGTCTACTGGTAAACTCTGGGCCTGCTATGATTACTGCCACATGGCCTTACTGGAATTTGATGAAACATTCTAACGTTTTCTCAAAGGTTCTGATTACATCTAGGCCTGTCCGCACATGCTCCCTGAGAATCCATGAGAATTCAAATCGAATTTGCCTCCATACATCACAAGCAGGGAACACCTGGCTCCAAAGAGATTTGTACAACACATGGGTCTGCCTCAAGAACAGTGGTGTAGTCCAGGGTATACGCAGGTATACGAGTAGCCTATACCCACTTATTCGTCAGCATTGCATATACCCACTTCTCAAAACAGGGCGTTTATCCTGTGCTGTATGGGCTGCTTAAAAAATTGCAAAATTAAGAGTATACCCACTTCTCCAGGGACCACTACCCCACTGCTCATGAACCACCCTTGAAAAGCATCATGTGGTTTCTCTCTCATCAGTTTATTCTGTGGTCCATTCACAACAGTTTACTCAAATCACATTGGCCTTCACATATTTCAGCCATACAGCAAATCCTTACGTAAGCTTTACTTTGCGTTTGGATAGTATTTTGAACGAACCCGACAGTGGTCACAGTCTGTCCTGTTTTTTGTTACTGGAAAGGCTGCATATGGTAGGCCGTATGTGTATGAAACTCCAGCCGAGGCAGCTGGGCTCTGGTGTTTGTAAAAGCCCCTCCTCTCGCACACAGCTGCTCGTCCTGTGTTTGCTGCGACTTTATCTCAACAATAAATAACATTTGCGTTGCTGTCCGCTTATGCAATACAAACCAGGCTACGGCATGGATGTGCAGGTGCGAGTATCACAAACACGAAGTCCTCAGAAAGACAACAAAACATTATTTTCTGTTTGAGAATGGAGTGCCGTGAGTTACAGCCTATAGAGTTCCCATACAGATATGGAGGTCTTGAAAATAATTGAGAGATGACGTGTTTATAGACCTAACAACCTCGACTACGATTAAAAATTAGTTCTGTGCCGCAGTATACAGGCTACAATTATACTCCCTAAAAAAATCTGGTCCTGGCTGGAAATTAGAAAAGTATGCATAGCGTGAGAATATCCACAGATTAGCAACATGCTGAAACCGTCTTAAGTGTTAGCCAACCCGATGATGTTCAACGTCGTTAATTACAGTGTTTTACAGACTTGATGTGAGGTAGGCCTGCCGACTCTGCACTCTCCACTGGGATCGCTGCCAGTCGCCCCAGACCATAACTGGTGTTATCCATACATCAAAGCGCTCTGCTGCTGCTGGAGGAACTCGCCAGATGTCTCTGGTGGCCCTTTACTCTCCGTGTTGAAATGGGAACTGTGCCTCACGCGGACCACTTGGATTATAACTTCATTCTATTTTCTAACCAAACCGTCATCTGAGATTGTGCACTTGAGAAAAAGACCCAAATGTTCTTTAACTACTTACCGAGTCAAGGGTAATAGCTGGAGTTCAGTTATGCTTAATTTGCTAAGAGAACTTTTTCTGTTTCACCAGTGTGCACCAACAGTTATCAGATACTTATTGGCTGCATCAGAATGTCATACTTTTTGAACGTGTGTTGGAAACTATCCGCACTCAAGACCTCCAGTTTGGAGAGCATGGGGCGCCGCCTAGTGTTCCACTCAGGTAATGAATCTCTGGACACTTAGCAAAATGAGACTCATTTATTAACAAGGAATGACATTGGAAGGCATTTTACATGAATGAATATGCTCCTTTACAGTGCGCATTCTCCATAACTCTGACATGTAACAGTGATGATCTTTTCTGTTAACTGACACAGGGTATACGTATCGCATTCTGTATAAATGTACATTACGACACATTACAACGCACACTCACATGAACTGTAAGCGTTTGAGTTTTGAGGTCGTCCACCATTTCCTGGGAGACGTCCAATCATGTTAGCGTGCAGCTCGTCTCCAACCAACGGGTGAAAGCTTGTCTTTAGGGTGTGGTAGCTATGGTACCAAAGAGGTTTCCAGGGTGATTTCCTCATCAATGAGTCAACTGAGAGACTTGTTGTGTGACTGCCTCACACCTGATTGGATGAGAAAGTCCACTTGCGTGCTTTCAAAAAGGCTAATAAGAGTACTTACTCTTGGTACGACATGAGCAGTCTTATTCTAAGTATTCTAAAATCACCAGTGCGACGAAGTAAGTAACCTGATCTCTACAGAGACTGCAAATACGGAGAGACAAGAGAGCGAGAGACAAAAGCGAAAGTGCGAGACGATGTCGTTTCCCCGACAGAGTTGTCTGGTTCCCGTGGATGGTGAGCAAGTGTCGGACAGGAGTTCATTTAAGGGCATTTTTGAGAGGAGTGTGACGAGCGGTGATGTGAACTGGGGTCAGTCAGGACCAGCGCACTAGGACACTGTCCCCATCCTCTACGGAGTAAAACTGCATAGTCTTCAGGTCATTGTCTATCTCAATCTCAGTCCCCTCCATCTGTGAGACAAAGAGAGAGAGAGACAGAGAGAGTGAGAGAGAGAGAGAGCGAGAGAGAGAGAGAGATGTAAGTCTGTGGTGTAAGGTGACTCAGATGAGCTTTGAGTTAGTACACTCTGGACTTACATAAGCAAGTGAAAGTATTACACAAAGTAAAAGCTTTACTTTGAACTCTGCATAAGTGGACTGTGACCTTTGAACTCTGAACTCTGTGTGACTTACCCGTGAGCAGGTGTAGCTGAGCCGTAGCTCCGCTCCTGGAAGCTTCAGTAGTCTGTGCAGCAGACCCTTCACTTTCTGGACCACCATAGAACCTACACGACACCAACACAGTCATCAACACACACCATAGAGACTACCCAACACCAACACAGTCATCAACACACACCATAGAGCCTACACGACACCAACACAGTCATCAACACATACCATAGAACCTAAACGACACCAACACAGTCATCAACACACAGACACACCATAGAACCTACACGACACCAACACATCATCAACACATACCATAGAACCTACACGACACCAACACAGTCATCAACACACAGACACACACCATAGAGCCTACACGACACCAACACAGTCATCAACACACACCATAGAACCTACACGACACCAACACAGTCATCAACACACAGACACACACCATAGAACCTACACGACACCAACACAGTCATCAACACACACCATAGAGCCTAAACGACACCAACACAGTCATCAACACACACCATAGAACCTAAACGACACCAACACAGTCATCAACACACAGACACACACACCATAGAACCACCACAGTCATCAACACACTGACTAAATGTACCCATTGTGTTACTTTAAGAAATATTGCTTATCAAGGCCTCCTCCCAACTGTTCTAATAATTAAAAGACCAAAAGAAATCAATGGCACATTCTCCAAACAACCTTTGCCATGTCTTCAGCCTCATTACACAGCAGTCATTACTTAATCTGTAAAGATATGAAGCTTGTCGTCATAGTTACATGGGAGCTTCTTCTGGATCGGCTTCCTGTCCATGTCATCAGGACAGACAAACGTCAGGGCTGCAACAGCAAACACATCAAGTCAGATTCAAACTTCACATCCTAATGAGTTATACGGAACTGAGCAGTGCATCCTTTAACTGTCTGGCAATTCCCATCCACATTAAGCCTATGGTAAACCAAGCCCAGCATCCTCTTCAACTAGGGTATGTGTGAGAGGGAGAGGGAGTGAGAATGTGAGTGAGTGAGAGAGTAAGTTTGCGCGCAAGTATGTGTGTGTGTGTGTGTGTGTGTGTGTATACGTGTGTGTGTGTGTGTGTGTGTGTGTGTGTGTGTGTGTATACGTATGTGTGTGGGTGTGTGTGCGTGTGAGAATGAGAGTGAGTGAGAGAATGAGTTAGCACGCGAGTATGTGTATGTATGTCTGTGGGCGTGTTTGTGAGAGAGTGAGTTAGTGCTCGAGCATGTGTGTGAGTCTGTGTGTGTGTGTGTGTGTGTATGTATGCGCGTGTGTGTGTGTGTGTGTGTGTGTCTCTTACTCAGCAGCTGGTTCTTCAGAGCGAAGGGTATCTCAGGCTTCAGCTCAGACTCATCCGGTGCTCCATACTCTACGGACGACACAACAGCTGTCAATCAACCCTGCACGTCAACCCACTCCTCCTTCACCTCCTTCACCTCCTGCACCTCCTTCTCCTCCTCCACCTCCTCCTTCCACACTTTGTTTGTTTCACCGTGATCCGCTTTTTAAAGATTTTAGGAAGCAGGTAAGGTGGTAATGAACAAAGCACCTTTGGCAGAACAGCCCTATAATAACTATAAGCACGCCAGCCAATCAAAAGCAGAGGCAGAGATGTGTTCGAAGGTGCTTTAAGATAACTGATCAGCTTCAAGAGAGCTTTCTGTGACTGTCGTCATTATCTCACGTGTCAGATGAAACACCAGCCATGCAGCATGTATCAATACTTTGCCCCAAACATATAATGAGAGAATTAATACATTGCTGTGTCACTAATGATAATAGCACCTTGCTAATCCTGGGGGAAAAATGTTCATCAAATGGATGATTAGGGCCTATTCCTATTAAGGGAGTGTGTGTGTGTGTGTGTGTGTGTGTGTGTGTGTGTGTGTGCCGAAGAAGGGGTTATCAGGAAATGACCAAGTTCAAGTGGTTACTCAGACCCATACATGGTTTGGGTGCTGTTGTTGCACCACAGCTCCCCGTTACAGATTTAATTTTTCTACATTTTATGATGATGTCCAGAGTCCTCTGAGCTCTCTAATTCTCCCTGAGAGTGAAAGTGGCCTTGGCTGCAACCTCAACATTTTGTAATATATCAGTGTATTCTGGAATGTACCATGAATACACAACTGCATAGGGGTGCACTGGACTGTGCCATAACTCACTTCGTAGGAGGGTCAGGTAGCGCGGGTGCTGTGTGGTGAAGTCGGCGCTGGGGTGGTTCTTCTCTGGCTCCCAGTGTCCCCCAGACGCCAGCCACTCCATCCCAAACGTCTTGATGTAGTCCAGCTCTGCTCCCCGCCTATCATTAGACGTGATCTAACAGGGGACACAAAGAGAACATGACTTTACAACGATTGTGTGCGTGTGTGTGTGTGTGTGTGTGTGTGTGTGTGTGACAGTGTCCATATGTTCATATGCGACAGAGAGTGTCCATATGTGTACATACAATTCCATTAAAAAGTTTGGGGTCACTTAGAAATGACCTTGTTTTTGAAAGAAAAGCAAATGGAGGATTCTTTGACGAAAGCAAAGTTTGAAGGACACAATTATTTCTTCAATCAAAAAAAATGTTTTCTGACCTATTCATGACCAACTCATTTTGCTAAACATTCCCTTTTCAAACACATTTCAAGTATGTTTTCATGGAAAACATTGACATTTCAGGTGAATGTATGTATCTAAGTAAGTATACATGACTGAATTAGTGAACGTTTGTCTAATGTACAAATGAACACAAGATGTTCCACTCCCTCCCTGCCCAAGTAGACAAAGCCCACTCAAGTCCACAGAGAAGGCCTTCATAAGCATTCTACAGCACAGGAGTCACAGAGGCAGTAGAGCCTTCATAATCATTCTACAGCCCAGGAGTCACATAGGCAGTGGAGCCTTCATAAGCATTCTACAGCCCAGGAGTCACATAGGCAGTGGAGCCTTCATAAGCATTCTACAGCACAGGAGTCACAGAGGCAGTGGAGTTCCAGAGGTCAGCCCTCTCAGCTTTCTCCCCATAGCCACAGCTGTCGTGTTTTAGAACACTCCACAGAGAAACCCAAGAATGAAGTATGCGTCGACTACAACACTCAGTGCAGGGCGAGTGAGTCTCAACAGGCTGTTCAGCTCCAAACACACTGAACAGGGCTGAAGAGGACTCCAGTGCTGGATTAAAGTACTCTATGACCTAGATAATGTTTTCTTCAGACACTTTAAAAATAGACCACAGCATTCTTAATATAGAACACAATAGAGTTTTGACTAGCCCAACTCCCCTCACTTTCAAAATACAATAAGAGATAAGATAAGAGCATACAATGGATTATTTATTCGGTCATCAAGTTCTGCAGCGGCTTCTCCTCCCTATAAGTGGTGGAGGTTGTACATCATTGCTGCTGCACTTACTGAACTTCACAGGCTACTTTTTCACTGTCTTGTTCTCAATAATATTTATGGCCCAACATTTTCTACTGCTCCCTTTCACACTACACACACACACACACACACACACACACACACACACACACACACACACACACCTGTAATCACACCTCACACACGCACCCCTACCTGAGAGCCGGTGAGCTGGAGGAGCTGCCCCACGCGGGCGATGGCGAGCTGGCGGGCGGTCTGTGGGTTCCTCTCCCCGTCCATCAGCGGGTTCCTCTGTAGTATGAGATGCACCAGACTTGCCAGCTTCTCCAGCTCATTCAACACCCTCCACTAGAAGAGAGAGGGAGAGAGAGAGAGTGCGAGAGGGATGGAGGGAGGGAGAGAGACAGAGAGAGAAGGAGAGACAGAGAGAGGGAGGGAGAGAGAGGGGGGAGTAGAGGAATGAGAGGAAGAGATGGAGAGAGAGAGAAGAGGAAAGAGAGAGATGAGGAAAGAGAGAGATGGGGAAAGAGAGAGGGGGAAAGAGAGAAATGGAGAGAGAGACAGAGAAGGGGGGAGAGGAGAAAAGACAAAAAAGGGGAAGACAGGATGATTAGGGTTGATAAAAAGAACGAAAGGCCAAAAAGAGTAAAGGACAGAAAACAAGGAGACACAGAGAGAGGGTTGTGATCTTTACAACAACAACACAAATACAATTTGCATCACAGACTTGCTTAACAACTGTGACAAAGGTGAAATAAGCTCATATCACGCAATACCTACAAGCTGTTTTTACCTCTGCAATCTTGTTGTCCATTAGCGACAGTTTCTGCAGTGCAGGGAACATAGCTGTTTTGGAGCCTGGGGGATATTTAAGAAGCTCACAGTAAATATTTTAGTGCATATATATGACGTCAGTACTACACACAATTGAACAAGGCTGAAGCAGAAGTAAAATGGCAGTAAAATGAAGTAAAATGGCATATTTCAGTTTACCTGGTGGGACATCGTTAAACTCTATAACAGTCAGGCCTGTATTTGTGAGATTTAGTGTAACCAGCCTGTGTACAGACAGTGAAATGGAAGTCAGGCCAAAGAGTTGTTGTGTAGCACAGATTAATTTTTAGATTCATATTTATTTATTTATTTATTATTATTATTATTATTACATGTATTTGGATGTTAGCACCTTCTAACATCTGAAACATCTGGTGGGACGTCATATAAGTCATTTAAGAGCGGCTATAAACTAATGACCGATCCTTTATTACTGGTGTCCTGGTGATTGGTTTGTTTCTTAGCCATCTGGCTTGTCTGATATATTCGACATCCAAACATAGAAAACCTAGTTGTTCTTACCGGGGGAGTTGGCCTATTTCTGTCAGTGTTTCCGAAGTTATGGAATTGTTGGAAAGATCTAGATGGGTCAAGGACTGAAGAACATCAACAGGCCTAGGAAATAATAATAATACAAAAAAAAAAGACATGAATGAAAGTAAAAGACAACTAAAGCAGGAAGAAGCCGAATGAAAAAACAGACATTGCTGTGGAGTCTGTGAGCCTCACCGCTGTAGTTCAGTGATGTTGTTCTCACTGAGGTAGAGCTCCTCCACACGGGGCCACATACCAGCACACTGCAGCACCTGCACAGAGTTCACACAGAGTTCAAATAGAGTTTACAGAGTTCAAAAGTTAAAATAGTTTACACAGAGTTTAAATAGAGTTGAATATCACTGGGCTTAAATCAACAAAATGCACATTGAACACAATTGGATTTAACACCATGCACGATCGTTTGGTTGGTTGAATTGAATGTAACCTGATTCAACACCATGTGAGTATCATTGGGTAAGACTAGAGTCTACCTCAGGCCAGGTGATGGCACAGCCAGTGAGGGCCAGGACCCTGAGGTTGGTAAAGGCATGGTTCAAAGTTGAAGGGTCAGAGGGCACCGTCAGCCTGTTGTACCTGCAGGGATGGAGGATGAGGGCAGTTGAGAGAGAGATGGCAAGATAGACAGATAACTAAATGGACTGAAAGGAAGATAAACAGAAAACACAGAAAAGTAAATGCATGGAGGAATATCACAACACTGAATCACTTGTAGATGGGAAAATAGATAGATAGGTAGATACATGGATAGTAGTACTTAACTTGCACTTACAGCAGTAACATTCCTGCATTTCTATTTCTTATGTAAAATAGTATTTATTGTTACACTAGGTATCTATTGCTTGTAGCTTGGATGGATTGATAAAGAGATGGATAGATAAAGAGATGGATGCATAAAGAGATGGAAGGATAAAGAGATGGAAGGATGGATGATAAAGAGATGGAAGGATAAAGAGATGGAAGGATGGATGGATGGAAGCATGGACTCGTTCACTGATTCCCTTACCCCAGCTGAAGTGTTCTTAGCTTCTTCAGCTGCTCTGTGATGGCCGCCAGTGCTTCCCACGAGCTCAGCAGGTTTTGGGAAAGATCCAGAAGCTCCACATCTGTTGAAAGCAAATAGCACAGCCGCCAATCAGAAACAAATAAACTCTCTTGAAAATAGACGACAGCAACGAGCAGAGCTGCCTAAAGGTACTGTTCACAACTGTAATCCAATAAGCTTTTCCTCATTTTTAGTCATCTATCTTAAATATCAACAATCTTTCGGCAGAATCTATGACTGTAGCTTCAACGCATTATTTAATAAAACAGGGCTACCTGGTGTGGTCTTTCTTATTTCAGTTCCAGGTGCAGTACCCCAAATTTCGCAGTGCCTAAGGGCCACTTCTATGACGTTTTCCACCCTGTCAAGATTTAAAGCAGTCGTTAGGGGTTTCGGTTAAAAACTAACAATCTACTGAAAAGATATACACAAAACACCATAGTTGGCACTGAAAAAAGGCTTGCTACCATGCTAACATGCGATATAATATATACAGCCGCGGAAAAAATTAAGAGACCACTTAAAAATTATCAGTTTCTCTGGTTTTACTATTTATTGGTATGAGTTAAAGTAAAGTTAACATTTTAGTTTTATTCTATAAATTACTGACAACATTTCTACCAAATTTCAAATAAAAATATTGTCATTTAGAGCATTTATTTGCAGAAAAATGACAATTGGTCAAAATAGCTAAATATCTCGAATCTCGAATAATGCAAAGAAAACAAGTTCAAATAAATTCTTAAACTACACAATACTAATGCTTTAACTTAGGAAGAGATCAGAAATCAATATTTGGAAATACCGCATCTTTTTTGCTATTTTGACCAATTGTCATTTTTCTGCAAATAATGCTCTAAATGACAGTATTTTTATTTGAAATTCAGTAGAAATGTTGTCAGTAGTTTATATAATAAAACAAAAGTGTTAATTTTACTCAAACACATACCAATAAATAGTAAAAAAAAAGAAAAACTGATCATTTTTTAAAAGTGGTCTCTTAATTTTTTCCGTATATTTTTTACATTTTTACAGGGTAGTCGGACTTGTAGCATAGTGTTGCACTAAATCAGAAGTTAAATGATAGAGGTGAAGCACTTCAAAAGTTTCTTAAAATCTCTAACAATACATTCATTATAGGATTATTATACTTAACCTAACTACAACAGCAAGAATGCAAAAATAAATGTTAAAAAAAGGACACCGATTGTCACACTCATAAATCTTGTTCGGCTTCTCTCCTACCTCTGCTTGTTGGTGAGCCCCTGGAAGCCCACCATCTCCAGTGTCTTAGAGGAAAAGGTGAACTCCTCCCCCTCCCGCTCCTTCTCGTAGCGCTCCCTCAGGGCCGTAAGGTAGTCCACCCCAAAGCTGGCTTTTTTGGGACGCACAAACGAACCCCCTGTGGGGTGTCTGCGCGGAGAGGACATAGCATTGCGAAAGATTCACATTTCAGGTTATTCTGTGTGCAAGAACGCAATCCACAACTAGAAGCAAGCAGAACTTTATACTTGGAATGAATGGAAATGACACAGAATCGGTATCGTGAGTTTCATAACACCGACAGTGTTGTTTCTACATTAGGGGCACATGGGGCAGGATCCAAATGGATCCAAATGGCGCTGTGGTACAGAAAGCTTAATATATCTGTGCTTTGTGGCAATATATATCTTTTATCAAAGTAGCGATTCAATTGTGAATGTGTGTTTGTGAATTAAGTAGACTCATAAGCATTATAGTGCTGTTTTGGAGTAATTTGATTTGTGTGTTTCTGTGAGAAACATTATACCTGGAAAGGATACAGAATCGGTATCTTGAGTATCATATCACTGACTTATTTATGGTGTTGTGGTTTAGACACTGTCATTTTCAATCATCACTTAGCACGTACAGTAGGTGGAAACAAGAGGATGACACATTGGATGTGTTCAGTGGTACTTTACCAGCTTACCTGCAGGTGAAGTAACTGACACCCTGGTGGGAGCCATCGTGTTTGCCTCGTTCTGAATTGTCCCACTCCACGCCAAGCCACATACCTATAACCAGTGGCATCCATATTAACTAACCACATATGAACTCGTGGTGAAGTAGCCATATTGTAGAGACTAATATTCCTGTGACTGGCCAATGGGCTGAAGCATACCTTTTGTTGAAGTCACTGTGCCGACATAGCGCACCGTGGCCCGCTCCTCATCGCAGACTATTCGTCTGCCAATAGCATCGACGGGAACCGCCTCTTCCATGGTGGACTCTTCTCCGTCCCTGACTCGCATAGGAAGTTCTGATTGGAAAAAAAGAAGAAGGTATTAGTGGAGTGGGTGTGGCAATGTCTGAAGCATCTTTCCTTTTCGGAACCGTGGCGCCTGCTGATTCATTGTTGAATAAATGAACGGACATTTACAAGGTGTAGCCAGGGGTAACTGATGTCCTGATGCGTTGGACATGCCGTTAACATATGAAACAAACACATTTCATCACCTATGTTCACAAGCTGATATCCTGTAAAGGTTGCCCGTCATCACTGCGTAATTCCTAAACCCTATTCAACAATATAACAATACATACTCGTCTGATCACACACAAAGTGCAGAGTGATGTTACTGATAAATTAACCTACCATAAGGCATGGAGTTATATTGATGAATCTGCTATTCCAGTAACGTTAGCTAACTCTAAATAATTCTACGCACCAAGGCAGTCATTGACTGGTGGAGACATAGTAGCCCAATATAATGGTGCTAATAACTGCAAACGGCAATGAGTAAAATAACTGAATTTACCTTACTCGGAAGTTCTTAGGTGATTCTTTTTAACATTAATACAAAGGCAGCTTATAGCACAGGGTATGCTAGCTTTACCAACTTGTCAACTACCAATAACAGGAAGTGGCGTTCTAGTGGTCCTACACACAAAGTTGTCCGTTCTCAGTAGGCCCTTCTGGTTGCCCGCCTTGTTTAATTCACTTGAATATTTATTTGAAGTCAACAAGTGTCACTACAAATGCATTTTATTTTATTTTCGTTACGTATATATAATAAAAGGATACATACCAAAGAGATAATATGTATTCCAGAAGCGCTCTGTTTAGGAACTATTCTTCTCTAGGTTTTGTACCGTCCGATCAATCCAGACGTTGGACTTGTTAGAAAACGTGTGTTTGCTGTATGGTTTTCTGGCCCAACGAGATAACTACCTACTGATTAGTAAGTGTTGGATCACCCTTTAATTATTTTTTAAAAGAAGTTTATATGGAATAAGTAATCAAAAAGAAGGACAAGTCGACTTTGACCGTGGAAAAGGGTCTTGGAAACGCCCGAGAAGAGTCATGAAAGAGAAATCTGCAGGAAAGAGGTAGCTATCACAACCCTACCAAGTGTTTAACCAGACGCATAACGTTAGCTTAATCGCTTTATTTCTGCCTGCCAGCTTTGCTTCATGCTTCAGTCTGCCTGTGTTCACAGTGATGCAAACGAGGCTGGCGAAGATTCCACCAGTTACGTGGTGGGGCAAGTGTCCGGCTGCTTGTTCCCCAACAAGTCTGCTACTAGCTCGGAACCACTGTCTGCGTTGTTCTCAACCAGTTCCACAACCAACACTGTAGTGTTCGTCCCCGCACCAAAGGCAAGTATCCTATTGTAGCTAGTTAAAATTCTCCCCCTGCGTGCAGGAGAGTCTCTTCGCTCTCAAAACACATAGCATGTGGCTTAGAGGACAACCGTCAAAGCTGTAAACAAGAAACTATGAGGATTTCGAGGTTTAGTCAACTGTGACTGTCAGTGTCTCTCTATCTTTATTTGCTTGCTTCCACTCATTTCAAATCCGCCTGCTTGACATTGTTCGAATCTCTTCAACTCAGCCTGAACCCAAGCCTGCCAAAGCTGAAGAAGCTGAAGATGCTGAAGATGCTCCTGCAAAGACAGCCCCTGGAAAAGTGCAAGAGAAGAAAAGTAAAAAGCCTAAATCAGCAGCTGAATCAAAACTCAATGACAGGTGGGTGACTTTACAGACATTAAAAAAAGCACTAAAAATACACACAAGTCAGTAGAAAGGCAGCCAACACTGGCTTGGTCTTAGGCCCAACTACTAGGAATATGGTAGAGTGGGTGCTTGCGTTGTAAAGTAGGTAATGTCTCAAAAATAGCTGATAGGTTTTTAAACCCCATTACCCTACCACTGTACCGTTATCCAGACATTATCTTGTCATATGCGGAATTCCTAAACATAATCTATCCTGGCCTTGCTTTGCTCCTTTTGGTTGTTCAGAGAAAGTGCCCTACAGAATGCAGACGACCACGACACTGTGCCAAAGGCCTCAAAGGCAAAGAAGCGGAAAGCCCAAAAGGCGGAGGACGAAGACGAGACGGGAAATGACGGGAAACCTGCAAAAAAAAAGACCTTTAAGGACTTTGCCGCCGAAAGAGTGAAGGACAAAAGGACGGTGTTTGTGGGCAACCTCCCTGTCAGTTGCACCAGAGAGGTACTTCGTTCAGTTTTGATTTCAAAACAGTTTTATGTAGTTTTAATCATAACAGCATAGTTAACACACACACACACACACACACACACACAAACACTGCTAGAGGTATTGGATGCAAGGCCCACCATGGAAAAGGTATCTAGCTATCTGGAGGAATGTATATTTATTGGTGTCCTAAATAACACGTCTTCATTTCTGTTCTTAGGCGCTACGGTCCATTTTTAAGGAACATGGGCCCATCGAATCAATACGGTTTCGTTCAGTGGTACGTACTTGGCATAATGTCCATATGTAATGTGACACTAAGAAACACCTCCATCTGTTTGTGCTAAATGCATTTCTATTTTGCAGGCGAGGGAGGATCCATCCCTGTCTCGCAAAGTAGCTGCCATTCAGTAAGTGATCCTCAGACAGCTGCTTTGTGCGTGAAATACGTTGCCGGATCTTGTCTGGCTAACAGAATTACAGCTTCCCTAAGACTGTTGGACGTTCATGTCCGTGTTTGTTGTTGATGTGTGCGTTAGTGGTAATAATTGTTGTCTCATTCTGCTGATGTTTGTTGCTGATGATTCTAATTGAATTGCTTTTGAGGAAAAGCTAAATCTACCTTGTCGGTTTTGTCTGGTTCTCTCCTCAGACGGAAAGTTCATCCCAAAAAGCAAAATGTCAACGCATACATCGTCTTCAAGGAGACGGAGGGAGCAACGAACGCCCTGAAAAGGTACCAATGATTTCTGGAGTGTATATCTAGCACATATGGTCTCTTTTTCAATACATTACAAAGATAGAAAAGCTTCAGTGTGGTGGTACTATGCATCATGGCATTATAACACCCTGCAGGAATGGGATGGAGATTATGAAAGACTTTCACATCCGCGTGGACAAAGTCTCCAAACAAGTAAGTCTGCTGTAGCACCGGATCAGAAAAAGAGGTTCTTATCATGTGCTATTTAGAACACTTTAGAACACTTAATAGATCTAGAGCTCACCTTCCTTTTCAAGAGCATATGTCCTTGTGAAGGTCATGTTTCAATTTTGTGTATGCACAAAGAAGTGCACATTACATCTATTGTTGAAATACATTTCCTTTATTCTCTTTTCAGCATGATCACAAAAGATCTATATTTGTCGGCAATTTACCATATGGTAAGCTATCCTTTTAAAAGCAATGTTTTTCCAAGTGTCTCATCAATACTGACCCATCTTGTATTGTATGTCTTTATATGGCTCTTATCCTGCTTTTGAGTAGTAAAGTGATATTTGATCTGAAAGCAACTACGTTCTGTACCAAATGTTACAGAAGTTATTTTCCCCTGCGAAGTTGCCATTTTAAGTTCTATTTTGTGAAAGATCTTGGCACAGTCAGCTGGCATTTTAAAAATGTCTGTTCTCCCCAGCAGTTATATACTGGAGGCATTTCCCCTGCAGTAAGCAAAGTAGAGTAATCCATTGGCAGAGCTCCCCTTGTCACCGTTAGAGTAATTCAATAGCACAGTTCCCTGTGCTTAGTGGGTAAGCAGTAGAATTATTTTTGTTTACCTCTTTGTCCTTTCCCTTCTACCCATGTTTAAGGAATAAGTGGAGCTTGTATACTGAGATTTTATTTTATTTTAGATATATTGTCAATGTTATGTTTGATATATACGTTAATGCCTTTTTTTTAGGTTGTATAGTCTTTTTTTCACTTTGGCAGGGGGACTGCCAATGCGAACTAGCCTTTTGGCTATAATTGGGTGCATTTACATTTCAATGTTCATGTACACTGTCCCTCTTAATCAAATACATTGATTGATTGATTAATGAGAGTAGAAACTTGTGTTTAATTCTGCCATCACTCCTGTGCCTTTACCCAGACGTGGCAGAGCTCTCCATGAGGCAGCACTTTGAGGACTGTGGAACCGTGGAGGCGGTGAGGCTCATCAGGGACCGGGAGACCGGGATGGGAAAAGGCTTCGGCTACGTGCTGTTTGAGGTGAGAGGACGCCCTTTCTATGAGGAGCATTTCACATTCACAGATGATGCAGCAGATTATATGCAGACTGTAGGCCTCTTAGATCAGCTACTTCAACCAAACATGGAGTTAAAGCCCAACAAGGAGGAGGAAAAGTTATTACCACACTTTAAGGCATAGATTGTGCAAAGGTTCTTGAGAGGTAGACTGTAGGCTTAGATCATCAGAAACAGGTCAGTTAAAGTTAAACCACTTTTTGAGGCATGTTTTTATGAGCAACTACTTTTGGTATAATCGTCAAATTAGTTTTGATGGTGTATGGTCTTGTGAAGGACGGATAAGCACACGTCGTTCCCACTAGCCATTTAGTCTATGCACTATGTAGTTTTGTACTTCAGGTCAGACCCAGCTAGCAAGGTAGCATGCTTTTATCAGTGTAAACTGGGCCGTTAGAGGTATGTGCTATGTTTCACCAAACAGGGTGACACTTACCTTTTGAGAAGCTTATCTTCTCCCCCATAACATAAATATATATTTATTTTTATAACACGGGTAGATGGAATCCACCATTCTGAGAGTGTGTGCTATATTCAACGATATAGTAACTGTACAACCTGTTTTCATCTACCTGAGCGTTCCATATCAGTGCGCACTCAAAAAAAAACCTGAACCAAGATGGCGGCGTGTTATGGGCAATGTAGTGGGGAATGTTTCATGTGAATTAAGCCATCTACACGACTTTTTATATGTCTACATTGACTCGGTTAGTTGTTTCTGTGCTACACGAATGTTGCAGAGTATTGTAAGTCTTAACTGAAAGTCTCGAATATTATTTGTAGGTGACTGCTAACCCTAGACAAAAAACCCATTGAAACAGATGGTAGCTAGCTAGCTACCCTCGCTGCTAATTAGTATAACGTAGCTCTCACACACGAGTTAGTGGCGATATCCAAATCAATATAAACAAATATTAACAAAGTTGAAAGTGTCCCATTGTAGTTTTTGTTATTTTAATGGCAACTTTATAAAATGAGCAATGTGTATGAACACAATGGTGCGAGATCAATGTCGATCTCCTAGCTAATCATGAACAAACTTTTAGGCTAACAGACGTGAAGTTCCCAATGCTATTTGTCTGTTGCATAGCAACAGCCACACAAAGGGGGACTATTTTCTCTTGGCTACTGAAATGCGATACACAATGTTTGGTGACTAGAACTTTTTTGTGCTGAAAGGCAGCTTACTGTTTTTATAATTTAATTGTACTTAATATTTATAAAGTCGCTGGCAACCGTGTTATAAAAGCAATAAGGTACTCAAGTCAGTGCGGTATCGTAAAAAATGTACTTGTTCGAGGGTTTGCTGGCCCTCCGCTGCGCCTCTCGAACCTTATTGCTTAAATATAAATACACCCCCCACACACACACAAAAATAATAAATACAAATATATATGTATCTCTCCAGAGTCCTGATTCGGTTCAGCTGGCTATGAAGATGGACGGCTCCACACTGTGCGAGCGGAAGATCCGTGTGAAATGGTCAGTCAAAGAGCAAGATGAGAAAGGGGCAGCCTCAGATGGCGGAAAGGGCCAAAGCCGAGGGAAGGCAGGACCCATGAAGAAAGGGCTGAAGGGAGGGCCCCCTGGCAAACCTGGAGTTGGAGGCAGCGGCAGAAAGCCCTTCCAGAGAAACCCGCAGAAGAAGACGTCTCCCTCGACTTTCAAAGGAGAAATGGCCGACCCCTTGGCCAAGAAGCAGAAAGGACAGAAAAAAAAATCCAAGCTCAGGAAGAAAAAAGTGGACATCCACGTATAGGTGGTCACATTTGTTTCGGTTTGGTTTTTTTGTGAGTAAAGATGGCAAATATTTTACTGCCATTGTCAACGATAACTATCTGTTTTGTTATCTGTCATTCAGCAGTAACTTTTTTTTATCAGGTCACCAAAATGAACAGTAAAACAGAGGGGTTTCAGCTCAATCCTTTATTTTTTGGTAAAAATAAAAACAGGGCAACATTCCTTAACCTGACCCATCAATAACAAGTCCTTCACGCCACAGAGGAAACACTCAAACCCCTTGCCGTGTTCAAACTAATAACTTAAGTACAAACAGCTGGACAAAGGCCAGTGTAGTCTGTGTTCCTTTTTTACAGATGTGTTCCTATTTGTAAATGACCGGTATTTAGTAGTCATCGTTGTCATGGTAATAAAAAAAGATGATGTAAACGGCTGCTATGGTGACCATGGAGTGGAACTGGCAGTGGGAGTCAGTACCACAACTTCATGCATATGGCAGAGAGTATTGCACTCTTTGATGTCACTGGACAGAAGAATGACAGACATGTACTTCCTTTTACTAGTTATTTCTTTTTAAAAGGTTGTACAACAGTTATGCCCTTGGTGGCAGGGGCAAGCTTCCTTTTGTTTAGGGAGAACTCAAAACGAGTTGTAACAGTAGCAATCAAAGTGGAGTTTGTGTCAAAACACTTGTTCTTCAACAAAGCGTCAGACAAACATATCCATTGACATCTATACGAACAAGTACAAATCATAAGGGGGGGGGGGGGGGGTGTTAAGACCTTCAGATAGAACAGTGCAACTCAACATGATCATCTTACTACTTTGTATTGAGTTTTATGTCCATGGACTGATCTTTTACATTTTGTGGGGGTGTTGGGAGGATACTGCATACTGGATGGCGTCGTCAATTTGTGAGGGTCTTGGGAGGCAGTGAAGAGATGAGAGGGGGATAATAAAAACTAATAGTAATAAATCAGATACATTGATCATGTATCAGGAGGTAATTCTGCTCACTCCACATCATCATCGGGAGAGGTGTTGGAATTGACGATACGCTACAAAGACAGAAACAAATCGCGTTACAAAGCAGAACAAATTATATCTAAGAATAGCTTAAAGGAAAGAACACACCGTAGATCCAAAGCTATTGCTAAAGACGTGTTTTGACAATACACTATAATATGGAGATGAAAACACAGTTTGATCCAAAGCTATCGCTGAATACATAGAAGATAATCTGAAAGACAGAATAATAAAGCATAAAGGACTTGGACACAGATGGTGCTGTTAAAGAAAAAATAACACCTGGATCCCAAATTACCAAATACCAAACCAATTCTATCTGTCATCAAAGCACCACTGGGGGTGAGCAATTTCAATTGGGATGTGGGAACCCCCCCCCCCCCCCCCCCCCCCCCCAAGACAGATTAATAAAGCATAACTTGGGCACTGATGGTGCTGTTAAAGAAAAAATAACACCTGGATCCCAAGCTATGGCTAAAGACATAGAAAATAACCAGGTAACTTCATCTAGATAAATAAGGCCCTCACAGCCTCAGATACATCTTCATCTGAATGAATAAGCCACAGATGTTAATCCCTTTACAAATTGTAAAAGTTTGTCCATAATTACTAAGTACTTTAGCTTTACTAAGTGGTGTGATTACCAAACCAATCCTATCTGTCATCAGAGCAACACTGGTCAGCCTGGTGGTTTCAGAAGTGTCACAGATTGTGAGCAATTTCAATTGGGGTGTGAGAACCCACCCCCCACAACCAAATGGATGTTTTTCTAAGGTCGGGTGTGGTGGTCTTTCCATGTCAATGGGAGATGTTTAGGTTAGGGAGAGGAGGGGTATGTCCTGGTCAGTGGGGAGTGGAGGGGTTAGATCTTTACTGGTGACTGGAGGGTTGGGTGGGGTGAGTGAGGGTTTAGGGCAACAGGTCTTTGTGTTTAATGTGTGGTTCCACAGGGTAGGGTGTGGAGTCTTTCCGAAGTAATGGTGAGTTGTTTGGGTGTGGGGCCTTTCCTGGTAAAAGTGATTTGTGTTTGGGCAAAGTGAGTGTGTGTGTGTGTGTGTGTGTTAGAGATGCGCGGATGGGCTATTATTTCATCCGCAACCGCATCACAAAACGCATGATCCGTCCGCTATCCATCCGCACCAATTTTTTTGACCAATTTTCAAAACCGCACCCGCCCGCCATCCGCCTGTTGTTTTTAGGTGGCGCTGCTGACGCGAGGCTAGAAAGTTCTTGAAATGAGACTGATCCAATGCCTCAAAGATATTTAAAGGATAAAGCCCCTAGTATGAAAGCCTTTTGGCTATGTTGTAGCCTATCCCCAGAATATTATCAGTGAAGTGACGTCTGTCTCTGATCGATGCACAGGGAGAAACTTTAAAATAGCCAAGCACATCGGCAAACCTGACCTTACCATAGGCTAGTAGGCCTACACTTTTTTTATCATTGTAATAAAACGCAATTTGGTACACCATTTGAATATGGTAATATAGCCTTGTTTTTAGTTTAGAAGGAAACGCAGAGTCTGTTAGCCTAATTCCGAAATTTCACCGCATTGTAGGCTTTATACCGTAACAACCCCAACACTTGCCTGCTTGCCTTTCAAATCAAAGTTTTCCGGCTATTTTTCTTACCTTCTTTCTTAGCTGGTGATGTTACTGAGCTAGAAGTTACTGAGCTAGAAGTTTAAGTTGTTCTGAACATCTCGCGCTGCCAATGCCCATGTCACTTCTGAGTCAAATCACTCCATCAGCTCTTTGAAATTCCTTATTCCACGAGTGGTATAGGCTACAATGACTGGCTGTTTTAAAATATAGCCTAACGAAACAAAATAACCCAGGCAGTTTCATCTACGACACGTTAAGGCTTCTTCCAATACTGACAGCTGACTCATAGCTTGCAGGTTTGCGGCGTTGCAAAGAGACGCGACATGGGGTCGTCACTTAATTTGAACTTTTTTGCTTCCTTTGTTTGCTTTGTATGCATACACGGAACTAGGCCAATTTACTGCCTGATGAAAATTTGATTATTTTAAAATGTGCTTGGATGTAGGTAACGACATTTAACAACGTGTAGATATTTTGAATTTCGTTGGGTAAACCGCCACCCGCCCAAATTTAATTAAAATATTATTTTTTGTCACGTCACCCGCCCGATCCGCGGTTTAACCGCGGAGTCCGCGGGTGCAACCGCCAACCGCGCATCTCTAGTGTGTGTGTGTGTGTGTGTGTGTGTGTGTTTGGGCTGAGTGAGTGACCTGTTTGTGTGTTTGTGTGTTTGGGCTGAGTGAATTACATGTTTGTGTGTGTTGGGAGTGAGTGACGTGTGTGTGTGTGTGTGTGTGTGTTTGGGCTGAGTGACGTGTGTGTGTGTTTGTGCTGATTGAGTGACCTGTTTTTGTGTGTGTGTGTGTGTGGTCTCACCTGGCTGATGGTGGGCAGCTTGGTGAGCAGCATCTGGAACACTGGCGGGGGGAGCGTCTGCTGGAGCACCTGCAGCAGCTGCTGGGGCTGCCCGCACACGGCGATGGCGTTGGTCAGGTGGTCAACACCCTTCTCGTAGTCACCTTGGGGGAAAGAGGCGTGGCAGGTTCAGAAAAAAAACTACACACTCAAGTATATGAAAAGTATATGAAAACATAATCTTCCACTGGGGATGAGAGGGAGGATAAAGCTTCAGAGGTAGTGCTACATGGTAACACATGTACCAAGGTCAGGAAGATGACGCCATATAAATATGAATGACAATTATGTTCAAACACCTAAGTTAAATGTAGTGTGCAAAATGATATTGGATAGGTCACACACAGCAAGGGGATATAGCTGATGGAATAAGAAAAACATGAACATCAATGAAGTCTGGATTTATCAGGATTTCAAAATAATCCTCCTGTGTCATACTAGTTGGAGCCAAGAGGGTACTATATGGGTACACAACAATTAGGACAAGGAATATGTCAACAGGCAATCAATCCCCTCAGTGAAATCTGAGATAAAACAATTCTAAACATGCATATCATGCATTAATGGAGTGTGTTGCCTGTTTCAAGTCAAGCTTGTTTGTGAGAACCAGCTGGTAGATGTTTTCATGCCAAGGCAACTTGTAAACAAGCTTTTAGCCAAACAGTTGTGAAACCAAGGTTGGAATCATGGGTAAAATACTGAGTCATCTTACCCTGAGCCAGCAGCTCCTCTCCCAACTGGATCTCCTCCAAGAAGAACTTCTGAACGGCCTCGGCATCCTTTAGGTCGGGCAACTAAACCACACACACACACACACACACATATTATGTTTGGTGACCAGTAGGCACGCGGCTGGGAAGTGTGTAACTCAAGACACTACCAACCATGAAGTTTACCCTGTTTGACTACAGCACGTTATGGTGCTCCACACATAGAATTTCTAGAGAAGAACCTAAATGTTTACATGCTTCACATACTTTTACATTAGATGTAAAAAGCATTGAAGAATGGCTTCACAAACAAACAATCAATACATGACGGCTGACTTCCTTTGAGCTTTGAAACCATAAATAATAAAAAAGCTATGTCAATGAACAATAAAACAAGTTACAAGCATTGGCTTGTACTTCAATTAGAACTCAAAAATAAACAATTGTCGTGTTTTGTATGTAATGCATTCAGACATCAGCTAGTGGGCCCACTGCTTGTGTTCCCATTTAGTGTGTTTAGCCATTAGGAAGCAAACGTACCCTGGCCAGCCCTGCTTGATCACCGGCGGACTTCTGTTGTCTTCTCCCTGTAACAGAATAGCATGGCACATTATGAGGCAGGGTCCAAATGACGGATCAGTGAATCTTAACAAATGCTTGATATCGACCCAGCCTCAAGTCTCTGTTTTACAACTTTATAGTGTTGAAAGTGTAATGTGGATATGATTCATGGTGTGATAAATCTTAGTTTTTTTTGTGAGATTTTTGTGATATTAGTGCCACAGATTTAGGTAGTTTTGGGGAGAGACAGGGCTTTGTCACATTATGACATGTTTCATTAAAGAAGCAATAAGGAGTTCTGTTCCACAACTAGCAACACCACCAACAGACCAGTTGCACCGGATAAAAGCTTGCCAACACACTAACTGATCTCTTTTGGCAGTATAGCTGGCAATGTCATGCTGAGAAGGCAGGGTATTCCAGCCCAGAACACAGAACTACATAGGGCATATCCTGGATGATTAGTGTGGAAGACAGCTGTTTATCACTCCTTCATATGACCATGTGCTATCATGAGGATGGTACCAACACTAGTTGCCTATAAAACCATACCTTAAAAATTGTCAAATTGTTGCATAGTGTTACTTTAAGTAAACTCTACAGAGGAAACAAGGTAATCAACAGAGGAAGAGGTTAACAATTGTTTATTGATACCTACTTCTACTGGCTTGAGTTGGAAATTGAGTAGCTTACTGACAAGGAAACTATTTAATTGTCCTTATTCAGGAGGCATCTAAATAGTAGCCCAATGTTAAGTAGTTTGCTGTACGTCAACAAAGTCCTCAGACTACCGGTATATTATCTCAGGTGACAAATAAAAACATGGGGTGAAGACGGGAGGTAGACCCATGCTGATGTCAACTGTGGACATAATACCGTTAGCTTAAAGCAATAACATATTAGCAACAAGACAGCTAGCGCATTTACTGAAGGTGACACATTCGGAC
>NC_137920.1:25851098-25853598 GCF_963457725.1 Sprattus sprattus
CTGCGTGGGCGGAGCTGGTGGTTTTGTCATGGTGGGTAAAAGCTGCTCTGCCCGCCCAGCGGTCTGACTGCTACTGCTGCTGAGCTCACAACATCAGTCCCCTCACAACCACAGGGGTTAAACAGAGAGTCTCTCTCTCTCTCTCTCTCTCTCTCTCTCTCTCTCTCGCCTTAATCCATCTCTCTTTTTTCTGCCTTGCTCTTGCCCGCCATTTTCCTCTCACGTCCTCTGGTACACTTGTTTATTTCCAATTTTCTCCATCCTTTTTCCTTCCTCTCTATCTATAGCTCTCACTCTCTTCCTCCCTCTCTCCATCTTTATGTTGCTCCCTCTCTCCCCTCTCTCTCTCCCCTCTCTCTCTATCCCTCTCTCTCTCACTCTCTCTCTCCCTCTATCTTTTCCCTTACTCGCTCTCTCTCTCTCTCTCTCTCCTTTAGTCCTTCTCTCTATCTCTCTTTCTCTGCCTCTCTCTATCTCTCCCTCTCTCTCTCTCTCTCTTCCTCCCTCTCTCTATCTCTATGCCGCTCCCTCCATCTTTCCATGGGCTGATTTATAGTACTGTGGTCTTGCCTCCAAGGGTGAAAAGGGAGGAGTGAGAAAAAACTGTGATTGTGAGAAAAGAGAGGGAGGCAAGGAGGGTGAGAGAGAGTGAAAGAGAGGGAGGCAAGGAGGGTGAGAGAGAGTGAAAGAGAGGGAGGGAGGGTGAGAGAGAGCGAAAGAAGGAGAAAGAGAGGGAGAAAGAGAGGGTGAGAAAGAGGGAGAAAGAGAGGGTGAGAAAGAGGGAGAAAGAGAGGGAGGGAGGGTGAGAGAGAGCGAAAGAGAGGGAGGGAGGGTGAGAGAGAGTGAAAGAGAGGGAGGGAGGGTGAGAGAGAGTGAAAGAGAGGGAGGCAAGGAGGGTGAGAGAGAGTGAAAGAGAGGGAGGGAGGGTGAGAGAGAGTGAAAGAGAGGGAGGGAGGGTGAGAGAGAGTGAAAGAGAGGGAGGCAAGGAGGGTGAGAGAGAGTGAAAGAGAGGGAGGGAGGGTGAGAGAGCGAAAGAAGGAGAAAGAGAGGGAGAAAGAGAGGGTGAGAAAGAGGGAGAAAGAGAGGGTGAGAGAGAGCTCCATGGCCCCCTGGTACAGAGGGAAATGAGGACACGGCTGAACAGTACTGTAGACACACACACACACACGCACACACACACACACACATTCATGTCTACACACTCACACATGCTTGCACATATCACTCTGCTTTCAGTAGGGGTAGCTGCTGCTCCAGGAACATTGCAGACTCTCACTCACACACACACACACACACACACACACACACACACACACACACACACACACACACACACTCACACTCACACTTATTCTCAGTGTCTCAATGAAATTACAAACTAGCAAATAAGAAGTAGGCGATCAAGTAGACATAAATAAAGTCATGGCTGAATAGCACAGTGAGCATGAATGAATAGATGATTGAATGATTGAATGATTGAATAAACGAATGAATGATTGAATAAACAAACAAACAAATGAATGATTGAATAAACAAACAAACAAACGAATGAATGCATGAATAAATGAATGAATGAATAGTACCTGCAGGCTGACTCGTCACACCTGAAGCCCAAGCCCTGCTGTCATCCCTCTGAGGTGAATGTGCGTGTTGAACACGGTGCTGTCTCAGCCATCTGTTCACACAAACACACACACACACACACACACACACACACACACACACACACACACACACACACACACACATATGCTCCATATCCTCACACACACACACACACACACACACACACATATGCTCCATATCCTCACACACACACACACGCTCCATATCCTCACACGGCCCAACCCTGCTCACGTTCACCCTGCCCCAGTTTTACCTCCTCGCCCAGCCCAGAGGCACATACCCACCGGATGGAGCCATCTGGGAACCATGGATACAGTGCATTTGGACAACATTTTATGTGCAGTGTTTTCAGTACGTGCTCTGCAGTATTTATTTTTCGCCAATACATTTGAGGAAAGTTGTCTTGTTTGTTAAATTCTAACAAAATATAAACTCCTGTTTTTACTTCGTAGAATGATGAGGGGTAGATACATTGACTGAAGTGATTTTAGCATAAGAATGCTGCAACATATAAGAAAATGTTAAATGGATGAAGGGGTCTGAATGTTTTGTATGTTGCACTAATAGTATGTTTGCCGTAGTTTTACTGTCCCATGTGAGGTCACCGTAGAGGTCAGAGTTTTACTGTCCCGTGTGAGGTCACTGCTGCCGTAGAGGTCAGAGTTTTACTGTCCCGTGTGAGGTCACTGCTGCCGTAGAGGTCAGAGTTTTACTGTCCCATGTGAGGTCACCGTAGAGGTCAGAGTTTTACTGTCCCGTGTGAGGTTACTGCTGCCGTAGAGGTCAGAGTTTTACTGTCCCGTGTGAGGTCACTGCTGCCGTAGAGGTCAGAGTTTTACTGTCCCGTGTGAGGTCACTGCTGCCGTAGAGGTCA
>NC_137920.1:25871098-25876098 GCF_963457725.1 Sprattus sprattus
TCTCTCCTCAGACCTGGGAGATACCTCTCTCTGTCTCTCCTCAGACCTGGAGGATACCTCTCTCTGCCTTTCTCTCCTCAGACCTGGGAGATCCCTCTCTCTGCCTGTTTTTATTTACTTAATTACCTCCTCTATTCCCTCCTTTATTACCTCCTTTATTCCATCTTTATTCCCTCTTTCCCCTGTTTCTTCCTATGTGGGGGCCGAATTCAATGGTGCTTAGTTGCTTAGTCAGAATGAAAACAATATGACAACTACCTGACAGAGGCTTTCTATTTGTTTCTCACACTCTCACACTTCAGGTTTTCTTCCTTTCTCTCTCTCTCTTTCTTGGTCTCTCTTTCTGTCTCTGTCTCTTTCACACACACACACACACACACACACACACACACACACACACACTTTGTCTCTGAATGTGTGTTTTCATTTTGTGCTAAAGGTCTCCCTCTCACAGGGTTTCAGACATTCAGTCATGCTGAGGGGGCTGGAACCCAGTCTGCCCAGAACATATGGGCTTCCCATCACACACACACACACACAGACACAGACACACACACACACACACACACACACACACACACACACACACACACACACACACACACACACACACACACACACACACACACACACACACACACACACTCTCTCTCTCTCTCTCTCTCTCTCACACACTCACATCCACACTCCCTCTTTCTCACACACACACACTCCCTCTTCCTCTCAAACACACAGTGGTTAAAGTGGGATTTGGTAGGTGGGGGTACTCTATCTTCCGGTGTGGTGGCGGCGGCGGGGGGGTATTTGGCGGATCTGGCGGCGGCCGTGGCGGGGGGTATTTGGTGGATCTGGTGGCGGTGGCGTTGAAATCACCCATTCCTATATTTTTTTAATCACAGTGATATAAGGAGGTCTAACCAAAGACCTAAACCAGGGATGGATCATGAGCCTTTGGGCCCCTATTTTGGTTCCATGAGAACATTTTGAATTTGGTAAATATGATTTCCTGTATTCTGGTGCATTTTGGGGATGGCCAGCTGGAAATGAACAATTAGTGCTGACATTTAGATTTGAAACTCATAGCATTTAAGCGATTCACACATTTTAGAATGTTGGCCTATAGTAGATAGATGTTTATGCTGTAAACCACTTAGTTCTTTAGTAGGCTACATATACAGTATAGTGATATACTGTAGGTCTTCTCTCTGAATGGTGACAGGCCTACTGCAGACATGCCGGTCACACCCATCCACCACGCAAGGTTACAGAGCGCTTTATCATAAAAAAAAATGATACAAAAAATACTGATTAGGCTACATGAAATGGAGCAGAAGAAATTAGCCTAGGCTACTGTAAATCTACTACTCTTACACTTGTGTTCTCAAACGTGTTTTTTTAACAGAAAATGGAAACTTCCAGCCCCTGAGCTTGTAATTGTTTATTATTTTTTGTCTATCTGACAAGCTGACGTGCTAGCCAATAACCAACTAGTTGCCCATTGTTAATGTTCGTCATTCTCAGTCAGGGCCAGAGTGATAGAAAACGAATAACTAAAAGCCTGGTTCTTTCTTTAAGTTGTGTTTGTTGCCCTATTTAAAATATAGACGTTAGACTTTAGCTTACTACTTCACCTTGGACTCCAACATGCACTCGCTCTGACTGGAACAGTCTAAACACTTACCGCAAAGCGTCGCGCTCTCCACTGAACTGACAGGTTAACTGTTTTTTTTTCGCGCGAAGCGTGTTTGTCAGAGGGATGAACAAGGCGGGGCTAGGGGATGATATTACGTTTTGATTTGATCGAGACGCTGATGAACTCCTTCAGAAGGAGCGCGAGCCTTTCACAGTGCACGTAAAGGCCGGTTCAGACCAAAGATTTGCGACGAGATGAGACTGAGATGAGACCTTAACCGTGTGTGTGTGTGTGTGTGTGTGTGTGTGTGTGTGTGTGTGTGTGTGTGTGTGTTTGTGTGATTATGCATCTTTCCATATTTGTGTGTCTGTGTGTGATTGTGTATCTGTCACTTTCTTTGTGGGTGTGTGTTTGTCTGTGTGTGATTGTGTATCTGTCCATATCTGTGTGTGTGTGTGTGTGTGTGTGTGTGTGTGTGTGTGTGTGTGTGTTTGTGTCCCTCTTTTTTCCAGTCTGGCTCCCATCACTATTGTGGCTGCTGTGTGTGGGGACTGGCAGAGTGTAAAGTGGCTGTTTCCATTACTGAAGAGGTAGAGAGGGAGGGAGGGAGGAAGGGGCTAGTTGTTTCCACAGACGTCTCTCTCTCTTCTCTCTTCCTCTGGGCCAGGGCCAAATGGATTCCAGTAACTACGTCACCCCCCAACCCTCCCAATCCACCGCAGCCATCCCTAATCACCTTGACACAGACACACACGCACACACACACACACACAAACACACACACACACACACACACACACACACACACACACACACACACACAAACACACAAACACACACACACGGACACATAGTACCCCACACTCATGGTGCACTCACATCGCACACACACACACACGCACGCACGCACGCACACACACACACACACACACACACACACACACACACACACACACACGAAAACACACACACACACACACACACACACACTCCATGCAGCATTCAGCAGGTCTAGCTGCAGTAGCAGACATGTAAGGCTCCCCCTCAACAGTAGACTACAGGAGCAAAGGGAGGGCAGCACAGGAACCATTAAAGTATCTATTACAGGGGTGTGTGTGTGTGTGGGGGGGGGGGGGGGGTACACACAGAAGATAGGCCACAGCTGTTCCCGCAGGATAGGCCGACTTCTCTTTTACTCGTTTATTTCTTCCTTTTTTCACCCTTTCCTCTCGTCTTTTCTTTTTTTTGCTCGTTCTGACTCTCTTCTCATATTCTTATTCCAGTTGAAAGAGAAAGAGAGAGGGAGAGAGAAAAAGAGGTGGAGGGGGGATTGGAAGATCAGAGAGAAAGAGAGAGAGAGAGAGAGAGGGAGCGAGAAAAGAGTAGAGGGTGTCCCTGTGTGTGTGTGTCCCTCTGTGTGTGTATCTGTGTGTGTGTGTGAGTGTGTGTGTGTGTGTGTGTGTGTGTGTGTGTGTGTGTGTGAGTGTGTGTGTGTGTGTGAGAGAGTGTAATATAGCTGTGGTAGATAAGGTTTGTGGTGTTTCTCTTTTTGCTTTGGTAATTTTTGTAACTGGCTTCAAAAAGCTTTTGTATGTGCACACACACACACACACACACACACACACACACACACACACACACACACACACACACACACACACACACACACACACACACACATATATATATTGAGCTCCCAAAACAGACTCTCTCCTAAACCAGGGCACTTCAGACCTCAGTATCACAGTCTGTTCCCTCTCTCTGGTGGGTCCATATGGTGTGATCTCTGCACAGTAAAGGAGGAAGAGGAAGTGTGTGTGTGTCTGTGTGTGTGTGTGTGTGTGTGTGTGAGTGTGCGTGCATGCGTATGTGTTTGTGTGTGCGCGCGTGCGTGTGTGGAAGCATCTTAAATGTAAGCAATTCATAGAATTAAAGAGACACTTTAACACGCTTGCACATACACACAAGCACATGTACACAGAGAGAGAGAGAGAGAGAGAGAGCGAGAGAGAGAGAGAGAGAGAGAGAGAGAGAGGGAGTGTGTGTGCGTGTGTGTGTGTGTGTGTGTGTATTTCACAATGGCATGGGAAATTGTGCTGGCAGAGAGAGAGGGAGAGGAGGGCCATCGTGAAATTGCACTTCCAATCTCTGTACCACAAACAGCAAGAGGCCACAAGGAGAAACAGACATGGAAACACAAATAGAGAGACAGAGAGACAAAGAGAGAGTGAGAGAGAGAGAGAGAGAGAAACAGATAGATGGCTATGACTGATGTAGTACAGTAACACCACTACCATCATCCTCTCCTTCCACCCTGATCTAGACAGAGAGACAGATCCTGGCCTTGAGGTTGATTTCTCTTTGAGACAGTGAAAGAGATCTTTATTTTTTTCCTTCCTCCCTTTCCCTTCTGATGTATGTACTTTTGAATTTGAGATAAAAAAGAGAGAGAGATGGAGAGAAAGATACCAGTACCCTTTAATAATTCAAAATGAAAAAAAAAATCTGGAAACATCACAAAACTAGTGGCCCATACCAGCCCTTAAAAGCCAAGAGATGAGCGTAAAAACAAGTCCTGAATGAACAGTTATAGCAGACTAACTAATGAAAAGAATCGGACTAATACAACTAATAGTCAGCCTCAGGACTTTGCCACCCTTGCAAAGACCGAAACCAAAATATAAACTCAGGACAACAACAGCCTGATCTACTGTACTGGACTGTACTGTACTGAAACAACAGGAACATAAAATAAACGTCAGCGTCGTTTGGCGCTAAATAGAGAGTACCACAGTGACTAACATCAAGCCGAGGAAAACCTTGACCACCCTTGCAAAAGACCAAACCAAACTATAACCTCAGGACAACAACAACCTGATATACTGTACTGGACTGAAACAACAGGAACATAAAATAAACGTCTAAGCATCTCCAGACCAAGCAACCACAGGCTGGCCACTGACCCGTAGCCACAGGCACAGGCAAGCCGGGCTGCCCAATCTAAAGAGATTTCGGAAACCTTCGCTAAATTCACAACAATGTGCCCAGACTGGCCAAACCTTGAAGGCAATCGAATTCTAAGAAGACTTGCAGGAAGATAAGTCGAGAAAGAGTAATCAGTGAAGCACTTGAAGAAATAAAACACACACGCACATCCACAGATGTAATGCACACACACAAACACATGGCCACACACACACACACACACATACTGCTGTACCACTCTGTTTTTCTTACAGATACCAACTACCTGTATAATTAGAAATGCTTTTGCAATACAAATATGTCATGCCAGTAAAGCTCATTTGAATAGAATGGAATTGGAAGATGATAGTCGAGAGAGGAGGGGGGGGGGAGAGAGAGATAG
>NC_137920.1:25902584-25910084 GCF_963457725.1 Sprattus sprattus
TGAGAGGGCCGTGCAGGTGTGCTGGTGTGTGTGTGTGTGTGTGTGCAGGTGTGCAGGTGTGGGAGGCAGGTGTGGGAGGCAGGTGTGTGTGTGTGTGTGTGTGTGTGTGTGTGTGTGTGTGTGTGTGTGTGTGTGTGTGAGTGTGTGAGTGTGTGAGTGTGTGTGTGTGTGTGTGTGTGTGTGTGTGTGTGTGTGTGTGTGTGTGTGTGTGTGTGTGTGTGTGTGTGTGACTGTGTGCATGCATGTGTCTGTGGATTGGGGGAGGGCACAGATTTCTGCTTAGTAACCCGTTTTCATGACGGTGGTTCCCGAATCTTATTGGAGGAGAGATGCGATGGCCTCCGGGGTTTTTGGCTTTTAACATTTCTTCATTTGTATTCTTTTTCTTTTCTTTTTTGATCCTGCAGAGCAAAGAGAATAGAAATGAGAGTTCCAGAACCGATGACTGGGAGAATAGAGATGAGAGTTCTAGAACAGATGACAGCTCTGTTTCATTCATCTTGGAGCTGCCTCAGACTGGATGCATTAATCACCACATCTGAGTCAGGTTTCACATTCCTTCTATCTATCTGTCTATCTATCTATCTATCTATCTATCTATCTATCTATCTATCTATCTATCTATCTATCTATCTATCTATCTATCTATCTATCTATCTGTCTCTCTATCTATCTATCTATCTATCTATCTATCTATCTATCTATCTTTCTATCTATCTATCTATCTATCTATCTATCTATCTATCTATCTATCTATCTTTCTGTCTGTCTGTCTGTCTGTCTGTCTGTCTGTCTGTCTGTCTGTCTCTCTCTCTCTCTCTCTCTCTCCTCAGGGGTCAGTGGGATGAAGCAGTCATGTGACACGAGGAGGGTAGGTGGGAGAAGACAGGAAGACTGCACAAGAATACATATGAGAGCGAAGAGAGGGGTGGAGGAAAGAGGAAGAGAGAGAGAAATAGAGAGAGGGAGAGAGTTAGAAAGAGGGAGAGCATTTGGAATGAGCAATGCATGTCTGTGTTTGTGAACATGTGTGTATGTGTATGTGGGTGTGTGTATGTGTGTGTGTGTGTGTGTGTATGTGCTTGTGGGTGTGTGTGTGTGAGTCAGTGTGTTTCTGTTTGTATGTTTGACTGTTTGTGTGCGTGTGTGTGTGTTTGTCTGTGTGTGTGTGTGTGTGTGTGTGTGTTCGTGTGCTTTGCCCTCTCATTCCCACAGGTGTTGCCCTGTAGAGTTCAGTGTGGGGGGAAATGTGTGGGGGTTTAGCATCAGATCCAGATGTGCCCTCAAGGAAAATGACCCACCGACCAGGGGGCACTTACACACACGCACGCGCACACACGCGCACGCAAACACACACGCACGCACGCACGCACGCACGCACACACACACACACACACACACACACACACACACACACACACACACACAAACACAAATGCACACCACCCCCAAGCACACAGTCAAACACACAGACAGAAATACACTGACTCACACACTTGTTAAGGTTTCAACCAACTGGAGAGCTTTTAGAGGTAAACAAATAGTGAACAAAGCTCACAGTGGATTTTCTCCAAACTTGATTTTCTGATACAGTTTTTCTACAATGCTTTTTGCAAGCATGTGCATGCATGCAGATACAGTAAATACATTAACTACTTATCTGTGTGTATCACACTCTAACACACCATTCAGAGTGTTTGTTCTAAGAACTTAAAGTAGCACAAACATTGCTAATCTCTAACGAGAGGCTAGCAGCTAACCCTAGCGAAACCTCTTGAAATTAGCTTACTTTGACACTATGACAAATTAGTGAGTCAACAACTTCCTAACACAGTCAAACATTAAGCAAGTGCAACACAAGACCCACAAGACGGCAAATAAGCTTCTGACTAGTTCGGCAGACTGTATTAACCGGGCGGCTTCAGGCAAACCTACAGAACGCAGTAATATGCCTACGGACCCTGGTATGGCAATGGCACAGAGGCGATTCTCCATAATAAACGTCATTGTTGCGCCCCAATTTTTTAAGCTGTTATTTTAAGGTAAAACTGCTAATCCTTACCCTTACCCTGAAGTACAATTCCTACATAATGCCACTTTAAAAGATTCATCACATAAAAATGTCAAACTAAAACTCATACAAAATTCGTATACAGAGAGGAACAGGTGTGCTCCTGAACTGGACGCAAATATATCTTCAAAGTCTCTTTCCCCCTCTCTCTGTCTTTCTAAAGTTCACCGTGGGGTTTTCTGTATCCTGGCTCCAGCCCTGTTTAGTGTGTTATCCAAATCGCCGTCACTTGGACCGTAACCGAGGGCGACGTGCCACTGTAACCGGAGAGATGCGAGTATCCACTTGGCCCGCCGTCATCCCCCGGCAGCCGAATCAGAAACAAATGTCTCTTCTTAGACGCATGCACGCATGCATACACACACACCCCCACACCCTCTCTCTTTCTCTCTGTCTCTTTGCCTCATACACACACACACACACACAAACACAACACTTCCTTGGCGGCATTGGATTCCTCTCCAGTCTTGGATGCCTGTTCATTCACCCTAGAACTCCCCTGGCCTCAACCCTCACTCTCTTTCTCTTTCTCTTTCTATTTCTCTTTCTCTTTCTCTTTCTCTTTCTCTTTCTCTTTCTCTTTCTCTTTCTCTCTCTCTCTTTGTCTTTGTCTTTCTCTTTCTCACTCTCTCTCTCTCTCTCTCTTTTGCTCCCCCGCTCCCTCTCTCTCCCCCTCTCCTCTTCTATCTCTGCCTCAAAGGCTCATTATTTGGAGCTTTCTCATGTATTGATTCCTGTCCATCACTTGGACTCCCACCACCACCACCACCGCCACCATCGCCACCACCACCACCGCCGCCACCACCACCACCGCCGCCACCGCCACCACCACCACCACTACCACCGCCATCACCACCACCCCCACCACCACCACCGTCTCTAACTCTTCTGGAAAGGCTTTCAATCTCTCTGGCTCTGGCTCTCAGGTTTAATTTGAGGAGAGGGATATGATGTGCTGATGCGCTGCCAGAGTTCTAGGAAACAGACAGGAAGAGAGAGAAAGAGAGAGAAGGAGAGAGAAAGAGAGAGAGAGAGAGAGGGAGGAAGAAAAAAATATCTTTCACTGACAATAACACAAAGAGAGATTAATCTGAGTCCAAATCTGACTTGGCCACATGACAATGCACACAGGAGCATGTTTGTATGTTCACACACACACACACACACACACACACACACACACACACACACACACACACACACACACACACACACACACACACACACACAAATGCACATGCACACACAGAGGCTTAGACACACAGATACACAGGGTTTTGTAAGATAGCAGAATCGATTGGTCTGAAGATTAATGGTCTAAAGCAGGACTGAGGGTAGCACTGGAGTAAAGCTGATAAGCCAAGGATGCAGGTAACGTCTGGCAGATACACACACGCACGCACACACATATCTGCACACACACACACACACACACATGTGCACAGACACAAGACAAACACACACAGACATGTACAAACACACACAGACACACAAATGTTCATGTACACAAACATATTCACACTGCAAAGGGCCTCACAGTAGGGATTGGTTTCACCATACACAACATATGACCCATAGAACTACATGCTTAAACACAGGACACACACACACAACAACAGAGATACACACACACACACACACACACACACACACACACACACACACACACACACACACAAGTACACTCTCACAGCCACAGACTCAAAGATTTAAAATGTGCATGTACATGTGCAATGTCCACACAGATCAAAGAGAGAAAAACAAACCACTACTTAAGTCTAAAAGCACAATTATACACACACACAGGGGGGCAAATCTGCCGAGTAGGCCAAAGGTTATGGGGTCACAAGGTCAAAGGTGCCATGTGACCAAGGAGATTAATGCAGCTGGACATGGAGGGGGTTCATGGGGCACTCTTTCAGTCATGGATCAGAGATTCACACACAAACATCTACCCCTAACACACACACACACAATCACAAACATCTACCCCTAACACACACACACACACTCACAAACATCTACACTTAACACACACACACACACACATACACACACAAACTTCTACCCCTAACATACAAACACACACACACACACACACATACACGACGATACATGTGTCTGTGTGTGTGTGTGTGTGTGTGTATGTGTCTTTGTGTGCATGTGTGTGTGCATGTGTGTGTGTGTGTGTGCATGTGTGTGTGCATGTGTGTGTGCATGTGTGTGTGTATGACTAAATCTTATCCATAAGATACTTTCATACACACTCAGTGCGGTTACATGTGTCCAGTTTCCGAGCGTAGTCGGGGTTCAATCGAAGATCCAATTCATGTTACTCCCCAAATCTAGATTTCCTGTGTCCGACTGAAATCCGATTTACACCCCCAGATAAGTGATCGGATTACGGACAACGCGCGCATGTAACTCTCAAAACTAGAAACTGGACAACAACAACCTTTGGGCATGCTTGAGATCCTGCCCATAGACATATACTATACATGCATCATATATGTCTATAATATGATAATCGCTGCTAGACGCTCACTGTTCTTGTGCTCCCTCTCATTCACTTCAAACTAAACTGAAACGTTGACTGCGACTGTTTTGGACAGAACGCGCTAATTCACTGAACAAATGTTTTCATATTACTTTTCCACCACTTGTTAGTCATGTAATCTATTAATATCGATGTGAATCAATACTAATACAACTTTAACTGTGATGTGTTTTTGTTTCATTTCACAACTTATTTACTGTATAATCAACAGTAGCAGATGCCCGCTTGTAAACATTCCACATTTGATTTGAACTGACGCAGCCAAGATCTGGCTTTGTCCCTGCCATGTACCGTGAGATAACGCAGTTAACCCCCCATGGATAGAGAAGTCGGGTTTTGGCCGAAATCGGGGTTATGCCATCATGTAACCGCACTGACTGACTAGCCTCTACACTGATGAGTGTCATCAAGAAAGCAAAGAAATCCTAGAGGAATCCTATTGTTTGTAATTGTAATTTGTAAACGTCCCATCTTCAAGGTGGCTCAAAGCACTCAGGTCCCGGGAGCAATTATTCACTGGTTGACCTAATCTCTCTGTTTTGTTCTGGGCGCAAGTGTGTTTATGTCCGTCCCTTGGAGTGTTGGTGGAATGCAGATGGGCATCTCCACAGAGGCTTCTGCAGGCCAGATCCCTTGAAATAAACACACACACACACACACACACACACACACACACACACACACACACACACACACACACACACACACACACACACACAATCTGATGAAACAGACAGCACGTACAGTAGGCCACCAACTGCTCAGCTGAACATAGAGATGCTCTGCTATGGCATCCCAAACAACCCCCCCCCCCCCCCCACACACACACACACACACGCACGCATGCACACACACACAGGCCTGAGCCGATGCCTCTGGACATGTGACCAGTTGTCGTGACAGTGGGGTGTAATCCTTGTGATCCACTGAGGGGCCCCGTGGGAGAAGTTGAGGGGGGGGGGGGGGGGGGGGGGGGGGTATCTGTGCTTTCAAACCCCCTCCCAAACCAGATTACTTTGTGGGATGTGATGTGACCTGCTTCTTCAGCCACGCATGCCTTGTCATTCAATTAGGCTAACTCTCTCTCTCCCTCGCGCTCTCTCTCTCTCCCTCTCTCTCTCTCTCTCTCTCTCTCTCTCCCTCTCTCTCTCCCTCTCCCTCTCCCTCTCTCTCTCTCTCTCTATCCTGATACCCTCCTCTCTTACTATAACACTCTCTACCGATATCTCTCTTTAGCTCTCTCTCTCTCTCCCTCTCTCTTTCACTCACTATCACGCTCTGCCCTTGTATCTCTCTCTCTCCCTCTCTCTCGTTCTCTCTCTCTCGCTCGCTATCCCTGTATCTCTCTCTCTCCCTCTCTCTCGCTCTCTCTCTCTCGCTCGCTATCCCTGTATCTCTCTCTCTCCATTACTCTGCCTCTCTACCCCCCCCCCCCCTCTCTCTCTGAAGTACTAAGTAGGGGATAGATGGGGATGGTTATCTGCTTGCACCCCCTCCTGCACCCTGGGCTTCACCTCCATCACCTGGGGCTAAAGCTCCTTAGTAGGTGGGCTGCATAAACCCAGCCTAGGCCACAGGAGTGGGGGGGTTGGGGTGGGGGCTGAGGGGGCCATGTGTGCAGTGCTGTGCCGTGCAGGGTGCGGTGTGCGTTGTGGTGTGGTGCGGTGTGGTCTGGTGTGGGGCCGGTTGCAGTGTGGTGTGGAGTGTTGTGGTGCGGTGGGTTGTGGAGTGGTGTGGTGTGGTGTGGAGTGTTGTGGTGCAGTGTGGTGTGGTGTGGTGTGGTGTGGTGTGGTGTGGAGTGTTGTGGTGCGGTGTGGTGCGGTGTGGTGTGGTGCGGTGTGGTGCGATGTGGTGCAGTGTGGTGCGGTGCGATGTGGTGCGATGTGGTGCGATGTGGTGCGGTGTGGTGCGGTGTGGTGCGGTGCGGTGCGGTGCGGTGCGGTGCGGTGCGGTGTGGTGCGGTGCGGTGCGGTGTGGTGCGGTGTGGTGCGGTGCGGTGTGGTGTGGTGTGGTGTGGTGTGGTGTGGTGTGGTGTGGTGTGGTGTGGTGTGGAGTGTTGTGGTGTGGAGTGGTGCTGGGTGCAGTGTGGTGCGGTTTATTACTCAAACTTATAACACAGCATGAACTGGATCACTGATCTCAATGACTAATGGTCTTTACGAAGAGACATTGGGATTATGTGTGCAATGCAGATTACAGGTTCTAGATTATGGATTATAGATTCTATAGATGAGTAAGTGCTGTACAGAATGTATGAACAGTAGCTTTTTATATCCTATTACATCTCCAGTAACCTGCAGACACTGATCTCTTGCAGTGGTGGAATGTAACGAAGTATTTTTACTTCGTTACTGTACTTCGTTACAATTTTACGTATCTGTACTTTACTTAAGTAAAAATAATAGTGCATACTTTTTACTTTTACTTCGTTACATTTTGCAGCTATTATCTATACTTTTACTCCGCTACATTTCTACAATATGTGTCGTTATTCGTTACATTTTATGAACACAGTTTCGCCAAAATGTTGCCTACACGAAAATATGGATTGCGTTGCTTTAGGACGTTTCAACCAATCAGGTGGCTCTATCAGCTCCAATGACAGCAGAGTGTGTAGTTGGCAGCAGCACTACGGTAGTCTTGCCTGTTTTGCTTAAACATTCGTCAAACAGCCTGACTAACAAACAACTTTTCAGCATGGATTCAAAGTCAGCCTCATCTGAGGACATGTTCAAGTTCAGAGGCCCCAAGAATAACTCGTGGAGGTTTCAGTGCGTTTCCCGTCTACCTAAAAAAAATTTGCCTTCAAATTTGGAGAAACAGGTCGAGTTATGCGGAGTTCTTGCTATGCTAAGTTAATGTCTATGACTTT
>NC_137920.1:25922584-25940084 GCF_963457725.1 Sprattus sprattus
TCTTTTGAGATTTTGGACGTACGGACGGAACTTTCCGTATTCTGGAGAAAAACAATCATTAAACCTAGTCCTAATTCTCCAATGATCTCTCTTTCCCCTCTCCGCCTTCTATCTCACTTGCACAGTCCCTTGCTTTTTCTCTCTTAATCCCGCTCTCTCTCCCTCTCTCTCCCTCTCTCACTTGCTTCTCTCCATCCTCTCTCTCTCTTCACCCTCTCTCTCTCTATCTTCTCTCTCTCTTTCCATCCTATCTCTCTCCATCCTCCCTCTCTCTCTCTCTCTCTCTCTCTCTCTCTCCTTTCTATTCCAAATTAAGCAGTACCACAGAGTAAAGTGTGAAGGTAGTGATGCGGAACACAATTACGCTGATGCACGGCTGGCCGGCCCGATGACATTCCGGGCGCGTTCCAGTTTGCTTGGGAGCTTGTGCTTCCTCGAGCCTCGCCAAAATAAAGTCAACATCATAAAAGTAAACGAGTCGAACAGTGTCCCGCTGTTCTAATGAGAGGTCCAAAACAGGCCGGACTGGACCAGAACTTGATCCGCTATGATCCACTGCAGACAAAAGAAAAGAGGGCCTTTAATGAGCAGTGTTTTGCTCACTGCACCTTTATACTCTTTCTAAACTTTATAATCAGTCTAGAGTGGGTCGATAGCCCCAGACTCGTAAATAGAAAGTTCTAGATTTAAGCTTCATTTGTTAGTGTTGTTGTTACTTACTTTGTTTCCACAACTCCACTTCATCCCTGGCCAGTTGCTTCCTCTGCCTCTACTTTAAAGGTGAGTCTGTGATTGTAGTCAGGTGAACTGAAGGGAGGGATGCATTTGATTGGCTGTTGATCTTAAATGTCAACAACCTTTCACCAGGATTGAGGACTGCCCTTTAAGGATCTCTCTCTCTCTCCCTCTCTCTTCATCTCTCTCTCTCTCTCTCTCTCTCCATGTCTCTCTCTTCATCTCTCTCTCTCTCTCTACATGTCTCTCTCTCTTCATCTCTCTCTCTCTCTCTCTCCATGTCTCTATCTTCATCTCTCTCTTTCTCTGCCCCCTTCTCTCTCTCCCTCACTCTCTCCTCCAATATCTGTCTTTTCATTTTGTAACCCCTCTTTCTCCTTCTTCTCGGTGCTGTTGTAGATGTGGCCATTTCACTGCCATGCCAGGTCACTCTAGGCTCCTCCTGTGCCTCAGTCAGTAGAGCAAACGGCTGAAATCACATGAGCCAGATCCTCAATTCAGATCCTCCTGAGCAATGGAGGCGACTTGAATGGAATCAAATTCAACGGAAATTGATCTAATTTATGCTGAGTTAATTGGACAGATTTGCACTGGATGAATGCATTGCTAACTATTAAAGGTCCTTGATTATAAATAAAGTCAATTTTGGCTCATTTAGCTAACCAAGCTAACTCCTCGTGTTCCTCCAGCTGTCCTCCAAAAAGCCCTGGTGTTCATACACCGTCTTGGCTCCGGCAACTTTGCTAGTGAAGCACTAAAGGAAGCGTGTATTTCATTGGCATTTGAGTTTAAATATCAACAGTCTTTCACCGGGGTCGAGGACTGTACCTTTAAGCCAAAATATAAACGTGCTTGCTTTGAGGTATGACCCCAAAGTGGAATAGATTTGACCTGCTTACCTGTTGACTTGTTGGCATTTGGGTGAAAATATCAACAATATTTCCCAAGGGTCTGACAGCCATAAATAAATCATGAGGTTGCACTGGACTTCCTTAAAACAAGTGGCACAGCAGCAGGGGTACAGCTATCATCCTGTGTGTGTGTGTGTGTGTGTGTGTGTGTGTGTGTGTGTGTGTGTGTGTGTGTGTGTGTGTGTGTGTGTGTGTGTCTGTTTAAGCAAACACACATTAATTGAAAATCTGTTTAATGTCGAGTTAATGAAGCCCATCATATTCTTTGGCAAACAGAACACACACACTCACACACACACACACACACACACCCAGCCTCTCTCTCTTAATCTCTCTCTAGGTGTCCATCTCCACTCTTCCCTCCCTCTCACTATTTCTCTATCACTTTATCTCTCAGTCACTCACTGTCCTTCCCTATCTCCCTCTCTTTCTCTCTATCTTTTTGTGTGACTTTCTATCCATTTCTCACCCCATCTCAATGTCCTTCTGTCCATATGTCTCTCTCTTCATCGCTGTCTATCTCTCTGTTTCTCTGATTCTTCCCCTTCTTCTCTTTCTCATGTCCTCTGTCTATCTTTCTTCATTTCTGTCTCTATCTTTTCTGTTTCTCCTTCTTCCCCCTCTCTCTATCTCTCTCTCTATCTCACCCACGCACTCAACATCCATCTTTCTCTCTCTCTATTCATCCAGTCTATCTTTTCTGTGATTCACTCTCCCTCCCTTGTTCCATCTTTCCATCCCTCTGAGTGCTCTCTCTCTCTCTCTCTGTCTGTCTCTCTCTCTCTCTCTCTCTCTCTCTCTCTCTCTCGCTCTCTGACAGGCTCGTTAATTGCGGCCGTCTGTGCCCGCCTGGCACCGGAGTGGCGCTGCGGCGCTCGTCAGCGGGACAGGGCACAGGCGGGGAGCAGCAGGTTACCCGTCACCTGTCAGACGGGCACACCGACGCACCCCACCACCACCACCTCCTCCACGGGCTGCTGAGACATGGCACGTGGCACAGAGGACGAAGAGGACAAAGAGTTTAACTGGTGACGGAGAGGGGAAAGTATTTAAGAGAGTGAACAGTCAGAGCGTTTACAGTGCGTGGATGGTGAATAGCTCACCGGTCAGCAGTGAGGGGATGTTTACGGCAAAGGTGAATAGCGGTCTGTATGTTGACAGTGGTCTGGTCGTAACTCTGTATAGATGATTATTTCTTACGTCAGGTGTATAAAGGCTGCTGCGTGCTGTTTGCTCCTCCAGTATAGATACGTGTACATATTCAGCAAAGGAAAGTTGAGAAGTTTAAACCACCTGCCCCTGGTTCTGGTTCAGTAATAAACCTATATAATATTAATGTACACCCCATTAGCCAATCAGAAAACAGTATTTCGTTCCAGAGGGAGATAAACCTATATAATGGGTGCATTTCAGCCCTTCCATGTGTTTGTATGCAGAGATGGGCAAAAATACACCAGAAAATGTAACAAAATACAATACAGGAAATACTTTTTCTGAATTTTCAGTTTTCTTTCAATTTGGTAGGGCAGAACATTCAGGTTTGGGCTATTCAGTGGCGTAACATAGTTATCACGGGCCCAGGTGCAGGCTATTATGACGGGCCCTCGTCAGTGTTGTAAGGCAGTGGTTTCAGCCCTTCCATGTGTTTGTATGGTGCATCATGCCAACCCTCACTGAATATAGGCCTACCATGAGTCAGAAGAAGGGGAGCCCTTGTGTCCGTGGGTAAATACCCTTTTGCAAACCTTTCACCAATGTCCACCTTCAGGCTATCTGATCTCATTTCCAAGGCGTAGGCAGAGGGGGGTTGGGGGTGTTCGATCAATCCTGATAACACCCAGTTGCTCGGCAAACGGTTGCTAAGAAACGGCACGATGTACCGAACAGTGCCCTGCAATCCATTTTGTTTCTATGGGAAAGAAGGGAGCCAAACTTGTGATTTGTCGGAAACAGAAGAGTGCATGGAGGGAGGAAGACATGTTAAATGACTGTTAGCAGGGGGCAGGACCAGACTGCAGGGGACCATTGGAAAGATTAACATCATTTTTGGACACTCTGACACTATCTAGACTGTCATTTGCTCTCTTTCTCTCTCTCTCTCGCTCTCTCTCTCTCTCTCTCTGTGGTTGTGCGTGTGTGTATCCTCTGTCCCATGTGCAGTGTGAGTGTGTGTGTGTGTGTGTGTGTGTGCATGCATGCGTGAATGAGTGAGTGTTTGTGTGATTGTATGAATCCTCCATCCCTCCATCAGTCCACCAGGTGTGTACATTCCATTTCCAGAGCAGCTAAGCAACTCCCCACTCCACCACCAAGCATGTAGCACCACTTCTGATTAACAGCATTGGCTTTGGTGCAGCAACCAAAAAACTCTTTAAAAAATACATTTCCCCTGGTGCCAGACACCAGAAAGTAAGACTGCTGATATCACCTGAAGCCCTTGGGCCGGGTGGCTAACTGAGGCAGAGGTTACTTAATAAAGTTGGGGGGGCAGAGGCGATAACGGTAGCATTACGCACTGAGTCTCGATGATGGATTTCGACTGAAGTGTTAACCACTGAGTCTTTCTGGGATGATGGGTGGAGATTTATTTGGTTCTGATGCAGTTGGACCAGCTATAACCTGCAGAATGATTCCCTTACATCCTAATGGCTTGTCATTGCTCTTTAAGGCCGTTTCATGAACTCAAGCCCTATTGTGAACAGAGGAATGCACTATGAGCACGTGAATTTTGCTTAACTTTCAAAGAGAAAGAGTAGATATGGACAAATAGCAATAGTAGGTAGCTTTCCGTCGATTTACAGGCCTTCTCCTTAACACAACCCGTATTGGATAACCATTGTTGGGTAGATACAGAGAGAGATTGACCCTCATAAGACACAGCCACTGCCCATGTTAATGAAATGGAAGAATATTCCGGATGTTTTGAGAAGCGTCAGGGTGTTCACTGTGTCAGGGTGTTTACTGTTTCACACACTCCAGTTCTTTCCCAGTGTCAAAAATCCACTTTATTTTTTTCTCGCATGAAACATTGCTGCCTTTAAGCAATGCAAATTAAATACTCTACTACTTCATTAATCTGAAAGGCTGTGTGTGTGTGTGTGTGTGTGTGTGTGTGTGTGTGTGTGTGCATATGCACATACAAATGTGTCTGCTCCAAAAGGGCATTCACACAGTCCTTCCCCTCTTATGACAAGTCACCATATGGTACCTCTCTGCCCTTCTCTCTCTCTCTCTCTTTCTCTCTCTCTCTCCCTCTGAAGCAATACATTCTTTTGAGGCAGGCTAGAAGCACTGCAGTCACCTCTTAGTCCAAGTGCACAGAGACAGGGCTAGTCCGTAGACGTCGTAAATCTAAGGGACAGAACCCTAAATCTCCTCCGCAGCTATAAAGTCTTGACGGGTATTGAACTGCGTTGGCTCTTGCGTTGTCAGGCTACATCAATACGGGCCACGAGTTGGCAGGCAACAATTCCCTCTGCACCTGCTGATACTGTGAGAGCCTCAGAGCACAGCTCAGGAGCTCCCCCTATAGGATTACTTTATGAACTACTTCTAAGTGACTGGACATACAGTTCAACCCTGGCCTGTTTGTGTTATGCATAAGGATCATATTATGATGAGAATGAGTAAAGAACAGACTAAGCTCAGAGTTGACACAGAGGAACAATTACATGAGTTTGCCTCTAGATCACTGATATTAGTGAGTACGATCTTGTCATAGACGTAGGCCCAACCAACTACTGTATATTTTGGGTGCTGTATCCAAAATAAGACTATTCTCCCTTCACTGCAGGTCTGTGCTTGGCTTGGAACTGCTCAGTTTTATTTAGAGTAAAGTTTGCATGCCAACAACTTATTTTTCGTATCGAGTCCATTGGAAGGCCATTGGAGTAGTATTGATGGAACAGGCAGTCATTTGAAATTCAGGTTTGTCAAAACAAATGCGGTTCAGGTCGTCATACACATGGTTTAGAAGCGATGTTGTCAAGCGGCATCAGAAGAGATATGACTAAGGACATGTGATGGTCAAGGTCACAAGATCACACAAGCCAATCTCTAGAGTTTGTTTTGACTTAACTTTGACTTATTAACTGCCGTTGCTCATCCTTGCATGCTCAGTTTAAATGTTGCCACTTTAGATGGTGTTTGGCACCTTGAGCAAAGCCTAGTTAGTTTGGATATTTAAATAGACACACTAACTCAAATCATAAACTTAAGGTGTGCTCCCAAACTGAGACGTTAGCAAGGCCAAGATTATGTATTATGAGCTTCATGTCTAATAAGCATGACGACGATGATCCATGACAACAGGGTGAATACAATGGAACCTTGGGGCACCCCAGTCAGCTAAACGTAGGCCCTACCATGTTAAAGTGAAACGTAGGAATGGTAATCGAGAAACGGTTCCAGTTGTAAACCAGTTCCAAATCGTCTGATCTATCGGAATTGTATGCCTCCTAGGCAATCAATTCCCTTTATCAATGCAGTCATGCTCGGACAGTTGCAGATTGCAAAAACTCATGCGTCGTGAGTTGTCCTCCGTCTAAATAAACGGCGTAAGTACCAGAGAAGCCTTGATCCTCCAGTTAACATGTAATTTAGTACCAGCCTGAGCTTCATTAAATCAGCAACAAGGCTGGCTTCTTGTTTCGTGGTGACGTTAGATACGACGCATCGACTGACTACAGATAAGACAAGTTTGACTGAGTGAAATCCGCAACACTGCAATAAAACAAATCACATAAACCTGGTTAGGTAATTTTTTTTTGTGCAGAGCGCTGTGCTTTGGGTTGGGGAAAAAAAAGAAACACAATCGTGAATCGAGCGGTGGTATTTCCATGCGTTTAAGAAAAGGCGCATTCGAATTGAATACATTCTAATGTTATGAGGCATACAGTCTACATGGTGTTCAGACCAATAAAACCGCTGCGCATCAAGAATCGATAAGCAGAAAAAATAATAAAGTCTCATTTTCCATGCCTGCTTACCATCAACTCTATGTTAATAGATACATGCCTTGAACAGCACTACTGAACTTCCTGTGAAGCGTAAAGTCTCCACCTAGTGGCTATAACAAGACCCAACCAGCAGAAAAATAACCCTGGTTGTCAAGTCAATTACTGCAGGCCTAAATGGGTTCTTGAAATGATGTACACCATTCTTTGGAAAACAATTAATTTATTAGACACGTTTATATTATTAAAACACAGAGTTGACAAACAATACATAGATAAAACCTCTTCCGAGAGCTTAATTAGAAAGAGATCTTTTGGTACCGGAGGAATCACCTCCAGCACTGAAAGACCCCTGGGTTAAGTCCAAACATTGTCCGAACATTTCTTGGGAGGCGTACGTCATATAAAGAAAACCATCTTCATCCCGGTACTCTTTGTACACTTGGGCCATGGTTAAAGACATGCTGGCGATGCCTTTGTCGTGGAGAAGCAGGTAAAACGCTTGGCTCGGCATTAGAGTCATGCGGTTTCTGAAGACAGAAACATAGGGGAAAGCACATGAAAATCCGAAAGCAACATCCATTTTTTTAATAACCTAAGCACATGGATTTGGCACTACCTTCAGTCTCCACACAAAAGAGGGGAGTGAAACAAGTTGCAAAATACGCAATTCTATTTGGGCTAATCCCCAGGCACCAACTTTTGTATTAAATGCTCGTTTTTGCATTAACCAAAACAGTCAAACGAGTAGAATGATCCAATTTCACGCACCAGACAGTTGTTACTCACCTTAAAATTGTGACAAATTGAGTCATTGTGAGCTCCTGGGGTACCAAAAACTTGGTCTTGTCTAAGGTCGGTAGATATTTCTCTCGCTGATACCTTTCAATTATGACCTTTAAGAAACAAATCTCACACATTAGTTGGTTTTGCATATTCCTAATTGTCATAATATTGGCATGCACAAAAGCCACCAACTCACCGGAACTTTGGTTGGGAATTTGGTGCGAATCCCCGCAACTTCATGTTTTCTGACGGCTGTTGATAAAACATCAGAGTTCGAAAAACAATCTGCACATAGTCTGTTTACAAGTGGTCAGTCATGAAAAGGCGTTACTCACCAAAGCTTTTCCGCTGTTTGAAAGGTTTGGGGTGTTGGGTCTTGTCGAAAGGAGGCATGCTGTTGATAGCCGCGCCGTTCACTCGCTCCGTTTACTCGCCCAGTTCTCACGACCTCTCACCTCGCTAAACTAACTTAAGCTTGCAGCGATGTTACGAGATATTAAATAGCATGACGATGCTGACGTAGGCATGTACAATTATCCCTCCTGTTAAAGGCTATGACGGTCATCCCAGTCTGTGCAAAAAAAAAAATACAATTATATAATCTTGGTTTTGTTGAAAATTAAATAAACGCCTTAGGCTTATGTCTTTTGCGTTACAGACTTATTTCAGACTTAAAAAACACTATGTCTCACAGACATTTGTCAGACACTTAAAGCATACCTGGTTTACTGTTGCTTGAGTGAAAGTGAGAAGGAGGGATAGATAATGAACAAAGAGTTTGTTTTGCAAATTGTGTCATCGCTAAACTTAAGTAAACTACCCAAAAACACTTACAACTATAGCCTAGAATGCTGGTGGGAGCGACGGGTCTGTTTATCTGTCCTTCACATATCCATATACCATAACATTTAATCTGAAGATGAGACAAAAAGTAGTTGCCTAAAAAAAACATTCAAAAACTGTTGCACAGTGTTGCGATATAGCAGAAGGACAAAGCTGCTGATGTTCCACAAGACAGACCTGTGGATTGGCAACATCAGACAGGCTTTCACCAAAGCTCTCTCTCTCTCCTTCTCCCTCTCTCTCTCTCTCTCTCTCTCTCTCTCTCTCTCTCTCTAGCTCCCTCTCTCCCTCCCTCTCTCCTTGAGGTCCAGGGTCAAAGGTCAAAGAAGACGTCTGATCTATAAACGTGTTTGTTCAGCCCACAGTTCATCTGGTACGCACATCAACACCACTGATATTCAGGCACAAGAAAAACAGCCATCATTGCTGCTGCTGCTCTCTGTGTGTGTATCTGTGTGTGCCTGTTTGTGTCTGTGTGTGTGTGTCTCTGTGTCTGTGTATGTATGTGTGTGTGTGTGTGTGTGTGTGTGTGTGTGTGTGTGTGTGTGTGTGTGTGTGTGTGTGTGTACACATCAGGCTGTGTTCTCTCATCTGTCTGGTTGTAAAATGATCAGATACTTCTAAGACAACAAGCAAGCAATGGAATACCATTTGAAGAGTACTACCCACTGAGGCTAACTTGTGAATGTTATTATTAGTGAGGTTAATCCCTGGATATTAGGCAATTTATGAAAACACATTCATTAGTCACACTTATAAAAAAGCCTAAAGGTACCGTGTGTAGGATTTAGTGGCACAGTGGTGAGGTTGCAGATTGCAACCTGAATACCCCTCCCTCACCCCTTTCTTTCCAAGCGGGAAGGAGAATATACGTTGTCGGTCTGATTTTTATTCCCCTAATCAGCAATTGTCTTCAATGTATCCTTCTTGTCTGCCGTCGCCTTTCCCCGATTTCGTTTTGCACCATGTTTTCCACTTCATTGACAGTTATGATTCACGCTCCCTTTCTCGATGATTCACGTTCCCTTTTCTTGCGCTAAATGATAAGTATGATCCTCCCTTTCTCAAACTTCTCACAACACAAAACGGTTAGCCAGCACCAGCAACCACTGATTCCTCTTTTTCTTCTTCTTCTTGATCTTCCAACCAGCACTATCAAATTCAGGGTGCCACTTCAACATAAAGATGGGAAAAGAGCCAGAGTCGTCCACTCTAGAGCCAGAGTCTACCATTCTAGAGCCAGAGTCTACCATTCTAGAGCCAGATTCGTCTGTTCTAGAGCCAGAGTCGTCCGTTCTAGAGCAAGAGTCGTCCATTCTAGAGCAAGAGTCGTCCGTTCTAGAGCCAGAGTCGTCCACTCTAGAGCCAGAGTCGTCCATTCTAGAGCCAGATTCGTCTGTTCTAGAGCCAGAGTCGTCCGTTCTAGAGCAAGAGTCGTCCGTTCTAGAGCAAGAGTCGTCCGTTCTAGAGCCAGAGTCGTCCACTCTGGACCAGAGTCGTCCGTTCTAGTGTCAGAGTCGTCCGTTCTAGAGTCAGAGTCGTCCACTCTGGACCAGAGTCGTCCACTCTAGAGCCAGAGTCTCTCTGCCTCTCGGCCACTCTGGGCTGTTGTAGAAATAAAGGGGGTGTCGGGGGTGTTTTAAAACATAATTATGAATGCTATTTTCCATTTCTGCTAATAAATCCCCCCAAATACTACATGCTGACTGTACCTTTAAGTAAAGTGGATTCATACAACAGCAATTAAACATGAAATATCCTTTTTGGGTGCATCACAATCTCAAGCTATTTAGTGACAAATACAGAAGATTGCCAATTAAGTTCTTGTGACAAAAACAGTTCCTAACTGTAAGTAAAGGGGTATCCAGGGATTATCCATCATGAAAACTACTTAGAATGTTTATGGGGAAATTGTTCAATAAAGTATAGAAGCAGTGCAGCAACATGGCCTCAGGAGACCTGGTATATTACAAAAACGAAGCTGTTAACTTTGATATGCGACACCTGTAAAACAGGTGTGTTGCCGAAAGGCTTACATGACTTTTGTGTAACCATGGTTGTAAGTCAAGATTTGAGATTCAAAGGTGACATCTTATTGTAAGGTGGAGTAGGCTGCCTGTTTGGTATTCTCATTCATGTTCATGTCCACCAATGCAGTTAAGATAAAACACCCCAAATGTGGTAACATCGTAAAATATTAGCCTCAACATTCACAATACAGGTAAATGAGTGAGGCTACTGATGAATTGTGTAAGCACAATGAGAGTCAGTTCACCAGGTCAAATTCCTTGTTTGTTCAAACTTACTTGGCCAATAAAATCTGATTCTGATTCTGATTCTGAATCACATTGACTCAGCATGTCTTTTTCTCGTTTTTCTGTTTCTATTTTTACCAGTTGTAGAGGGAGGGATTTACTAGGCCTGTGCATTACAGTGATGTAATGATTACCAGTCACTTAAAGAGATATGATGATAAAATCACTTCAATTTCTCAAGGTGTTAGTCTGCATATATTGAGTTAAAGATCTACTGTCAGTCAGTCTAATGTCAGTCAGTAAATTATTCTATTTTGCAACTAAAAGGCAAACGTTTTTTATTATTATTTTAAGACAACGTAGGTTATCCATCATGCACTGATTATTTCGCTTTGGGTTCCCTCAAATCCGATTGGTGATTTTCGCGTGAATGGGGCGTTGTGACCAATCCACATCGAGAATGTTGTCCAAACGCTGAGGGAAAAAAAGCCAGGCGTGCGTTTGGAGTTGACGTCACCGCATGACAAGACAACCAGACATGAGTTTGCATGCTCAGCACCAGTAGAGAGAGCTGTGGGAAACGAGATACATTGTCCATTTTGTGCACATAGACGGATATATACCAAAGCGACAGAGGAAAAAACAGGCAACACAACTGGACACTGCGACCACCCCAACCTGGCCTGGCCATGGACGAACAGGCAGGGCCCGGTGTGTTCTTCAACAATAACAACAACTCGTTGTTAGCCAGCGGCGGAGGGAGAGCTCCACAACCGGGAGACGGCGGGGGCGGAGAGGCGGCTAGGGCGCAGTACAGTATCCCGGGGATACTGCACTTTCTGCAGCACGAATGGGCCCGGTTTGAGGTCGAAAGAGCGCATTGGGATGTGGAACGGGCAGAATTACAGGTATGTATCCAGTAGACGTGTTTTGGTTTTAGATAACGGGGGTTAGCAGTGGGCTGGAATGTGACAAACAGCTATGAACATTCCACGGGGCTGGATGTTTTCCCCTTGTGAGGGGCAGTTCAGGAGCAGCCTACCAGTGTTACGGAGCTATGTGGTTAGCCTTGGCTAACAGGAATGACGTTGGGCATTCATAAGTTGGGGCAGTTGTCTCGCTTTAACTTTTAATTTCTTCACCCAACCCTCAAACCCACCAGCGTTTTCGAGATGAATCCTTTAGAATGCCCAATTTTGGGTTGTAGGGAGGCAAGCTAGTAAACGTTAGCTTGTTAGCCTGTTTACCTTGTTCCAGACGGCCGTGATGGAATTCCAAAAATGTTCACGCTGCTGGAATTGTTTGACAAGCCTCCACACCCCGCCCCCTGTTATTGAGGCACGAAATGCAACCAAGGGAGCTTCTGTCCTTAAACGCTCGATGCATCGCTTCACTTAAATCCAATATGGGTGAAGAAAACCGAAAGCGTATATAAGCTATGAATTACCTTGGCCATTGTACACTTTGTGGGAGCCAAACCCTCATTACACTGCTACGTACCACAGGTGACAACAGCAGATATAGCCTACAACTTCCAGAGGTTTTGCTTGTTAATCCAGCACTTGAAGGATTTTGTTTTTTTGGTCCACTGCACTGCCCCCCCCCCCCCCCCCCCCCACACACACACACACACACTTTAAACAAATGTTGTCTAAATCTCAAACATAACTCACATCTGGCATGAACTATGGACCTTTTTCAGCACTATGACATCTGCCTCTTGTATGGTGTGTCCCCTTCCTATGCTCCTGGACACATGTATCCTGGATGTCACGAGCCAAACACACACCCAGTACCATCACCTGTGTTGTTTAAAGGTGTGGTCCTCAATTCTGCGACAATCTGTTGATATTCGCACTCAACAGCCAATCAAATATACCCTTTCCTTTCAGGCAGTATTGGAGAATATTCCCCTTATCTTTTGACTTGATATTTGGAGGAAAAACAATGACCACCACAAAAACGAGTTTGTTGCAGGAAGTGTACGCATTTATCGGAAAGGTACTAGTCGGGTTGGGTTTGATGCCAGAGTCCTCTGCCACACCAGCATTCCACGCAGAACAGTGCGCAAGAAAAGATGAGATCAATACTGTTTTTGTTGCGCACGTAACAACAAACGTGTATCTCATAACATAGCATTTACACCACAACATGAATCATACTATTATCCATTTGTTCACGTGCAGACATATCTCCACAGTACATGGACTGAGCCATAAGCGCATACTATGTGAGTTCACGTACATGGGCAGTGAAGGGAAACGCTGACGTCTGTTGCAAAATCGCTGACGTCTGTTGCAAAATCGCTCACGTGTGAAAATCAAAATTTGGTGACATATTTGACTAAACATATCTTTAGACTTCTGGTGATGTATGAAAGCCTGCCCAAAAAGCTATCGGGGATGAAAACATCTGAAGAGAGCCTTCGCAAAGGGCGATCAAGTATGTAGACATTTTGCGAGGGTAACACTAAATCTCTGCTTCTGATTGGTTTTGGAGTGCAGTAAGGCATTTACGGCTCACCTATGACTACGACACTACAGATGGCTGTGAGTTACGGCATTGTAACGCACACTGATTTTTAAAAGGGCAGCAACCCACTGGAGAGGGATCCAAACCAATGACCTGTGTCCCTGTTTGGCATTTGTGCATCACTAGCTTTGAAGTGGCTGAGATCAAATGAAGCCATCGTACATATGCAGCCACACACACACACACACACACACACACACACACCCTGAACTCATGTGCTTGTTTATGACCTCTATGTGATAGTAAAGGATAGCTTTAAATTAGGAGAATCTCTTCCCCCTCTCCTGCGTGACTGAGTATGCTGGGAGGAGCCTGTGAGTCTACATGGTGAAGCTTTGGAGTCCCCTTAATGGGGAGACAGCAGGCTTCAGAGCAGGGGTGGGGAACCTATGTCTCAGGGGCCGTTTAAGGCCCTTGAGGCCGTTTTATCCAGCCCCCGATATAATTTTAATGTTATGCAGCTTCACATGAAATATGACATATTTTGTAATGGAATCTTAGAAAATACATTTGCAATACAAGTTATATTCAGGAGACCTAAAGAAGGTGGGGTCTGTTTTAAAGGTGATTGCCTTAAATATAAGCCTAAAGTGCAGGGGGAAATCCTGGTTTGTGTTCATAGTACGGCCCTCGGAGGACTTTTATGGCCCTCGGATGAATTTGAAGTGGCCTCTCGAATGAAAAAGGTTCCCCACCCCTGCTTTGGAGAGAGAAAAAAAGAGTAAATGTATAGTTGTAAGTGGCCTGAATGCCCCCTACAGCAAGAATTTCATGCCTGCTCTCTCATAACTGGCCCAAACCAGAGCTATTATGCAGACTTTGTGTGAGTGTGTGTGTATTCGAGCTTAGCATATTATTCGTTAAGGTCTCACCATCTCCATGCCAACGGCTCTGCTTTCCAAGAAGCAGGTGGGATGAGATGAGAACAGCGCACACTAGAACCCGACCGAAGCGAGCCCAGGAACACACACACATTTCCATATTTCCTGACAAATTGTATATGTGCGCACATTTACACCGAAACTCACACGTTTTCTATCTCTTACACACTCACTCTCTTTCTCTCTCACACACACTCACTCACACACTCACTCTTTCTCTCTCACACACACTCACTCACACACTCACTCTTTCTCTCTCTCTCTCCCACTCTCACACACACATAACACACACACACACACTCACTCACTCACACACACACACGCTTGCTCACTCACTCACACCTCCCACGACAAAGAGAGGGAGGAGGCAGGAGAGAAATCCTCAGTGAACCGCTTCAACTCGGCACACGCCTTCTCCTCCACCTCCACCACTCCAGTGACGGCGGTGGCGGCTGCGACATTGTGTCTTTCAGCGCAAAGATGAGACAGGTGTAGTCCAGAGAACCGGTTCCACCAGCAAGGAACCAGCCAAGTGTCTCAGGGAGCACAAAGGGAACTTTAGAACTGATGGCTTAAAGCAACAGTGAAGAGTTTTGGTGTAAAACCAGCAATATAACGTTAACAACCTAAGCGTGTTAGGTAGTGAAAGGGGTGTTGTTTTAAGTCTGGCAGGGGCAGTCCCCTGTTTGACTTGGAGGCATGGGTTCTTCTGATGCTCATTCGTCAGAGAATCAGAATGCAGGGGAGTTGTGTTCGCACAATCCAGAGTGTTCGCACAATCCAGAGTGTTCGCACAATCCAGAGTGTTCGCACAATCCAGAGTGTTCGCACAATCCAGAGTGTTCGCACAATCCAGAGTGTTCGCACAATCCAGAGTGTTCGCACAATCCAGAGTGTTTGCACAATCCAGAGTGTTTGCACAATCCAGAGTGTTCGCACAATCCAGAGTGTTCGCACAATCCAGAGTGTTAGCCTCTATCACTCTGGATTGTGCAATCAGCAGCAGTTAAATGGGTCTTTTAAAATTCCACATGAATACCTGTCAGAGTTGTTTAATCAGTGTGGAAAGTTGGCAATGAATGCTTGGTGGGTTCCACTAGTATGTCATGAATTGTTCCTCATGGTGGATATCTTAAAGTGTGGATGTTTGTGTTTGCCTAGGCTAACAGCATCCTCTGCTTGACCCCTGTGACCAACCAGCACTTGAGTGCTGTCAGTGGAAGCGGCATGGACGCGTCCGGCCTATAAACATCCGACCATCACAAGGATGCTGGGAATGCACTCCTTCCTCCTGGCCACCTAAACATATAGTTCATTACTGTAGCCAATCAGTCGGTGTGATGCCATGTTTATTATGCTATTTGGTTAAGATGTGGTAGAGCAGGGAGAGGAAAGACTTTTGGAGGGCATTTGGAGGGGTGTCCCAGGGGCATGGAGGAGTGATGGTGCCCCCCTCCCCTGTTCCTGTTCAGAATGGTCTGTCCCAAACCAAAGTCCCAGTATGAGCAGGGTTATCCCTATTTGTGCGATCTCTCTCTCTCTCTCTCTCTCTCCCTCTCTCTCTCTCCCTTTTTTTCTTTCCCTCCTCCACTCTGACGTTTGTATTTATGTACGATTTTATTTATTTATTTATTTTTATCTGTGAGCTGGGCCAGTATGACTCATTCTGCGCAGTGGTTTAGCAGACACACACACACACACACACACACACACACACACACACACACACACACTCGTACTCGCACTAGCACTAGCAAACGCACTTTCTCCTTGCTACTGTTTTAGTCTCCTCAGGAACTCTCAATGGGTTCTAATGAGTTCTAAATGAAAATTCTCATTCAGAACCGATTTGTCCATACTTTTTTTCTCCGCCTTCAAATATTTATTGAGATGGGGATTGGGGAAAGAGAGAGAGCTGGAGGAAGTTACAAACAGAAAGAAAAGGACAATGAGAGAGAGAGAGACTAAAACCGTTTTGGTACTGTACCTGTCTCTCTGTCATCTCCTTTTCCACTCCAGCTGTTTTATTTTTTACAAGCTGTGTATAGTAAGGGTGATGTTGTTAGTGTGTGTTTGTAGTCAAACACCCTGTGTGTGTGTGTGTGTGTGTGTGTGTGTGTGTTTGTGTCTGGTGTGTGAAAGACTTCCTCTCTGGCCGGTGAGGCTGGCCCTGCCATGAGTACCCTTGTCTGGTATTCTAACGAGGGGCTCAGTGGCTAGCCGGCCAACACACACACAGAGAGAGGGTGAGCAAAAACACACACATATACTCAGGATAACTCAGGAAATGCACACACAGATGGAAACACTGACACTTTCTCCAACAGACCTACACTTTCTCCAACATGCGCACGCACACACACACCCACGCACACACACACACACACACACACACACACACACACTCGCACACACACTCGCACACACACAAAAAAACACGCGCACGCACACACACACGCGCACGCACACACGCGCACGCACACACGCGCACGCACACGTAATTCTTATGCAAACATAGACATACACATAGCGACATACATATAGGTCTGGCTATTTTAATTGGCTGGCAGGGTGTGAGGCCATCTTTCTTGTTTCCCTTGCATCTGTAAGGTGCAGGTGTTTCCATACAGTTTGTGTATGAAAGCCATTCAGGTTTACCATAGGACACACGCTCAAACATTTCAACTTGAAAACTCACTTTAAAGCAACACGACACTCTCTTTAAAAACAGCACCACACCCTTTCCCACTTATAACATCAAATTGTTAAGCTGCCACACCCAGGTAAGTTAGCTCAAGAGTAGCCTAAGCGGTGCACTTCCTAATAGAAGAGCCCCAGGGCTTCATTCTCACAGTAAAACAAGGCCTCTTCTATGAGGTGGTTTACCACCAGCTCTGAGTTATCCTACCCAGGTGTGCCTCTAAACCACCTACTGGGAATACCCCCCAGTAAGCTCTCATTTCCTTTGCCTATCACATCAACAAAAACAACTACTGCAACTACCACTGTGCTGCTTGGCAACACCAACCACAGCTACTAGTACAGCTACAACTGTTACTATGGCAACACCAACAACAGCTTCTAGTCCAGCTACAACTGTGCTGCTTGGCCCCAACAACAGCTAGTAGTACAGCTACAACTGTAACCATGGCAACACCAGTTAGACCACTGTAGTAACCAGCACTCTACCTGATGCACTTCTTATGGTGTCCCTTAGCTCATCCCTCGTCCTAGCGCCTAGCACTCAGCGTGTGTCTGTGTGTCAGCCCCCGCCGTGGCTGGCTCCAGTCAGACCCCATCAGTCGGTCACCACCCAGCCATTATCCACTCATGGGCATCGATCCGGAGGTTGTTGTGGAGAGGTAGAGGGAGGGGGGCGGTGAGGGGGATACGGGATGGCCTGACCTATCATCAAAGGTTGTGTGTAAAACCTAAATGGGTGAATTTGACCGTCCTTACACTTTTAGCGATTTGCTTTCGAGGCCGTTTGCTTGCCAGTGATGTTGCCAGTCTAGGTGCCCGGGGTGATGGTGGTGGTGTTTTTAAGAGGAGCTGGAGTTGGAAAGATGGAAAGATCATTCAGGTCGGTAAGAAGAATGACC
>NC_137920.1:25945084-25952584 GCF_963457725.1 Sprattus sprattus
ATGGATTGATAGACAGGTAGATAGATAGCGAGAGAGGGAGACTGACAGAGGGAGAGGGATTGATAGAGACACAGCAACAGCGAGAGGAGAGGAGAGGAGAGGAGAGGGGAGGGGAGGGGAGGGGAGGGGGGGAGAGGAGAGGAGAGGAGAGGAGAGGAGAGACATTTTAAAGGATATAAAGGAGGCTGGGATGAAGGGGTGGTTTGGGTTGGTGAGGACACAAGCGGTGACACCGATATAGTGGTTGTGTATGAAATTAAGTTGTTGACCACTAGAGTCTGAATAGAGTTTGGGGAGAGTGATGAGCGTAGATGGACTAGATCAGAATAGATTAGAATAGAATAGAATAATATACAACAGTGTAGAAAGATGCAGTAGTATACATTGGATTAGAATGCAGCAGAGAAGAGTCTTTTGGAATGGAATGGAATAGAGTAGACTCCAGGGAAGGCATGTCAGGGGGAGAGCGTGTTTGGAGTGATGGAACTCAAGGCGCCCTGGGAGGAGAGCAAAATGACGAGCTGAAGTGGAGCTGTCGGAGAAGAAACAGACTCAGAACGGAGAGATTACAGTCACGTAACATGGGAACGCAGTACGCCGGTCTCCAGAGTCTCCCGAGACCTCGCAGCGCCTACTGGAGACGCGTCGGAAACAAAACGGAGACTGTTGTCAGAGCATTTCATCCCCATTGAGGTTCACAGGCTGTACGAGGGCTCACTAGCTTCATCGTTTTCTGCTGATTCCCCATGAATATTTGATGGCCTACCCCCATTCACTGTTCCTCGAGCATTGGCTATGAGCAGATTGATAACGCATATTTTTAAAATGTTACATTTTCCCTCACGCCCTGGCATCGGAATCCACTCAAGGTCTATTGTTCGGAGGGAGGTTGTTTTCTTGCCCAATCACTCTTGTGCTTGATTAAAAAGGCTCAGGCCCAGGCCTTGGGCTCTGTAAAAACAAAGTTCATTGTTCTAACCAACTACACAAATAAATAAAACACAAATTAGTTGAACCACTCTTTCAGTTTCAGTTTCATACCCTCCTGATGTCTGTGGATTTTGCTTGATCCCGTCTATAGCCTGTTAGTCCTTGCTGCGTCTTGCCGTCTCTCGCCGTCTCTCACATGTCTCTCATGAAGAGTGGTGAGCAGTTCAGTTCTGACTGCTGGCAGGGCTTATGTAATGGTTTGGTATTAAGCTAATGGGGCACGATAAGGTTTCGTTAAGGCTTTAATTGTGCCGTCCCCCATTCCTCCACACTTGATATTTCTCTCCCCCTGAAGCGACCAAACTGAACTTGCGTGTGTGTGTGTGTGTGTGTGTGTCTATGTGTTTGTGCGCACGTGTGTTTGTGTGTGGGGGTCTTCAAAGGCCCCCAACGTGGGTGTGATATCAAATTAGCATTGTGATTTATACGCTGCAGAGGAGGGGATTGCAGTCGCCTGGCTACATCAGTCACCCTCTTATTATTACACACACGCACACGCACACGCACACGCACGCACACACACACACACATACACACATACTCACACACACAAACACACACACATCCACACCCACCCAAACCCTCCTATTACTTTTGTTGTTCTTTGTTAAAGGCCCCTCCAGCAAAGCCCCCCCCCACACACACTTGTAGAAGAAAAAAAGCAACAAATAGAATAGATGGATGACGCACAAATGTACTGTATGAGGCCTCCTCCAGCACGTACTCTGCCTCCCACGTACTAGCCTCAGGACTCTCTGCTCCACTGCATTATGGGTTTGGTGATTTCTTCTTTCAACGGCCGCGTTACAGGGTGTGTGTGTGTGTTTGTGTGTGCGTTGCAGGGTGGTATTCAAAGCCTGATGGGAGTTGCGTGGCTCATAGAACCTCTGCTGTGACACTGGTCGTGGGCACGGGGCTACACGTGTCCAAGGTCATGTTGTTTGGTGTCAAGGTTACGTGGCAACATGGCCTAAACAGACTTTAACCGTGTGAGATTGTGGGCCTGATCTTTACCCATATCCACTCCATATCCATATTATATAATCTCCATGTTATGATCCACATGAAAATTTAGACCACACAGCCTTTAACGGCATAGCAAGAAGTCGGGCCGGAGACATTGGAAGTTACAGGATCGCAACGTTTATTCAAGCACCACTGAACAATTCACAGTGTGTTGATACTCACCATGTCTAGATTGTGACGTAGAAGAGTTGTTCACCAGCCACCTAGTCTGCACGGTTTGATTGACAGCCACCACAGCCTCTTTGTGACTGCCTTCACTGCTCTCTTCTTAGCCATTGGATGAAAGCCAAAGAAAAGCTTGGCTCTGTTACATGTGTATGACCCCGGTTTCTGCTCTTGACGCAGTGCTATTAAATAGAGTAGAGACTATGCCGCAATGACATAAGCGACTCATGAACCGGGCGGTTAAAATAACTATTTTATGTGTTTTTATTTCTGACCGCTAAAAAACAAATAACCAATAGAAATGCAGGACATTATCTTAGTATGTGGGCTGCAGTACAACACAGAGCAGGATACCAGGGACCTTGTGTACAAACGCTGCATACACCATCTTTCACACTCACAGTGGGATGTTTAATTACATCTTTACATTTACATTAAGTCATTTAGCAGACGCTTTTGTCCAAAGCGATTTACAAGGGGGAGAACAGTCAAGCTACGAGCAATAGAGACCGAGTGTAACAATAAATAGGCTACTGCTGAAATGAACATGACAGTTCCTCTTCATGTCTGATGTGCACACATTACCAAAGTTTTTTGGCATTTGGCGACACTAACATTAGCATACTGACATTGACATACTGCATAAGTTTACTTTACACTGACAAAAACTGCATAAGCTTATTGCCCTCAAGGCTTCTACCCAGGTGCTGTCCGTGCATTTCAAACAAGAACATCGTCATTACATGTGTTGGGATGGTTTAGGTCTCATGGTAGGGCAAGCACTGCCTGACAGGCGGCGCTTCAGTGATGTCACTTCCTGTGGCTAATTGGCACTCCTGTGCTGGCATTCACAGCTCACAGTCAGGTAAGCCCCTTCTCAGGTGCTGAGGCTTTTTTCCGTCCCCTGGTTTGTATGCCTCTCTCCCCCCTCCACAGACAGACACGCACGCACACACACACACACACACAAGCACACAAACACACGTACGCACACACACACACTCACACACACACAGACACAGACAGAGGGTGAGAGAGAAGTTGAGTGGTGCTTTTGGGGTTAGTTTTGTTGCCTTCTTTTGGCTCATCACCTCCTAACCAACCAGACCCTGGACTACTAATGAGGACGTTTGAGCCGGCTAGTGTACGTCTGAAGATACCCAGCCTCTGAGCAGGGAGTGCGACCAAGCTTGGTCAGATAAGCAGCCACTCACTTGGGCTCTACCAAGCTTATACACACACAACACAACACACACACCACACACCACACACACACAAGCACACACACACTGTCATCCGTCCAACGCACAGTAGGTTACGCATATTTACATCACGTAGTAGGGATGTAGAGCTGACGGTTAGAATTCCTTCCGTTTTGTTTGTTTTGATTGCGCTGCAAGCTGTGGTAGGCTTTTAATTTGGATTAGCCCGAGACAACGAAGATCTGGCCCTACTGGATAACAAATAGTACACTGTACTTACTAATTAAGCATTAAGTACATCACACTTAATATAAAACATCGGGTACACATACTGTAGTCAGAGGCTGTTTCTGCTTCATCCAGAGCATTTTTTGCCAGCCTGCACACTCTCGCAGTGGGAGTACCGCAGACAGGTACTGCCTCACCCCGCCATGGACGACAGTTAATTAAAAACCCAGACTGGACAGGGGAGTGAGTGTGGAGACCATAATCCTCCCAGCGGTAGGCCCCATGTGCGATGAAGATTAAGCACTTCCTCAGTGATGAAGAGTAAGCACTTCGTCAGTGATGAAAGAGTAAGCACTTCCTCAGCACGTTGGAGTCCTCAGCATGTTGTGTTTTTGCTGTCAGGGCGATGTCTGCCTTAGTTTGCTTGTGGTGCATCCGCTGTCCCAACACCTGCTTGAAGCGCTAACGTCCGATTTGAAACAGTAAGGGGAATGACTCTGTAATTGCTTTAACGGACTTGCAGTCAGTCTCTGGCAGGTTTGTCCCCCTCAGTGAGCTTTTAAAGCCTCCCCACACACAGGCCTTTCTGGTGTGCTCGTCCTCTGAACTGCATTTCATCTTAACACAAGGAAATGCCTGTGAGCCCTACCGCCACCCCACCACACCCCCCAGACCTAGTTCTGATGACACACATGGGTTACCTCCAAACATGACCAAAACAAGTGAAGGTAAACAGACAGAATCAGGGCAAAACATGAACATCGGCTTTACAAATGGCTAGAGGCTTGCACTCAACAGCAACTGATTGAGCTTACTGTATGCCACTTAAGATAAAAGTGCTAAGTGATTAAGGGAATAGTAAGGTGGAGGCAATGTGATTGTGAGTGGGACCGGTGAAAAAGGCACCATCATATTATATTAAATCTGTAATTGCTTTAACGGACTTGCACAGTCAGTCTCTGGCATTTGGCCCCCTCAGCTAGCTTTTAAAGCCTCCCCACACATACGCCTATCTGGTGTGCTCGACTCTCTCTCTCTCTGTCTTTCTTCTTCCCTCTCTTTCTCTCTCTCTTTCTTCCTCCCTCTGCATTTCAACTTACGACAAGGAAATGCCTGTGAGCCCTACCCCCACCCCACCACACCCCCTAGACAGAGTTCTGATGACACACATGGTTTACATCCAAACATGACCAAAACAAGTGAAGGTTAACAGACTGGATCGGGGCAAAACATGAACATCGGCTTTAAAAATGGCTAATGGCTTGCACTCAACAGCAACTGATTGAGCGTTTTAGATAAAAGTGCTAAGTGAATAAGGGAATAGTAAGGTGGAGGCAATGTGATTGTGAGTGGGACCGGTGAAAAAGGCACTATCATATTATATTTAATCTGTAATTGCTTTAACGGACTTGCACAGTCAGTCTCTGGCATTTGGCCCCCTCAGCAAGCTTCTAAAGCCTCCCCACACAAACGCCTATCTGGTGTGCTCGACTCTCTCTCTCTCTGTCTTTCTTCTTCCCTCTCTTTCTCTCTCTCTTTCTTCCTCCCTCTGCATTTCATCTTAACACAAGGAAATGCCTGTGAGCCCTACCCCCACCCCACCACACCCCCCAGACCGAGTTCTGATGATGCACATGGGTTACATCCAAACATGACCAAAACAAGTGAAGGTAAACAGACTGGCTCGGAGCAAAACATGAACATGGCTAATGGCTTGCATTCAGTGACCAGCAGCAACAGCATCTGATTGAACTGACTGTAGACCTCACTTGTATTGTATTCTGCTTTAGATAAACGTGTTAAGTGATTAAGGGAATAGTAAGGTTAAGCCATTGGGACCGGTGAAATAGGCACTATCATATTATATTATATCATACCGTAGTGTACTATCTATGTATAATCTACTACAATCTTCCCTGTGTATTTACGGCAGTATCTAGTATGCCATTAAGTTCCTTTAGCTCTGAGTGTTCAATTGGGCAAGAGCTGAACCTACACACAACTTACCCAAACTGCTTCATGACACATTTTATGTTGTTTCTAAAATGATGAACCGCCTTGGGGTAAGGGTTGACAGAGATGCTTCAAGAAGAAAAGGCAGTAGCCATTAAATGGTTTACGTTTAACGGTGCTCTCTTGCCCTCTGACTAGACAGCCACTGAAAAGGTCACGGAAGGTCACATCCATGGCCTTCTGAATAGGTCAACCTGAAGGTCATCTGTGGCTGCTAATGGGCCCTGAGTTAGTGTTTGCTGTCATGACCTGGAGATATGACCCAGTCTGTGTGTCATTCTATTGTCTCTTACACACACACACACACACACACACACACAGACACACACAGACACACAGACACACACACACACACACACACACACACACACACACACACACACACACACACACAGAGACACGGCCTGTGAGCTTGTGGAATATTTTATCTTATTTAACGTTATTTAATTTAATGTTATTTAACGACTGCATAAGTCATTGTTAAATGAATTGCCCTGCGGTCAATTCCATTCGCTTCCGGCTCGTAATACGCAACAGTGAACCAGACAAGTCAAGGCAAGTCTAGATGTTATGTGAATCCATTCATAGCGGAGACGATGCGGAGACAGTCTAACCTTATTTACAGGCTTCGTGTGCATCAGTGACACCCAGCGACATCAGTGCATTTGCAATAGGGGTGAAGGAAACATTTATTCATTTACAAATTGTGATTCTTGATGCAAAACAATCACAGAAGAATCGCAATGTATTGAATCGGTAACTAAAGGTCGTTGTAGTATTGAATTTTAAAGACTCGATTTACACCCCTAATTAACTTGATTGAAAATAATCTAGTGATAAATGTTGTGCAAGGGTATCAGTAAGCCTATAAGGCACATGGTGTGTGTGTATGCATGTGTGTGGAAAATGTTAATCAGTAGAGATGGGTCACACCTAGTCTTTTTAAAATGAGTTTTGTCATGGGCCTGCTTTGTCTGCCTCAACTTGATTTCATTCAAACCGCAAAATATAGTTCATTAAAGTCAGCAGCTGAGCTAGTCTAGCCAAGAACGATGCTCCTCATCCGAGAAACTACATTTAATGGAGAGCTTTGGACCTTTTTAACCATCCTGTCCAATCCTGTGTTGGTCCATTCAGTATGTGTTGCTGGTGCCTGCCCCCATTAATTTGGCCTTGTGTGGTCTCTGCTTGACCACCCAGCAGCAACCACGGCTCCCAGCATCCTCTGCTCCATGCACCACTGCTGAACACCAGTGTACTCGGTGTGTGACCTTTTCTCTCTCTCTCTCACACACACACACACACACACACACACAAACACACACAGACTTAACCCATGCTTATGCACATAGTTGTGTGTGGTAGTGTCACACAGGCATATAAATGGTACACACACACACACACACACACACACACACACACACACACACACACACACAGCGCTGAGCTCTGTGTGTCCAACTGTCTGTGAGCCATGACCAAAAACTGGTTAATCTGCTTCAGCACAATACAGGTACTGTCTGTGTGTTGGTACTTGTAGATGTTGGTGTGGTTAAACGTGTGTGTGACGGTGTTATAGACAGAGAGATGTTGTCATATACATAAATAAAACATATAGACCTACACACACTCTGTTGTTTGCGCTCCACACTATCTCTCTCTTTCTCTCACTCATTCTCTCTCTCTCTTTCTCAAATTCAAAATTGCACAGTTTTGCCAAAGTATTTGGGTTGGAAGGTATACACAGGTTTACACACAAGATACATTTGAAGGGAAAACAGTCATGAATAAAATAGGGAAGCAGGATATTAACAACAACAACAACAACAACAGCAAAAAAACAACATGAACAAGAGCAATCCGAGATTTCTGACCT
>NC_137920.1:25957584-26035084 GCF_963457725.1 Sprattus sprattus
GGAGGTTGAGTGAGAGTGTATGTGTGTGTGTCTCCTCAGCTCGTCTCCCACACAGTAAGAGCACACACAAAAACTAAGAATAGCAGACTACATCGGGAGTTAGCACAGAGGAACCATAAAGCCTGTGCTGAGCTGAGACCTCTGGTAGGCGAGCATTTAACACCCTCCCTGTGTGTGTGTGTGTGTGTGTGTGTGTCTGTCTGTGCGTGTGTGTGTGTGTGTGTGTGAAAGAGTAGGAGGATGGGTGTCATGGACCAAACTACATTTAGATTCTGTAGGTGGACAATACACACAAGCTGGCTAATCAAAGCAGAAGCAGCAGTGAGAGAAAGTGGAGCTGGCCGGAGTACAAAGGAGAAAAGAGCGAGAGACAGGTGAAGGTTTATGATGTAATGTACCAGGTAAAAATAGGGGCCTTCCAGTTACATGTGCATATTAACTTCACACGAATCACACATTTCCATTCGTTATTGATCATCAGTCTTTACATTTTCAGCAGTAATGCTAATATCTCGCGTTGGAGGCATACATAGCTGTATCTTTCCACTTAAGGGATATGTTGGCAGTCACTTGAGCATGAACCTCTAGTGGTAAAGATGCCTGATGCTGCAGCGGCTGCCGTGTCTTTCTTCTCAGACTCACTATGCTGGCCTGAACCGTAAAGGACTGAATTGCACATGGATTTTGAGTAAACCATTTGCTGGTTACCTTTGGGAAGGTATAGGGAAAGTGGACGAGGATTTAGGAAAAGTGGGCAAGGGTTGAGGGAGAGTGGCCTGGGATTGGTCGAGTTTTGGGAAAGTGACATGGGATTGGTTGAGTTTTGGAAAAGTGGCCAGGGATTGGTCGAGTTTAGGAAAAGTGGCCAGGGATTGATCGAGTTTAGGGAAAGTGGCCTGGGATTGGTCGAGTTTAGTGAAATTGGCCTGAGATTGGTCGAGTTTAGGTAAAGTGGCCTGGGATTGGTCGAGTTTGGGGAAAGTGGTGTGGGATTGGTCGAGCTGGAGGTGCTCTAACCTGAAAGCCACCTGACACCAGAGAGCTCAGACAAGACGAGATGAGGGAGGAAGGAAAGGCGTCAACTACCCTGCTGATACCAAGGACCTAATCCTGTCTGTCTGTCGTCAGCTAGCCTGCTGATACTGAGGAGCTAATCCTGTCTGTCTGTCGCTTTCTTTCTCTCTTTGTCATTTCAGTTATCTTTTTATTTTGCATCCATTCCCTCTGTCTTTTTTCTTTCTTTCGTATTTCTCCCTCTCTCACACTGATGAGGTGTATAGTGCAGACTGGCCTGATCTCACCCACACAGTGAGAAAGGGAGAGGGAGGAGAGGGAGAGAGAGGGAAAGAGAGAGAGGGAACGACCACACGGTAGAGAATGTGATCAGATCTGTGTGTCCGTGTGGCAATCCTCATTTTCGGTGTTCTTCTACATTGGCTACTGTAGTAATGACTTGGCACCCAGTAGTTATGTTGACATTAAAGAAATAAATGTATGAATTTACCTCATGACAATGAGTAGCTGGATTAACACAGGATTCATAACAGTGACAAGACAGAGATGGAGAAGCTGCACCACTTATCAGTGGCTCCCTCCGCCACCAAACTAGCAGGCTTTCGGTACGTGTGACTTTACGTTGCGTCGAAAGTCACAGTGTCCAAGGAAAAAAAACACTTGGAATCTGATCAGAGCAGTCAGACCATGCGCTTTGAATTTGAACACAACTGGGGAAAAAAAACGGATTACATGTGATTTTTTTCTACGTATGATCGGATTGCAACTGGATATGCACATAACATGGATTTTGAGTAATAGTCTGAACATAGCCATGTATGTAGATGTACACACACACAAACGCACAAACACATCCACACACATCCACACACATCCACACACATCCACACACATCCACACACATCCACACACATCCACACACATCCACACACATCCACACACATCCACACACATCCACACACATCCACACACATCCACACACATCCACACACATCTACACACATCTACACACACACACACACACACACACACAAACCATCCTCGTTAGTATCACCAGGGGCCAGATGGGTGCTGTGTGTTCTGTCCAATCAAAAGAGGTTGAAGTTGTTATGCTTCTAAACCACACTACACTAGCATGCACACATTCCCTTTCTCTCCCTGCCTCTCGCCATCTGTCTTACCACCTCTCATTGCATTGCATCTCTCTCTCTCTCTCTCTCTCTCTCACACACACACACACACACACACACACACACACACACACACAATATTAGAGAGAGAGATGAGAAAGATAAAGAAGTGTATCTGAGCCCACTGGTCCATTGAGTGTGTGAATCATGGTTGGTTAGGCCTGGGTCACTGCCTCTCTTATGTGTGTTCTTACTGAGCACTGCAGCTATATTTGGAAGAGAGAGAAAGAGGGAGATAGGGAGAGAAATAGAGAGAGGGAGAAAGGGAGAGAAAGAAAGAGAGAGAGAGAGAGAGAGAGAGAGAGAGAAGGTGGTGGCTCTTGACAGCCCTGAAAAGGACTGACCATAACAGCATAAGAGGGGATGCTACTTACCTCCTTCTCTAGCTCTACTCTCTCTACTCTCTCTCTACTCTAGCCCCTTTCACATACAGAATCTGTGATAATGCCAGATTAAAGCAGTCCTAAATAGATCATGAATTTCCACAGTAAAGTTACGTGCGTCTCTCTTTCACTCCCACATGAAACCACATTTTACAGAATACAGAGTATAAGTGTTGACAGGAATGTCAAATATAACCACATGAGAGAAGGGTCTTTCAATCAATCTATCTATCTCTATTTCTCTCTCTATCTAACTCTCTCTCTCTATCTATCTCTCTCTCACTAACTCTATCTATCTACCTCTCTTTTTATCTATCTTACCCTCTCTCTCCCTTTCTCACACACACACACACACACACACACACACACACACACACACTCAGAGGATGTAATCCATATTTGTTGTGTAAAGAGGACGTGTGGGTGCTTTTTACTGTGGAATCTGGGATACACAGCTGTCTACCCCCCGAGGTTCCTGTGTGCACATCAACACACACACTCTTGTTTGTCACACATATACCCAGATGCTTGCCCTCTTTCATACACTCATACACACACACACACACACACACACACACACACACACACACACACACACACACTTGCAAGTACAAATACCCAGATGTGTGAGGTGGTTTGCATGCATACATATGCATACAAACACACTAAACAGACTAAACACACACACACACACACACACACACACACAATAAAAACAATCTCTGGTGAGGCTGAGTGAGTGACTAATTAGCCTTGCACTGAGCTTCAGTCATCCATCATGTGTGGAATATGTGTTGCCAAATTCAGGAATGAGAAACACTCTGAACATTATTATGATAAGCAGTAATAGTAGGGGTAGAGGTAGTTGTAATTATAGTGGTTATAATTATAGCTAGTGTCGTGCAATCATCCTGGAATCTACTGGAGAAATGATCATTTAAATATTAGGACTATGATTGTGGTTATGATATCTACAATATTGTAAAATATTGTAGTTCTACTTTGAATTGATGTGGTTACATCCAGGTGTGTGTGTGTGTGTGTGTCTGTGTGTGCGTGTGTCTGTGTGTGTGTCTGTGTGTGTGTGTGTGTCTGTGTGTGTGTGTGTGTGTGTGTGTGTGTGTGTGTGTGTGTGTGTGTAGAAGTGACAATTGAGGGATTTCTGACTGTGCTATGGCTGTATTCTGTAGATGTAGGCTGATGGTAGGGGCCATTGTCTCTCCAGATTAGAGATCTCTCGCTGCGTGTGTGTGTGTGTGTGTGTGTGTGTGTGTGTGTGTGTGTCTACTGGAGTATATTCAGCAGGATGGTCCCAGAATGCTGTGTGAGAGGTGAGGGAGGGAGGGAGGGAGTGTGTGTGTGAGAGAGTGAAAGAGAAGCCTAATGCCTGTTTGGCCGACCGGCTGAATGATTGTCTAATCGTAACATAATGACACTGATCAGATTATACACACACACAAGCACACATTAATGCATTAAATCACAACACAAACTGCACTGCATGCAATACGCTTCATGTGTTCTTGTATTGATAGTTCTTTTCGACTTTTCTGCTGAAACCATTGAAACAGGAAAAGTTCTATTAGTTCTAACAACTGTGTGTGTGTGTGTGTGTGTGTGTGTGTGTGTGTGTGTGTGTGTGTGTGCAGGCTCAGATTGCCTTCCTGCAGGGGGAGAGGAAGGGGCAGGAGAACCTGAAGAAGGACCTGGTGAGGAGGATCAAGATGCTGGAGTACGCCCTCAAACAGGAGAGGTGAGAAACGCATACACACACACACACAAACACACCGACACACACACATTTACACACACACATCGACACACACACATTTACACACACACACTCAGGGCCTATTCCAAAACCGATAACATATGTTGTGTTATGTGGGTCAACTTCTTTTCAATCTTGTTTTACTGCGTTGCTTGTTTTACAATAAACAGTCGTATGGCGGTATGAGTTGTGATGTTTTGTAAGGGGGATCCGGTGTCGGTCACAATACACAGTAACCAATCAGATTCAATCCAGTCATCGGTAATATCACTACTTATTGTTGCAGGGAATGCACCTAGCACAGCAATGCAACAGGAAGAATGTTTTGTGTTTGTTATCCTTGTATAAGCATGCATCGATTTGCTTCTTTTTGAGGCAAATAGTTTTGGCGTCATCTTCAGTCACTCACTTGAGCCGCTGCTCCCACCGCCCACACGTACACAAGAAAAGACAAAGTGTGTACGTTTTTGTTCAGTGATGAAGGTCCTTACACGGTCCTTACAAGGTCCTTAATATTGAAACATCATCGACTAGTATAACTGCTACACAGATGTAGTGAGCCTCATAGTGTGAACACGGCGGTCTTGCATGATCAGCAGTCTATCGGACTTGTATTTGTTATTTTACGCCGTTGAGTGTGAAAATCCGTGAGATTTAGTTAAATCCGTGAGATTCAGTGTCGTGCGTGACACATGAGAAATGTTGCAAATCCGTGGATAAATCCGGGATAAAACATGGGATTTGACAGCTATGGTCATGTGAAGGACAGATAAACACACCTGTCAGTCCTGCTAGCTACCCAGGCCAAGCACTATGTAATTCTGTGGTTTGGGTCTGATGCAAGAAAAGCTCACATGGCACGACGACGCCAACTGTGTAACCAAAGGACAGCAGTTAAGCATGCTAGCAAGCTTTTATCAATGCCAACTATGCCGCTGTTGGTGTTTGCAACCTTTTTTGTAGTTAGCTTGTTACTTTGACTGCTGTTTTAATTGTTATGATGCATAGGAGTTCTCGATGGTAGCCCATTTCAGCTTCTGACCACAGAGAAAAGTTCTGTGCATCCTAATTTGTTTTTAGTCCTGACTTTTTGTACACCACGGTTCCAGCCATCACTTTCTCTCTCTCTCTCTCTCTCTCTCTCTCTCTCTCTCTCTCTCTCTCTCTCTCCCTCTCTCACTTTCTCTGCCTACAGTTTCACACGGTTTCACAAACAGATCCACATAACTCTTCCACACTTTCTCTCCTCTCTCTCTCCTCAATCCCCCTCACTCTCTCTCTCCCTCAATCCCCCTCACTCTCTCTCTCTCTCTTCCTCAATCCCCCTCACTTTCTCTGATGACTCATGAGTTGCTGGTGTGATGTCCTTTCCCCTCGTCTCTCACACTGTCAGGGGAAAGCCTTGAACTCCTCACACCTCACTAAGGCGCCAAGCCTGAGACACACACACACACACACACACACACACACACACACCACACAGAGAATGTAGTTGAACAAAAAACCTTTCCTTAGACTTCTCTAGAACCTAAACAGAAGGCTTTAGGTGCATCACGGTCCAGAAGAATATCGGTCAGACCATGCATTCCTTTTTTAATGTTCTTTTTCAACTTACATTCTTTTTCAACTTTTTCTTTTTAAAAAGTTTGTTGGTTTTGTTGGGTGGACTGCATAATTCCTTTCATCATCAGGGTGCCTCAGACCTGTTACCATGAAACGGTGCCCATGTACCTTTCTGAGGGGGAGATCATTGCCATGGAAATATGAATACTCGATTCCCCAGTGCAGAACGCATAGTTCTTTTGTTCAAGGTCCTGCCCTTGTAATACACAGGAGCTTAATTATTTACTTCTGTTCGTGATGTTGTGAGTTCCATCGTTTATTTATTCGTTACACATTTACATTTTCATGGACATAAATGTCCTTCAACAGTGCCACTGAAGAACACCTCGCTCAAGGGGGGGGGCAGGTTTGAATAGAAGCTCTCCTCTTCTGATGTTTATACAGGAAACCGTGGTCGAAGCAATGAAGCTGTATTAGTTCTGATCATATTTCTTATGAATTTCTTTCATATCCTGAATCTAAACCACCCATTCCCGCCAAGCTTTAACCTGCACACTTTACTCTGTTTCTCTGTCATAGTTTAACATTTCACATAACATTACTAAAATTCAAATGGTCCACTTTCAAGCGTTCAGATCAACACTTTGTCACTTGGGGTGCTTTGCAAATTCTGCTTGGACCCCTGATAATCCTTGCTTGAATTTGTAAAAAAACATTGATATTGACAGACTTAACCTTAACCATGTTTCATTGTCACGTCCTAAATTGCCTTTTTCAGAGACAAAGTTTATTTTTATACAAATAAAACTAAACGTTAAAAAACAAGACTCTACCATGACTCTGCAGTTTTGGGTGCTTCATCATGCGTCTTTATCAGGACACACACAAACACACACACACGCACACACACATGAACACACACATGAACACACAGAACACACACACACACACATGTAACAAGATGTGTCAGCAGCTATTTATGGTGACTCAGCACAGCCCCTGAGGTGGGCAAACATGATCGACCCAAAACAACACCATCCCCCTGCAAGTGTGTGTGTGTGTGTGTGTGTGTGTGTGTGTGTGTGTGTGTGTGTGTGTGTGTGTGTGTGTGTGTGTGTGTGTGTGTGTGTGTGTGTGTGTGTGTGTGTGTGTGTGTGTGTGAGAGAGAGTGTGTGTAGATAGTCTTGATGATGAAAGGATATGTTTCTTCAATTCGTCAATATAGATTATTTTTAGATCATCTCTTGAAATCCTGCGTATGCTTCTGGAAGAATTTACTAGGGGTGGGAATCTCTTGGCACCTCACGATTCGATTCGAAATCGATTCAGAGGTCAACGATTCGATTTAAAATCGATTATCGATTATCGATTTAAAATCGATTTTGTAATTTAAATTTTTTTATTTTTTTTTTTTTTTTTTTTTTTTACACATCCATTTTATGTTGAAATCAAGCTGCATCGACTATTGCATTGCTCATAGAAAGTCAAAATTGTGACCATTAAAAGCTTTTACTCTATTAAAGCAAATAGCGAAGGTAATTCATCTGTTGATTTTCTTCAATTTAGACTCTGAGTTGCAAACTCAAATGATTCAATAGTCAAAATGCATCGATAATCGTTTTATCGGTTTCGAATTGATATTCGATAATCAATCGATAATTGCATTTCAACATGAAATGGATGTGTAAAAAAAACGATTATCAATCCATTTCGACTTTTAAAACATTTGAGTTTGCTACTTAGAGTCTTTGCTACACTTCCTACTTTGTGTTTGATAATTAAAGAAAATCAACAGATGAATTACCTTCTCTATTTTTTATGAGAGAAAAAGCTTTTTTTTGACTTTCTATGAACAATCCAATAATCGATGCAGCTTGCATTTCAACATAAAATGGATGTGAAAAAAAAAAAAAATTTTTTTTTTTTTTTTTTTTAAATTACAAAATCGATTATGAACTTTTCTGAATCGAGACAGAATCGTTTTAGAGAGAATCGATTAAAATCGAATAATCGATTTTTTCCCCCACCCCTAGAATTTACTGGAAGTTCATACATATCACTCACTTTCTCTCTCTCACACACACACACACACACACACACTCAAGACAGCATGGTGCACACAGCAAGGTCGCCTCAAGCATTTCAGATCTTTGTAACTGATGGAATCAACTGCAAAACTGTAACCTTGGCAATTTGTTTGTTAAACCTCTCTCTCTTTCTCTCCCTGATTTTCTCTCCCTATATTTTTCTCTCTCTCTCTGTCTCTCTCTTTTTCTCAGGGCAAAATATCATAAACTCAAATATGGCACAGAGCTGAACCAGGGGGACATGAAACCTCCCAGCTATGATTCAGGTGAGCAGCTCCCGATGTGCCCCCATGTCTGAGCTGGATGTGACCCTGGTCTGGCCCAGGTGTGGCCCATGTGTGGCTCAGGTATGGCCCAGGTGTGGCCCAGGTGTGGCCCAGGTGTGGCCCAGGTGTGGCCCAGGTGTGGCTCAGGTGTGGCTCAGGTACGGCTCAGGTGTGACCCAAAAACCGAGTCTTGGAAGCCGCTGAGATTCAAGACTAAGTAATACATGGCCTGCCCTTTGGTTGCTGGATCCAGAATGGGAGAAGGTTGTTGGTACGGTCTAATTATAACCAGCATGTTGAATGGTGACGAAAATATTTCAAGTCAATTTTGAAAGCTTCCCCAACTGCCTAATGATGTGCTTTGGTGTAGCTTTAACTAATACACACACACACACACACACACACACACATTGGGGTACTGGCACTAGACTGCTGGCCCTAGATTAGAGAAAGAGAATGGTGCCTGCCTTTTCCGTTTTAGAAGACTTATTTCACACACACACACACACACACACACACACACACACACACACACACACACACACACACACACACACACACACACACACTCACAGAGACTTTGTGGTCACATAGTCTGAGACGTGAGAAAACAAATGTCAGACCAACCAAAACAAAACCAAAGCTCCAAAGCTACGGAAGTCCACAGAGAGCTTTACTGTCGTCATGGTATCGCAAGGACAATCAGTTATGCCTTGTCTGCCCTGCAGTCACTTGATCCAAAGCACAGGAGAAGGACGTGCCCCAGCACACTGTTATAAGCACCGTGTCCAGCAGCCATGTTTACAAAGGAAACGTTTCAAAAACCTTCTCTTCTAATGTTGACTTGGCCAAATGCTTCTTTGGACTTCTGGCGTAGCACTATGGTCTCGCCAGAGAAAGAACTAGTATGTTTTTGTTTCATTTCTTTTTTTGTTTTGTTCTGTTTTTTTTTTATGCCCTGTTTCCACCACGTTTTGGAGATCTTAAGAGATAAAGAAAAGGGCTTTCAGTGTTCAGTGGTGTGGAGCGACGGGTTTTCTAGTAGTTTGTCTGAAGTTTGTTTTCCCTGGGTTACATCACATGAGCCACGAAGTCGGCTCTCTCTGACCCAGATGATTGTGAAACGCTTTTCTGTTCTCCCTGCCAGATTAGTGTTTCGGATAGTGCTTTTGAAAGTAGAATGTTTCCCTTCATTGACCTGAAGTCAATACATTGTATGTGACACTAGGGCTGTCATGGTATGGATTATGTCTTACTGGGGGGGGGGGGGGGGGGGGTTGGCATCTCATGACCACGGTAATGTGGTAATCGTCACAACCCTAAGTGACTCACACATTTTCACGTAACGTAAAGGATGAATTCACTTCCACAGAAATTGATATGACATAGTGGTTGTTGATGCTGAAGTTCATGTTGGCTGCTGTACTCACAAAGGTTGATCGCCAGAACCCTCACCAGTGTAAAGCAGTACTGTTTACATTAAGACCACATGTTCACCTGTAGGCTATCTTTACCTACACAGAGAAAAAAAATAACAACTGTGAAACACCTATAAACTACAGCGTCCGGGTAATTGTAATTTAAAGTTTTAATATGTAAATGTAATTTCTCTAAGGTAGTCACTATGTAGTAATATGCATCAGGTGACACACATGCATCAGGTGACGTAATGGGTGTGGGTGGGTGTGTGTGTGTGTGTGTGTTTGTGTGTGGGTGTGTGTGTGTGGGTGGGTGGGTGTGTGTGTGTGGGTGTGTGTTGGTGTGTTTGGGTGTGTGTGTGTGTGTGTGTGTGTGTGTGTGTGTGTGTGTGTGTGTGTTTGTAATGGGTGTTTGTGTCTTTCTGTTCCACAGACGAGGGGAATGACAGCGAGCTTCAGGAACCCCCAAATAGCCAGCTGAGCTGGAAGCAGGGGCGCCAGCTGCTGAGACAGTGAGTGTGCTGATCACACACACATGGACACACAGGACACACACATGGAGACACAGGACACACACACACACGCTGACACAGGACACACACACACGGACACACACACACACACACACACACACACGCTGACACAGGACACACACACACGGACACACGGACACACGGACACACACACACACACACACACACACACACACACACACACAATCTCACACAAGTAAACATACTAATACCCATGCATGTACGTATACACAAACACAAACTCACACTCATATACATATATATATCACACTCGTATACACTCAGACACATACTCACACACTCATGTTAGTACATTTACGGATAACAGGTGTGGGTCACCTGTTTAATGTGGGAGGGCAGGGGAGATGGGAGTGTTCGAGTGGTACCTGAATGTAGGTGCCTTCACAACTTGAATATTTGTCAATGTACGCCTTGAATGTACCTGCGACTTGAGTGTCTCTGAACGTGCGACTTGAATGTTTATAAACGTGTGACTTGAATGTTGATCCATGAAGTGTTAACTCTCATTTTCTCTATAAATGCGGCACATCTGTTGGGATTCAATCCCGAATGCACTCACACATAAAGACACGTTTGCACACTCACATATCCCAAAGCAATTAAAAGTGCTGAGACTGTATTTGAACAAAAGGTTAAGCTTGTTAAAAAACAGTATTCCCACCCAACCCCCACCCCCAACACACACACACACACACACACACACACACACACACACACACACACACACACACACACTCACACACTCACCCTTTTAACCCCAAGCGAAAGTGACTTCATCCGATGCTTAGCGATCTAATCGGTCTCAGGTGTATTCGTCATGCCTCTCTCCCCACCAAAATCACTAACGTTAATGGCCATCAATGGCCTTAATGCGGATTAGGTACCGTGAGCGTGTGACTGTTTGAAGAGTTAATCCGGTGAGACCAGGCACCTTAAAGTATTACACAGCCCTGAGAGACTGAGTCAACTAACCCCATGACCCTTGAACTCTGTGCAGAGGCTCATAGTAGGTGTCCTTTTGGCAGAGAGGAACTGTGAACACCTTCGGTGCCTTGTTTAACTGTAGATAGTGCCTCTGTTGAATTGAAGGCTTCGGGGCCATGTTTAACTGTAGATAGTGCCTCTGTTGAATTGAAGGCTTCGGGGCCATGTTTAACTGTAGATAGTGCCTCTGTTGAATTGAAGGCTTCGGGGCCATGTTTAACTGTAGATAGTGCCTCTGTTGAATTGAAGGCTTCGGGGCCATGTTTAACTGTAGATAGTGCCTCTGTTGAATTGAAGGCTTCGGGGCCATGTTTAACTGTAGATAGTGCCTCTGTTGAATTGAAGGCTTCGGGGCCATGTTTAACTGTAGATAGTGCCTCTGTTGAATTGTCACTCTGAACAGTGACAGCTGTGTTTGTTGAAGAAGCATGGGTCTCGTATGATATGTAGTTGTAAATAAATGTAATCTCATAATGTCTGAACAGCTTAGTGATCTCCAGCGATGGCTCAGTTGATGTCATTGATGTCATTGTTGATTGGTTAATGAGTGCCCTTGTTAATCAATGAGTCAGAGGAGTCACACTGATTGGTTGATTTGGTAAGGTCTTCTAGAACAGAACAGAATCGAAGAGAGTAGAACAGGACAGGACAGGACAGGACAGGACAGGACAGAGCCGTTTTGTCTGCGCTAGTGTCTTCGGCTCCAGCTTAAAGCCTTAAAACATCATCCCACAAAGTCCCCACACCACACCGGACACAACATTCTTCACATTGCCCCATGACCCACCAGCGGCCCAGAATGGCACCAAATAAACACCGACCGCTGAGTGCAGACAGGGCCAACCACAGTGTCTTGTGATGTGGAGTTTAAAAGTATCAATTTGACTTAGGGTGAGTGGTTTCTTAAGGGCTTTATTTTTTTGGGGTGGTCGGAGACCAGAGCGGATTCTGTAGCGCCCTCTTAAGTCCAGCGTCAGTACTGTCATCTCTGTGGGTTGCTGTGAAGTAGGCGAGGTGTTGAGGTGTGTGAAGTGTTGAGGTGTGTGAAGTGTTGAGGTGTGTGAAGTGTTGAGGTGTTGAGTTGTGTGTGTGTGTGTGTGTGTGTGTGTGTCTGTGTCTGTGTCTGTCTGTAGGAGAGAGGAAACTCTCAACTGCCCTTGTGTGCTTATGTGGCAGTGTGTAAGGCAACAGTTATGTGTGCGTGTGTGTGTGTGTGTGTGTGTGTGAACGAAAGAGAAAATGAGAGTTTATATGTCTGTAAAAGATATGTATGGATTCTTATGTAATGTGTGTGTGAGAGTGAGAGAGAGGGAGAGAGAGATAGAGAAATTGAGGCAGGCAGACACAGCAGCACAGTGATGCTCTGTCCACCCTGAACCCTTCGCCACACACACACACACACTCTTTCTTTCTCTCTCTCTTTTTCAACTTTTAAAACACATACTCACTCTGTTTCTCATAAACACTGTCATACACACACACTATTTCTTACACACACACACACACACACACACACACACACACACACACACACACACACACACACACACACACGCACACACACACACAAACAAGCATACACACTTCTGAACCCAGTGACCCAGGCACAGTCTGTCTATAGGCATAAAATAAACGTGAAAAATCAATCAAACTTCCCACCATTGCTTGAAAGATGTGTGTATGTGTGCGCGTGTGTGGGATTGTCCGTGTGTGTGTGTGTGTGTGCATATGTGTGTAACAGTCAGTCAGTGTGTGTGTGTGTGTGTGTGTGTGTGTGTGTGTGTGTGTGTGTGTGTGTGTGTGTGTGTGTGTGTGTGTGTGTGTGTGTGTGTGTGTGTGTGTGTGTGTGTGTGTGTGTGTGTGTGTGTGTGTGTGTGTGTGTGTGTGTGCGTGTGTGTGTGTGTAACTCGGAGGAATGAATGGAGGATTGTGTCGGGGCATTCAGCCTTTCCTGTCCCTGTCGAGGCTGGTACAGAGAGAGACGGAGGGGAGCGCTTTTCCCATTCTCTCTCTCTCTCTCTCCTTTTTCCCTTCTCTCTCTCTCTCTCTCTCTTTCTCTCTCTCTCTCTCTCGCTCCTTTTTTCCTTTTCCCTCTCTCTCTCCACCATCTTCAGCCCATCTTACTGTCTTAAAGCTGCTCTTTAAGATGCTGTCATATCACCCAGCATCTCCGCCTCAGACTCGCTCGCTTCATCCAGCACGGACTCGTCTGGAACTAATCCAGATTCTGTTTTATCACTGAAAGTTTCCACTACAGGGAGTGCGTGAGGTATGATTCTGCTGGAGTTTTCTGGAAGTTTCTCTTTGGCATTTAGTGTCTGTCCTACAGCATATCCTAAGACTTGTGTCTGTCTACAGCCTAAGACTATGTGTGTTAGTGTCTTCTTGACATACCTAGTTTGCTATCGCTCACTATAAAATGATGTGTGTTTTTTGTAGCTCCAGATTGTTCTGGTAGTGGCTTTGACTGGCTCTACTGTTATGTGTAAAAGTGCTTAGCTTATCAGTGGTGGCTCGTAGCCTGTGGAAGCTTTCGCTGAACCCACTTAGCCTCTCCAGCAGTTCAGCAGTGAACTTGTTTTTTTCGATCTTTTCGATCTTATCCATCTCAGGGGGAGAGTGTTCATGTACGGCTTGTGTTGGTGCTGTCGTTCGTCCCTGAACAAAGCCGCATCCAGAAGTTGATTAGGCCGATTGTCGGTATTACTGAAGATGAACTTCATGTCAAGTCAACCTGTAGATCTCTGTTTTGAGATCAAACTCGAAAACCTTTCGTCTTGTTCCCCATATTCAAGTTCTTTATTTTCGTCTTACCCATATCTTTTATTTTGTTGATTTCTCTCATGTTGTCCTTCTCTTTTCTTCTGTCCTGTCTTCTGTTGAAAAGTCCCTATTGTGATGCCATTTTCTCTCCTCTCCTCTCTCCCCTCTTCTCTTTTGTGCCTCTATCTTTACTCCACGCTTTCGTTCTCATTTCTTTGACAGGCATCAAGCAAAGCGATGAGCAAAGTTTGTTGCACATGAACTTAAGCCATCATGTGTGGTGTGGTGTGGTAGACTTTGCTCATTGCTTTGCTCATTGCTTTGCTCATTGCATTGCTCATTGCCAGTTGCCAGTCAATTAATTTATGGCCCTGTGTCTTCAATGTCTGTCTCCTTAACAGAGTTATTGTTTGTTGTCATTTGTCAAGTGCAGAAGCTGCATGTTTCAATGCTGAATGCTTGTACAGGGTTACGACTCTAGAGGAACTTAGTATCTGAATGTCATTTTGACTCCTCTCTTCTCCCCTCCTCTCCTCTCCTCTCCCCTCCTCTTCCATTCTCTCCTCTTATCTTCTCTTCTCTTCTCTCCTCTACCCTCCTCTCCTCTGCTCTCCTCTCCTCTCCTCTCCTCTCCTCTCCTCTCCTCTCCTCCTCCTCTCTCCGTAGCTACCTGCAGGAGGTTGGCTACACGGACACCATCTTGGATGTGAAGTCCCAGCGGGTCAGAGCTCTGCTGGGTTTGACCAGTGACGCCGGGTTGGCCGAGAGGACGGGCGATCGCCGCGGCGACAGCATGGTGAACGGCACTGAGCCCTCCTCCCCCAAGGAGGGTGCTGACACGGGGTGAGCAGACGGTGAAAGAGGCGAGGGCACAGACACATAGACACATAGACACATAGACACATAGACACATAGACGCATAGACGCATAGACGCATAGACGCATAGGCGCACAGGCGCACAGGCGCACAGGCACAGGCACAGGCACAGGCACAGGCACATCTCTGTGTTGTATTTCTGAGAGAGAAAAGAGACTCAATGTATGCTCTCTTTTCATGGCCAGATAATATTCTAATTTGTGTTGTGTTTTGATTTCATTCCACCAATATTCCAAATAGAATGTTTTGTTTTCCTTGCTAATTTGGTGTTTGGTGAACATGATCTGTGTTAGATGTTAGTGGGTTAGTTCATTTCAAGACCCGGGGTGTAAAAACCTTTAATATGTTAGGAGTTGCGAGAGCTTTATTTTTGACGAATCCTGAATTTCATTTGTGGATATCAATTAATAATGCCCCTCTTCTGTGTGTGTGTAGGAAGCCGGAGCTATCTGACTCTGCCACGGTGCTGGAGGCCTTTAAGTTCATAGAGAGTGCAGCAGTCGATTTCAGTGACGAAGACGAGGATGATGACAGCGAAGGCAGAGATAAAACCATCATGGACATGGCCACGGTACACACACACACTCACACACACTCACACACGCACATACTCTTTCTGTCTGTCTTTTAAGGAGACCTGGCTTAAACACAAATAAACCCACACAGCCACACAGTCTCTTTCTCTCACTTTCTCGTTTAACATCTGAATCTTCATTTCTCTTTGTCTCTTTGTTCTTCACCTGCTTCACCCCTCTTTCTCTCTCTATCTATCTCCCCTCTTTCTCTCTCTCCCCTCTTTCTCTCTCTCTCTCTCCTCTTCTCTCTCTTTTGCATGCTATGGTGGTTTTATGAACTATAACTATTTAAGTTTTTAATGTGGCCTGTGATCAGTGTTCCAATAAAGGGTTGTTAAAAGTCAAAGTCTCCCTCCCTCTCTCACTCCTTCGTTCCCTCCCTCTCCTCCCAGATGGTGAGGAAGAAAGCCACAGCGTCTCCGTCTCCCTCCTCTTCCTCCCCGTCCCCGTCCTCGTCCACGGACCTGAGCGATGACCTCGACACGGAGGAGGCCATGAAGGGCTTCGACTTCCTGGCCGGCGCAGACGAGGCAGACGCAGCCACCGACTTCCCCAGCAACATGGACGGGCCCGACTGGGGTAAGAGAGAGAGGGAGAGAGCGAGAGAGAAAGAGAGAGAGAAAGAGAGAGAGAAAGAGAGAGAGAGAGAAAGAGAGAGAGAAAAAACTGACTGAAAGAGAGAGAGAGTGAAACAGACAGAAAGAGAGACAGAGAAACAGGCAGAGAAACAGGCAGAGACAGAGAGAGAGACAGAGAAACAGGCAGAGAGAGAGAGACAGAGAGAGAGACAGAGAAACAGGCAGAGAGAGAGACAGAGAGAGAGAGTGAGCGGAAGGTAGCAGGAGCGAGAGACTAGAGTAAGACAGAGATGGAGGGAGGGATTGATGAGGAGATGGGGATTAAAGAATAGAATAAATCCTGTTCTGGTCCGTGGTACTGGGTTAGTGCCAGTCAAATTCACTGTGACTTGTGACGGTGTGACTGACGGAAAGAGAAGGAGAGAGGTAGGAGATCAGCCTAGGTCATCATGCTCCTGCATGCCACCTGCTCAACATAGACGCTCATGGGTATGGATACAATTATAAATAGGTATAGAGATCATAGACGCTCAAGGATATGGATATGAATATAGACAGGTATATAGATCATAGGTGCTGATGGGTATGGATACAATTATAGATAGGTATAGAGATCAAAGACGCTCAAGGATATGGATATGAATATAGACAGGTATATAGATCGTCTCTCAAATGTCCCATCTGTAGAATTTCCTTTCTTCTTGCCCAACCAACGGAGCTGTCACAAAGGACGAGGAACCTGTCCCAGTGGCCTTTGTTGCTAAGCAACAGTGTGGCATGTGTTTGTTTTCATATCACTAAGAAGGACCGGGTGGTGGCGGCGATGTGAAGTCATCAGATCAGTGCACTTGAAGAGAGATGCCACGCTACACAGGATTCAGAGAAAGAACTCGCCCTGCTGTCGGGGGCCTGTTCCAATATTTACAACTCTCATAAATAGTAACCAATAAAATAAATAGTGACCAAGTCTAATTAGGTTACAGTCAGTGCCTCAGACTGTGAGGAGTGTTGCCAAGGCGAGAGGTCACAAGCTGGTGTTTGCCAAGTGAAGTGATTGCCTGATGACCCCAGTGGAACCAGGACATACATTCATTCAGATCAGGAACTAGTCCACTATAGCTCCACCACAGATCAACTCCTATTAATTCAGTTAGCATTTTGGATTGTTTAGATTCATTTTGGAATGCAGACGTCACTAGAAGTCACTTTGTCACAAAGCACTTTAAAATGCGTGTGTGTGTGTGTGTGTGTGTGTGTGTGTGTGTGTTTGAGTGTGTGTGTGTGTGTGTGTGTGTGTGTGTGTGTGTGTGTCTCATGTTGGTGAGTTGAGAATGCTTTCCCCCTCCAGTGTTAACCAGACGACTGAATCAGTGTCCAAAGAGCCAGTTATTCAGAGCGCTCGTTAACACTGTTTCCTCCTTGTTGTCCGTCACCGGCATTCATCAGCTACCTCTGGGGTTCAGCTGAACACCAGCATGTCTCTTGTTTTTGTCTCTCGATTCGTTTTTGTTTGTTTGTTTTTTCTGTCCCCAACCGTTCCTCTTCCGAAATCCCCTCTCCTTGTAGTAAATCCGCCCCTTGAAGGAACTCAGGCAGCGATGACCTCTTATGACCTTTGTGTGACCTCTTTGCCCTTTGTCACCTTGTGGTTGCCCCATCTCACCTGCTCTGACAGAGCTGAAGATCATAGTCATCAAGTCATTTGGATTCGGAAACACACAGAAGAGCTGGTGCTGTCGTATAATGCTCCGACAGGCACAGATACGGTTAAAGGAGTTTCACTGTTAGATACCATCAAGATAGGGCTTATCCAGCACACAACTAAGAGAGCATTCCCTCCTGGCTGGACAGAAGAGGACAGAAGGGGCTTTTATGTGAATTTAACCAGAAAGGACATCCATTTCCTGTTACGACAGGAAGTGCTCACACTGGCCTTTTGGGTTTGTTGGTTGCAAAACATGCATGCTTATGTGTGTGTGTGTGTGTGTGTGTGTGTGTGTGTGTGTGTGTGTGTGTGTGTGTGTGTGTGTGTGTGTGTGTGTCCCGTATAGAGAAGGATGAGCAGAGCCCTGGGGAGGCGTGGGAGGTGGACCAGGGCCTCATCACGCGGCTGAAGGAACAGTACAGGCAGGAGCGCAAGGGCAAGAAGGGGGTCAAGAGTAAGTCTCGGAGGGCACCACCGAAAAAAAAAAACTAAAAAAACATCCCTCCTTCTCTCGCACTCCTCGCTCCGCCCGTCTCCTTCTTTTTTTTCGCGTTCCTCTTCATCCCTTTCATGCAATCGTTTCTATTTCTATCTGATTCACTCTTGTCGTCTTTCTATCTTTCTTTTAATCTTGCCTTTCTTTTTGCCAATTTTCTCTCCTTGCCCCCCCACCCTCCTTTCTCTCTTTTGGTATTGTCCTTTCCTCTCTGAAGAGATGATCTCTGGTAATGAAGGACCAGAGCTCTTTACTTCCTAATTTCATCATCATGGCTTGCTCCTGCAGTTCCTTCATTGTCTAAGTACGTGTCTGTGTCTGTGTCTGTGTCTGTGTCTGTGTCTGTGTCTGTGTCTGTGTCTGTCTGTCTGTCTGTCTGTCTGTCTGTCTGTCTGTCTGTCTGTCTGTCTGTCTGTGTGTGTAGGTGTGTGTGTGTGTGTAGGTGTGTATGTGAGAGAGATGAAAGAGAGAGTGTGAATGTGTTTTATATCCACACGTTTCTCCTCATGTTGTGTTTTTGTTGTACTGCCTGTTTCGCTTGCTTCACCAACACATCCCCCCCCCCCCCCCCTCTCGGTTTCACAACAGCACTTACTCTGCCCCACTTCCTCCCTCCCTTCTCTTTTCCATATATTCCTCTCACTCTTCCATGTTCACACCTTTTCATGTGTTGCCCTTTTTATCATGTTTCCATTCTCTCCCTCTCTCTCTCTTCCTCTCTCTCTGACTCTTTCATCCAATCTCTGTAGGTAATCATGTGTGTAAGAGGTTACATGCTTCACACCTGCTCCCAAAATGCACCTGGGTATTTGTCCCAGCATCCTTTCTGTTCCCGCTGTAAAGTGTTGATGTTGTGTACTGAGCTTGTCTCACGTTTTTTTTTACTTTTGGTTCCACGTCATTATTTCTCCACTCTTCCTTCTCTGTTGTTCTTCCATTTCTTTTCTTCTGAAATGTGTGTATTAGCTTAATTCCTCCACCATTCTTCAGGGTTTATTTCCTCTCTTACTTTGGGTAGAGAAACTTTAATGAAGAGGGTCTATCTCATCCCCGCAATCCCATAATAATAACAAAAAAACAATTAGTCTTCGCTGCCATAGTTCTGCTCAAGGCAACAAGGCCTGTCAACTCAACTCCTCTGCTTATTTATTTATTTATTTATTTATTTATTTATTTATTTATAAACCTCCCTGTAGTCGTTTCCCTCAGTGCCATCTCCATTGATGTGTCATCAGCTCCCCCTGCTGCTGAGTAGAAGATTGATTTCTGTCTTTCTTTCTTTCTTTCTTTCTTTCTTTCTTTCTTTCTTTCTTTCTTTCTTCTCTGCACTCTGTCTTTATCTCCCCTATTATCTCTACATCTCTCTGTTCTTCTCTGTCACTCTCTCTTCCTCTTCCCCCTCTATCTATCTATATCTCTGTCCCTCTCTCCCTCTGTCCCCCCCTCCCTGTGTGTGGTAGGGCCAAACCGCTCCAAGCTGCAGGACATGCTGGCTACCCTGCGGGACGCTGAGGACCTGCCCTCCTTGCAGCCGCCCGTCAACCCCCCCGTCCGGCCCCCCATCCCTCGCCTCAATGAGCACGAGCTGGGCCAAGCTGACGAAGGTCCACAAACGCACACACACACACACACACACTCGTACACACACGCACACTCGTACACACGCGCAAACACACACACACACACACACAGACTCTTGTGCACTTGCACAAACTGAACTATTCAATTTTGCTGTAATATATTTGATATGATACATTTTATCATATCGTTTGTTTTGAGTGTAAGATAATTGATGAGAATGTGTGTGTGGTGTGGTGTGTGTGTGTGTGTGGCTGTGTCCTTAAAGTAGAGGCCATGACATTCCCGCCCTCCTCTGGAAAGTCGTTTATTCTGGGCCCTGACGAGGATCTGCAGAGCGATCTGGGGCTGGGAGAGCTGGCCGGCCTCACCGTGGCCAACGAGGCTGAGAGCCTGACCTATGACGTGAGTACCAGCGCTGTCACTGCTGCCTCCGCCATGACAACCCGCCACAACAACCTGGCTGTCACGGCAACAGCATCCTCTTTTGTGTGGAATGAGACTCCGTTTGCACATAAGCAGTGCTCCTTCATGTCCTGAACTTCCTCATTCCCAGGGGACTTAGGTTTCAACCCCATCAGATCTCAGCGTTGTTGGGAATAGGAATGTCCTTACAGAGCCTTTGATGATATAATAATGTTATTTGTGTTGTGTGTGTGAAGCAGTTGTAGTGCTGTTGATTTGGTAGTAGTAGTGGTAGTGATAGAAGTAGTAGTAGTAGTAGTAGTAGTAGTAATACTAGTATTAATAGTGGTGATGACAGTAGATGTAGTAGTGAAAGAAGTAAGAGGAGGAGGAGGAGGAGGAGGAGGAGGAGGAGGAGGAGGAGGAGGAGGAGTAGTAGTAGTATCAGTATCAGTATCAGTTATAGTGGTGGTATTAGTTGTGATGATGTAGTTGTGCGATGTTGCTGTGCTGAGGCCGAGTGGGAGGCGCTCCAGTTAATCGCTCGCCCCCAGCGTGTGTGTGTGTGTGTGTGTGTGTGTGTGTGTGTGTGGCTCATCAAACATATGTGGGACAGGGAGAGTGAAAGTCAAACCCCGTGGATGACCAACTCTGTTAGTTTGGCCCCGGGTCCCTCTGCTCCCGCACGCCCCCCATGAACACACAGCTGTGTGTGTGTGTGTGTGTGTGTGTGTGTGTGTGTGTGTGTGTGTGTGTGTGTGTGTGTGTGTGTGTGTGTGTGTGGCTGCTCCCGCACGCCCTCCATGAACACACAGCTGGTCTGAGGCTCTCAGAGTCTAAATCGGTTCCAGCCGCGTGCTACCGGAGCACCGCTGCCAGCGGTTGTGTTATGAAACACACTCTTGTTTGCAGTTTGTATCTGTTTAGCATTCAGTGGGCGCGCAGGTGTGAGTCAGAGAGTTGTCCTTTCCTTTCAGCGAATGTTTGAGGAGGGACTTGATGTTGCAGGTTGAATTGCCTGAGTGGAGTGTGTGTGTGTGTGTGTGTGTGTGTGTGTTTGTGTTAGTTTGTTGTGGAGCCGAGGGGCCTAGCTTGTAGTGTGTGTGTGTGTGTGTGTGTTTTTGTTTGTGTGTGTGTGTGTGTGTGTGCGTGTGTGTGTGTGGCAAAGGGATCAATAGTACTCAGCTCAGGTCAGCCCAGTCCCGTGTAGACCAAGCAGTCAGATACACAGTGGTCAATGCAGCACAAACACACACACACACACACACAGTGATCAATGCAGCACAAACACACTCACACACGCAGATACACACACACACACACAGATACACACACACAGATACACAGTGATCAATGCAGCACAAACACGTTTTTTAATTAGCAGGAGCCACACCAGCCACACACAGATACACAGACAAACACATGCGTGGTCACAAAGTGATACACAGACAAATGCGCGCGCGCATACACACACAATATGTAGTCTGTGGAGCCAGGTTCAGGTAGCTGATGCAATCAGGTCAGGTGTGTGGGTGGGTGAGTATGCAAGTGCCTGACAAGTTGCCAACTTGTGATTTAGTGGGCGGCTGTTCAACAAGCACTTGCTGTTTAATTATTTTCTGTGTGTGTGTGTGTGTGTGTGTGTGTGTGTGTGTGTGTGTGTGTGTGTGTGTGTGTGTGTGTGTGTGTGTGTGTGTGTGTGTGTGTGTGTGTGTGTGTGTGTGTGTGTGTGTGTGTGTGTGTGTGTGTGTGTGTGTGTGTGTGTGTGTGTGTGTGTGTCTGTCCATGGTCATACCATGAAACTGTCTGAATAACCTTTATCACTGTTTCTCTCCATCCCTCCATTTCTTCCTCTCTCTCCATTCCTCTCTTGCTCTCTCTCTCTCTCTCTCTCTCTCTCTCTCTCTCACTTGCTTTCTCTCTCTCTCTCTCTCTCTCTCACTTGCTTTCTCCTTCTCTCTCCCTCTCTCTCTCTCTCTCTCTCCCCCTCTCTCTCTCTTCCTCCCATTCCCCCCTGCAGCAGATGTCCAGCAGCCAGGACCTGCGTAAGACGTGGAACCCCAAGTTCACGCTGCGGAGCCACTTCGACTCGGTGCGGGCGCTGGCCTTCCACCCCACGGAGCCCGTGCTCATCACCGCCTCAGAGGACCACACGCTCAAGATGTGGAACCTGCAGAAGATCGCCCCCACCAAGAAGTTAGTGACACACACACACACACACACACACACACACACACACACACACACACACACACACACACACACACACACACACACACATCCCTACATATACACATCCACACACACAGATCCCTACATATACACATCCACACACATAGAGACAAACATGCTCAAGATATACAGTAGAACTGGCAGAAAACCATCCCCACGAACAAGTGAGGAGACACACACACAAATGACGCACACCTAAACACACACACACACACACACACACACACACACACACACACACACACACACACACACACAACACCCAAACACCTGCTGGAATTTTACCATCAAAGTGAGGAAATGCACATGGCAGGTGTGTTGGCACGCACCAGGAGACCACACACACACACACACACACACACACACACACACACACACACACACACACACACACACAAAAACACACACCCAGATGTGTTTTAAGGTCTTGTTGCTGAGTACGCTCCCTGTTTGGCGCTCATTACACAGTCATTTGAAGCCACTGGAGTATGAGAACACAGCTTGGTACTTAGCTGCTGTTGTTCAGGCTTAATATTTCATCTCTGTGGCTTCATCTCCCTGGCTGCCTGGCCTGAAGTGACTGCATCATCACGATGCTTTCTCTCTCTGTCTCTCTCTCTTTCTTTCTCTCTCTCTCTGTCTCTCTCTGTCGTTCTATCTATCACTCTCTGTCTCTCTCTCTGTCTCTCTGAGATGTGTGATACATACACTAGTTAATAGTACATGTGCTCAAGCAAGAACAGAACCGAACTAAAGCACCTCTCTCTCTCTCTCTCTCTCTCTCTCTCTCTCTCTCTCTCTCTCTCTCTCTCTCTCTCTCTCTCTCTCTCTTTCATTCTCTTTGGTTCTCTCTTTGTCATTTCCCTTCTCTCTCACTATGTGTGTGATCTAACTGTTGTTGCTCATGAACCCTTCTCTCCTTGTCTTACAGGTGCACTGCCCTTGACGTGGAGCCCATCTACACTTTCAGAGCACACAGGTGACACTTGCATACAAAACTGGAATTGGAAATCAAATGTGCCTTTAAAAAAGTCAACACTATAAAGCATTTCTGTGACTGCCTAGCCACTTTCATTTTTCATCTGCAATAAGATGTGTCTGTATTAGAGTAAATATATGGTTACAGTAACAAAACAATATATTTATTTTGAAAAAAATGTAATGAGAAAAAATGGAGTTGGCAGCAGACCCTCTCCTAAAAGGAATAGAAAATGATCTATTTCTTGGTGTCAGTAGATATTGCCTCTGAACGGTCTTTCAAAAGAAATGTGTGTATCTAAAAAGATGTGGGCATATTCAGTGTTCTGCGTGGGTGTATCTTTGTGTAAAGTGTGTGCATTGAGTGTGTGTATCTTTGTAAAAAGGTGTGTGCATTGCGTGTGCATTGGCTGTGTGTAGGGGGGCGGTTCTGTGTGTGGTAATGAGTTCTAGTGGAGATCAGTGCTTCAGTGGGGGAGTGGACGGAACCATTCAGAGCTGGAACACACCCAACCCCAACATCGACCCCTACGACTCGTATGGTACATTCCGCTTAGTCACTCTCTAGTTCCCCACATCTCTTCCCCCACCCTCCCTCTTTTCGGTTGAAAGATTGCTCTTCTGAACAGCCCCATTTCATTATTTTGTCCTCCAGTTCTTTACCTTTCATTCTTTCTTTCCTTTATCCATCTGTTCTTTGTCTTTCGATCTTTTCTCTCCCTCCTCTTCACCCTTATTCCTTCAGCTTTTCTCATTATATCTCTCTCTCCCTCTCCTTATCATTCCATCTCTCTCTCTCTCCCTTGTTTTCCATCTCTCTCTCTCTCCTTATCATTCCATCTCTCTCTCTTTCTCTACTTGTCATTCCATCTCTCTCTCTCTCCTTATCACACTTGCCTTGTACCATCCCTCTTTCTTTTGTTCTTTCTTTCACTGTTTGTGTAATGATGTAATGCATGATTTTGACGCTCTCATATGTTTTAATGGTATATTGATGTAAAAGTGTTAGCTACAGGTGTTAATGAGTCACTGAGTGTAAAACCTATTTCTCTACCTTTCACTTACACCACACACTCTCCTCACTCTCTCCCTCTCTTTCCCCTCCTCTCTCTCTCCGTCTCCCTCTCTCTCTCCCTCTCTTTCCCCTCCTCTCTCTCTCTCTGTCTCCCTTTCTTTCCCCTCCTCTCTCCCTCTCCGTCTCCCTCTCTCTTTCCCCTCCTCTCTCCCTCTCCGTCTCCCTCTCTCTTTCCCCTCCTCTCTCCCTCTCCGTCTCCGTCTCCCTCTCTCTTTCCCCTCCTCTCTCCCTCTCCGTCCCCGTCTCCCTCTCTCTTTCCCCTCCTCTCTCTCTCTCCATCTCCCTATCTCTGTCTCCCCTCCTCTCTCCCTCTCTATTGCCCCCCCCATCTCTCTCGCCCCCCCCCCCCCCCCCCCCCCCCTCTCCCCCAGATGCCTCAGTGTTGCGGGGTGCTATGTGCGGCCACACGGACTCTGTGTGGGGCGTGGCCTACAGCCCCGCCCATCACCGGCTGCTCTCGTGCTCAGCCGACGGCACCGTGCGCCTCTGGGACGCTGCCAACCCCGCCCCCGCCCTCGCCGTCTTCAACCAGGACTTAGGTGCCTCAAACACACACACACACACACACACACACACACACACACACACACAAAAAAACAAACAAACAAAAACGAATCGAGAGACAAAAACCAGAGACATGCTGGTGTTCAGCTGAACCCCAGAGGTAGCTGATGAATGCCGGTGACGGACCACAAGGAGGAAACAGTGTTAACGAGCGCTCTGAATAACTGGCTCTTTGGACACTGATTCAGTCGTCTGGTTAACACTGGAGGGGGAAAGCATTCTCAACTCACCAACATGACATATACAAACACACACACGCACACACACACACACGCGCACACACACACACACACACTCACCTCATCGTCTGATAGGATTCAATATGTGATCCATATGACCTGATGAGAGGATGTTAAGCTAAGCGTGTGTGTGTGTGTGTGTGTGTGTGTGTGTGTGTAGAGATGGGCATCCCCTCCTCGGTAGACCTGGTGTGTAGTGAACCAGCCCACATGGTGGCGTCGTTTGACAGCGGTCACATCGGCATCTTCGACTTGGAGACGCAGCAGGTCCTGCTCAAACTAGACACGGAGACGCCAGCGGAGAATGGTGAGGACACACACATGCGCACACACACACTCACTCACACACACTTATCTGTATTTACAGACATATACAGTTCATGCATACATACACAATTACATACATGCACGCACACATGTGTGTATATGTGTATATATGCATACATACACGCACACGCACACCCATACACACACACACACACACACACACACACACACACACACACACACACACACACACACACACACACACACACACACACACACACACACACACACACACACATCCCTCAGCCAAAGGGCAATATCACAAAGCTGCACACAGGGTGATGTTCTGGCCTCTGGCTTGGCTGAGTAAGAATCTGGGTCACAGACTGGGGTTGAAAGTGCAGCCTCAGGTTTTCGTCGGTGCAGTTATCCAGATGACTTTGAAATCCTGCTTTGTAACAGTCAATAGTCACACAAACCCCCAACCCCATCCAACGTACGGTCATGACTGTGTGTGTGTGTGTGTGTGTGTGTGTGTGGGTGCAGTCAAGCAGACCCATCAGTACACCCACAGTGTAACAATATGCACAACCTCCGTCACGCCACTGTTGTCTGGCGTATTGCAGATCAATGGACATTACAGATTACAGTGCGGCTGTACAGTACAACACAGCCAATATCTGAGTGTATGTGTACAAGCAAGCAACATCAATACACTATACAATAGTACAACCTGTGTCTGTGCAAATGATGTGAAGTTTATATTGACTGAATCCTTATGATGAACTCAAAGGAACCACTGATGCCAGACAATTCCAGAACTTTTTTTCATACTAAAACTCTGATTCCCCCTGTGTTCTAGCTATGCTTTTCTCTCTTGTTGTCTCCTTTTCCGCCTCCATCTCTGCTCCCCTCTCCTCCCCTCTCTCATCTGTTCCTCCTTCCATCTCTCTCTCCCTCTCTGCTTGCAAATTGCTTGTTACAGTTGGTCTTTCATATTATGAAGTTTATATGTGTATTGATGGGAAAGTGCCCCCTGAATAAAGGAGAGTTAAACCTCCTCTCTCTCTCTCTCCCTCCCTCACTCTCTTTTTTCTTTTTTTTTCTTTATCTCTCTCTTTCTTTCTTTTTCTTTCTCTCTCTCTCTTTCTTTTTTTCTTTATTTCTTTATCTCTTTCTTTCTCTCTCTCTACCTCTATCTTTCTCTCTCTGTCATTTTCTTTTTTCTTTCTTTTTTTTCCTCTCTCTCCCTTCCTCAGATATCTCCTCACACATAAACAAAGTGCTCAGTCACCCCACGCTGCCCATCACCATCACTGCACAGGAAGACCGACACATCCGTTTCTACGACAACAACACAGGTACGGCACGTCTGGAGGGCCACACAGTGCCCCACCCGTCATGCGGCAGACCATCCACCCTCAGCTATCCAAGATCCAAAGTCTCAGATCTAATAACAGGCATGAGTCAGAGGTGACACACCAAGCCATTTTCCACTACAGGAACTCATCGAAGGTGGATTTCTGGGTTAGATGTAAAGAGCATTTTATAGTTCTGAAAATGGAACAATAGCAACAAGAGGTTGTGTATGCGTCTTTCACACTCTACTTCATTTTCTGCCAACATTTTTATAACACAAGGCACTGTGTGCTCTCTGTATTTAGCTTTTAAAATGCCATCAAAAAACTTGTCAGACTGTCGTATCATGTAATTATTTTAAATCCTACAGCAAAAATTAATTATAATTAAAGGCTATATTATAATTATAGGCTGTAATTGTAGGCTTTAATTAATCATAGTGGTGCTGAAATATTCATTTATCAAGTAATTGCAGCTGGCATGAAGCCATTTAATAGAGTGTTTGCAACTTTAAAGTAATATTCAGTTGTCGACTTAACTTTAGGGTAACATTATCTAGAAAATATCTGGTTTAACGGTCTAATTTTGGTGCTGCCTTTGGAGAAATGTATAATTCATTTGTCGGGTTCAGAATTGACGTAAAAATCGAAGAGCAAAATTGTTAACTTCTAGGTCCGTTGTTCCTGTAGTAAGTCAAAGGCAACAACTAACAACAATACACTTTGACTATAATATAGTATAGTATAACTGTCATGATTTGGGACATTTTGGCCTCTAGATGCCGCCAAAAAATACTTTTCCCCTCGTGTCTGCATGTACCTTATGTTCACTTCCTGCATTTGTTTTCCGCTCATTGCTGCGTCTTTGGTTTTGAAATCTGATACAGAGTTGCTTGTCTCGAGTTTCCTTGTCTCCAGTCGCAGTCGTTAAAGCTCCAGTCGCAGTCGTTAACGCACGCTGGAATTAGGCTTGTGGTTTTTGGCCGTGTTTTGTAAGTTCTTAGCCTTTTGTTTAGTTAAGCGTTTTCGGCATAGTTAATTTCGCTGTTATTGCCCGTCGCTTTTGATTGTAATCTTCCGAGCGTTATAGCTATTTTAGTTTTTTTGGCTAACAACAATAAAAGGAGAAGTTTTTGTCGTTTACTCAAGGATCCTACTTTGCTCACTTAGATAGTCACTGGACTTGTAAGCTAGCGGCCCGGGTTCAATTCCCGACTCCGGCAGACTTCTGTCAGCAACATGTGTCTGTGCATATGATGTGAAATTTACATTGACTGATTACATTGACGAATCCAAAGGAACCACTGATGCCAGAACTTTTTTTACCAAAAAAAAACATTCCTGTAAACGTTTTAACAACGAGTTCCTGCAGTGCAAAGTCGCCTCTTGGTAGGTATTATAGTCTTGTTCAATGCGTCACTAGATGTGATTTATACATTTCGATTTCACAGTCTGGAGACAGCTTGACAATCATGTAATCATTCCCAACCCTATTGAGGTCATGTCACCATAGTTATTTCTGGACATATTTTACTGTGTTGATGTTAATGTAAGTCTAGTGTATGACTATTGCCATTTTAATGTGTTACGTGAGACTAGTGTACGATTGATGGCAACCATTTTGAAATGCCACTGTGTTCTCCTGTTCCAGGCAAGCTGATCCACTCAATGGTGGCCCACCTGGATGCAGTCACCAGCCTGGCCGTCGACCCCAATGGCCTGTACCTCATGTCTGGCAGTGAGTCAGGAAAGATTTTATTACTTTATTATTTATTCTGTGTCATCCTCTTTTTGACTCTTTTTCATCCTCTTTTTGACTCCCACTCCCGCTCCTAGACATGTCCATGGTTTTGAAATTATTATTATGTGTGTGTGTGTGTGTTTGTGCGTGTGTGTGCGCGCGCGAGTGCTTTGCCCTAGCCACACTGATCATATCATGTGTCTGTGCAATACACTATATAATAGTACAACCTGTGTCTGTGCAAATGATGTGAAAGTCATATTGACTGAGTACTTATGATGAACTCAAAGGAACCACTGATGCCAGACAATGCCAGAACCTTTTTTTTTTTTTTTACCGAAACATCATCGGCATCAACCTGTGCCAGAACAGTAACTAGGTCCAGCTGATCATACTGACCCACAAACACCGTTTAAGACGGTAAACCTTTGAAGCTAGGTCATCCAGAACTTATGAAAGGTGAACGGTTCGACACGTGCCTCTCTGCTGGGGCACCGGTAGCCTGTGTGGGGGGAGAAAGATGGAAAGTAGGGCAGTCACAGAGCGAGGTGATTCAAAGAAATGAGTGGTCCTAGTGTCCGTTCATTCTTCAAACAGAAACAGCAGATGGCGATCTTTCTCTCTCTCTCTTTCGCTTTCTCTCTCTTTCTGCATCACTCTATCTGCCTATCTCTATCTATTTTTAATCCAATGTTCATTCCTCTCCATCTCTCTCTCTGTGTGTCTCACCATTTCTCTTTTTCTATCCAATTCCCCTTCCTCTCTCTCTCTCACAGTCCTTTGTGTTTTTCTCCCTCTCTGTATTCACTTCAGTTGGATAATGGCTTGGCTGGAGCTGCCTAATGCATCTGGGTAATTGGCTCCTTGACTGCCTACTGTATTAGCAAATTGACTTTAGCCTGCTAATTATATTTCCATGGCTGCAAAGTAGGATTTATTCTTACCGATTCTTAGGGATGAGGGGCCTTAAAAGGCATCTGTCCAACTTAAATGTCTTTTGAGTGAAAGATAAAGATACTGTCAGATTGGCCCTTCAAGGTGTGGGAAAGGTTTTTTCTTTTTTTGTTTTTGTAAAATGAATTAAAATACGTCTGGACCTATACTGGTGTTGCAGTAATGATGTGTTTTTGAAGGTTAGTTGTTCTGGTCTTCAGACGCCCCTGAAATGTAGTCAAAATTATTTAAAATGAGATTGAAAATCAAAAAGGTATGCATGCCTGACCAGTAGCATTATCATCATGCAGTGCTGCCACAGCCACATATGCTATAACTATATAGCAGCACCAGTAATCATAGTAGACATAATAAACACACACAGAAACGTCCAAAGTAGGTGTGATTTTTAAAAGTGTTTAAAAGTTTAAAATGTACAAATAAATACCCCCTCCTTGTTCCCCTGGTCCTGAGTGCTCAGTGCCTCTGTGAAACTCTACTTTATAAAGCATCAGTAATGGCCACACAGAACATCGACTCAAAGTGTGATTTAAAAAAAAAAGAAAGAAGGAAATTCAGGAAGGAAAGAAGTAATTTGCGAAATAATGACCCTGTCCCCCTCTAACCCACGCTTACTTCTTTATGTACTTATTCTCATACAGCAATAGTGATCAGTAACCCTAGGAGTAGTTAAATCACAGAGAACACCGTGAGTAAGTAAGTAGTAATCAGGAATCCGAAGTGTAGTACGCACACAGAGAACACCATGAGTAAGTAGTTTTCAGTACCCTTTGTGTAGTACGCACACAGAGATCACCATGAGTGAGTAAGTAGTTTTCAGTACCCTTTGTGTAGTACGCACACAGAGATCACCATGAGTGAGTAAGTAGTTTTCAGTACCCTTTGTGTAGTACGCACACAGAGATCACCATGAGTGAGTAGGTAGTTTTCAGTACCCTTTGTGTAGTACGCACACAGAGATCACCATGAGTGAGTAAGTAGTTTTCAGTACCCTTTGTGTAGTACGCACACAGAGATCACCATGAGTGAGTAAGTAGTTTTCAGTACCCTTTGTGTAGTATGCACACAGAGATCACCATGAGTGAGTAAGTAAGTAAGTAAGTAAGTAAGTAAGTAAGTAAGTAAGTAAGTGAGTAAGTAAGTAGCTGGCTCCAAACCTGTGTGTGTGCTCCAGGTCACGACTGCCCAGTGAGTGAGTAAGTGAGTAAGTAGGTAGCTGACCCCAAACCTGTGTGTGTGCTCCAGGTCATGACTGCCCAGTGAGTGAGTAAGTGAGTAAGTAGGTAGCTGACCCCAAACCTGTGTGTGTCCTCCAGGTCATGACTGCTCGGTGCGTCTGTGGAGCATGGAGAGCAAGACGTGCATCCAGGAGTTCACCGCCCACCGCAAGAAGTTTGAGGAGTCCATTCACGCCGTGGCGTTCCACCCCACCAAGTGCTTCATCGGCAGCGCTGGGGCCGACGCACTCGCAAAAGTCTTCGTATGACCCCTCCAAACCACCTCAAACACACACACAGACATCACTGCCTCCAGCCCCCTCAAACCACCTCAAACACACACACACACACACCTCTGCCCCTCCAAACCACCTCGAACACACACACAAACATCACTGCCTCCAGCCCCCTCAAACACACATACACACACACACACACACACACACAAATTCACACACTCACACACACACTCACACACACCTGGACTCCGGGCCGGAACGACAATGTGTGTTACCATCCCTCCTCTCTCTCTCTCGCTCTCTCTCTCTCTCTCTCTATCTTTCTCTTTCCTCCCACTCTCTCTCTCGCTCTCTCTCCTCCCTCCTCTATCTCTCCGTCTCTCTCCCTTGCTACTTCACTGAAGGCTTTCTGGGACAGAAGACAGGATAAGCCGGAAAACATGTGGACACCTCACACACACGCACAGACACACACACACAATCGCATCTCCCCGCTATCTCTCCTTTAGCTGCCTCACATCCCTTTCTCCACCCAAGAGTGGTGGTCGAGGAGAGACTGGTGTTGTCTACAACTTCTTCACCTCACGATGAATCCCAGGTTTCCCACTTCCTGTTTGTTTGTTTGTTGCCTTGTTTGTTGCCTTGTTTAAGGGGTGAAGATGCTATAGCTTTCATACCACCACCACCATGGAACCTTGGAGATCTTTAATGCTTGCAACCCCCCCCCCCCCCCCCCCATCTCCAACCCCTACCTACCTAACCTGAATGGCCTGTTTAGCTGAGCTGTTTGGTGATGGCATGGGGTATGTGTGTGACGTTTCAAGACTTATGTGCCTTTCCATCACAGCAATGTCCAATAGAACTGTTGGTGGGCTCTAAGAAATGTTTTTCTTTTTTTTCCCCCTCATTTCGAAAAAAGGCTTTTCCAAATACTTATAATTTACTTACCATGATGATTGATGATGCAAACATTGACTATGACGTTGTCAGCCAAACATAAATCTGCAAGCGGATATTTCCCAAAAACGTAAAGCTTCTGTCTTAGCTACTCTGTTTCATCTGCAGCTGGTTTTACACATTAGCATTTGAGTGTCAAGACACCGTTGATGAGCAGCTACACGAAAGATACATGACCTTTTACAAAGCAGTTAAGCGGTTGGAGCAGTTGACTCAACGACGGTTGGTAACCGGTCTGATACGCTCTTGATTTACCTCTACTACGCTATTAGCAGCTCGTCAAATCTCATTGCTAGTTCAACACTTTGGTTTGGTTTGGATGAACTGCCTTTAAATGTTTTTTTTTGTTTGCTTGTTTGTTTGTTTGTTTCAGTTATTCAGGAAGAGTTTTGTTTTCTATTTTTAATTTGATGTTTATTGCATTTTGAAGGACGCTTTCTGCACTTTGCGTTTCTATATGTGAGTCACTTCAGCCCAAAAAATATCTCATAAAGGCGTTACAGATATCGGTCAACAGCATCCACTCAAAGCGTTTAGCTGCTAAATTATTTTGAATTGTCTATGGCTCCTTACTTACATAACCGTCTCTTGTCTCTAGAAAAGGAAGGCTCCTGCAGGATAAAAATGATGTCGAGATGACTTTTGGTCTTAACTCTTATAATTAGTTGTAAGGTGCACTTGTAAGAAGAACAGACGTGACCCCTTTGCCTGAAAGGGACCTATTAATTATATGTTCTCTATGTAATAATTATTTTGAAAAGTATATATTTTCTAACAACTATAATTACGAGCTTAATGGTATTTTTATTTACGCAAATGGGCTGTGATTCTTTTAAAATGTGTTTTGTTTCTGTGATTTTACTTGAAAACTGGGTATCAGCCCTTTTGAAAGCCTACTCACTCCCAAGACGGAGTGCTGTCTTATCAAGACTCGTCTTATGGAATGCCTTCAAGGGAAGTTAGGGCGAGTGATCAAATGTGCATAGCTTTCGTTTTATTTCACGTTGTGTCTCGTTCTGTTTCTCGTCCAAATTTTAGATTTTTTTTTTATTTCGCCTGACAGCAATTCAGAAAAACTAAATTTGGATGTCAGACGTATGAAGAACACAATGTATTAAGTTTCCAATTACAGTTCTGTTTTTGTTTTGTCGTTGTTTTTTCTACTCCAGGCTCTTAAATATGCTGATTAATCAGCAAGAAGGAAAAATCCATGGCTGTCTACCAAATTCAGTGATCTTGAAACAAGTAGTTTTGGAGCCTCTGTACACTACAGGTTCGGTGAAAAGTGAAAGAACTAAGTTTTTAAAAGTGTATGCTTGTCAACACTACAATAAGAAATAATTCTCAAGTGATTTATTTTATTTGGTCGTGGTAGTAATTTCTAGTAAAGAACGTGAGATAGGGTATCAGATAGAATATGTATAGTTCTACAGAAACATCTATTTATAACTTCAGAAAACGATGTACATTGAATTGTGACTATATATATTTTTTATTATTATTTGACGTGTGATGGAGACAGTTCAGTTCACTATAATGTTGAGCTTGTAGTGATGAAAAGATGCACGTTCCAGTGAGCTCTCATTGCAAATTAAAGCTTGGGATGATGCTTCCCTCTGCTGGTCAGGAAGGGGAAAACTGTGACAGGAGCATCGATATGTTGCTCTGATATTGGATAGGTTCAATATTACTGACCGAGGAAGCTTTGCTTATGCGCTACTGCGTAGACAGCGATCGTATCCTTAAAAATGAAGAGAATTAGAAAGAAATAACCCGTCTTATGAATTCAGTGTGTTCACTGCTTATGTAAGTTATGGAGAGACGCATGTAAATGGTAAGCCTACTGACGAGCTAAGGTCAAATTCCTGTTGACGGAGCGCAACTGGTGAGCAGGTTGAGACTGACGTTTTTGACCCATCGTTCACAAGAGCAAGGGAAGGTCTCTCTGAAGTGACTTTGGAGGTTCTGACTGGTGGTGTTGCATGCATGCACCACATACGTATATGACAGGTTTGTGTACAGATACAAGAACAATTTAACTAATGAACCAGTTAAACCATTAACAAACATCTGGTACATGCCAGATATGCATATAAAGGGAAGGTCAGTATGTTTTTTTTTTTTTTTGTAATTCATGTTCGTGTAGAAAGTTCAGGGAGACCATGTAAACTTGGGTTAAAAAAAAACAAAAACAAAAAAGTTTTGTGTATATATTTTATTGTAATAATAATTGTTATTATAGTGTCTTTTTTTCATGATGTATTATGCTCTTTTTTCTGAGATGGGAGAGTGACATTTATCAATAACAACAATAAAAGACTATGTTGTATTTCAATAACGCTGTCTGCTCTTCTCTACTGGGGGGGGTCGGTCTTGAACAAAAAATAAACAGGTAAAACCACAATATATGCACAGGGCTGCAGCATGCTTTTTAGAAGTCACTGCACAACACTTGGACAGATGTTTGTCGGAGTACAGTAACCTGTGATCCTCGTACCCTCTTGTCTCCTTCCTGTCCTACTCTCTTTGACCTACCATGGCAACCTTTTTCAGATTTAACTACAGGAAATCAAAACACAGCCTCCAGCTCACCAACAGGAAGACAGCGGGATCCTGCAGCATGGCGAGTGAACTAAATGGTGTCAGTTACCCGAAATGTAACTTTAAGTTGGTGGGTGAAGATGGAGGGTGCAAGTTGTGTATGGATGTTGGCTCATTAAAACACATTCTGATGCCTGCCTGTTGTCGCAAGATGGTTTGATGCCTAAATTGACTTTACCCTAATCTGGGTTAGTAATCCTGTGGGGTTCTTCCATCCCTAACTGCCTCCCTTGCTCTAACCTGGGTTCGTATCCAATGCCTATCCTTACCCTAACCCTGGTTCTTCAGGGTTAGGGGCACGATAATATGTATTGTGTGTTTATTTACAGTCATGGACGAAAATGTTGGCACCCCTGCACTTCTGTCAGATAATGCAACAATACTCCCTGAAAAGTGTTGCAATTCCAAATGCTTTTGTATTCACATGTTTATTTACTTAGTTTGCATTGGAAAAACACAAAAAATCTGACAAATAATGCCAAATCTCACTTTATTCCACATAAAACTCAAAAAAGGGCCGGAAAAAATTATTGGCACCCTTAAGAAATAATTGTATTTTAAGCATGAAATGCTCCTTTAATCTTTATTTAAACTCACCTATGGCGAGCCACAGATGCTGGTAATATAGAAATCACATTTGCAACCAGTTAAAATGGAGCAAAGTTGACTCAACCTTTGTGTTGTGTGTCTGTGTATACCGCGCTGAGCATGGGGAAAAGAAAGAAGAGCAAAGAATTGTCTGAGGATTTGAGAACCAAAATTGTAGAAAAGCATGGACAATCTCAAGGCTACAAGTCCATCTCCAGAGATCTTAATGTTCCTGTGTCCACTGTGCGCAGCATCATCAACAAGTTTACAGCCCATGGCATTGTCACTAACCTCCCTGGATGTGGAAGGAAGAGAAAAATTGATGACAGAATGCAACAAAAGATTGTTTGAATGGTGAATAAATAACCTAGAACAACTTCCAAATAAATTCAAGCTACCCTGCAGACAAAGGGTACTACGGTTTCAGCTTGCACTATCCGTCGCTATTTGAATGAAATGGGATGCTATGGTAGGAGACCCAGAGGACCCCACTGCTGACACAGAGACGTAAAAAAGCCAGACTTGAGTTTGACAAAACTTTCTTGGGGAAGCCAAAATCATTCTGGGAGAACGTCCTGTAGATAGATGAGACCAAAGTAGTGCTTTTTGGTAAAGCAGTTTATAGACAACGAAATGAGGCCTTCAAAGAAAAGAACACGGTCCCTACAGGCTAATATGGTGGAGCTGGACCGATGTTTTGGGGTTGCTTTGCTGCTTCTGGAACCTGATGCTTTGACTATGTGCATAGCATCAGGAAATCTGAGGACTACCCAATAATTTTTGGGCGCAATGTAGGGCCCAGTATCAGAAAGCTGGGTCTCCGTCAGAGGACATGGGTCTTCCAGCAGGACAATGACCCATAGCACACTTCAAAAAGTACCCAGAAATGGTTAAGACAAAGCATTTGAGAGTTCTGAAGTGTCCGAGATGAGTCCAGATCTTAATCCCATAGCACAACTGGGGCATGATCTCAAATCAGTAGTTGGGAGAAGGCACCCTTCAAATGTGAGAGACCTGGAGCAGTTGGCCAAAGAAGAGTGGTCCGAAATTCCAGTAGAGAGGTGTAAAACACCTCATTAATGGTTATAGGAAGCAAAGGATTTCAGATATAAAGTTGAGGGTGCCAATAATTTTGTCCGCCCTTTTTTCAGTTTTATGTGAAATAAAGTCAAATTTGGCGTTATTTCTCAGATTTTTTGTGTTTTTCCAATGCAAACTAAGTAAATAAACATGTGAATACAAAAACATTTGTAATTGCAACACTTTTCTGGGAGTAGTGGTACATTATCTGACAGAATGGCATGGGTGCCAACATTTTCGTCCATGACTGTATATGTAAGTGTGCACATGCCTACATATGCATAGCTAATTCCACTGTTTTCTGTGTAGCAAAATAGCCTGTGGTTTCATACCTGTTATGCTGTGTGAAGCATCTCGGTATTAATGCATGATTACCACAGGGTGTCCCTAGAATCAAACTTTTAATGACGCCCGAGTCATAAATGTTCTATCTACAAAACAAGTCCTTGTCTCAATTCACAAAATGGTACTGCTCACGTTTTTTTTCACAGACTTCAGAGAGTTCTTTAATCACAATCAATTCATATCTGCAGGGAACAACTCACATACTTCACCGTCTTCCTTACTTTGGCTAAATCGAAATGAGCGAGCAAGTCCGTGAATAAAGTGATTATAAAATGATATGGAGCCAGATAATCAGGTCGGAAGCATTCTGCATTTATAGGCCATAAGGTGAACCCTGTTTTCGTTTCAACCCGGTCCACAGTTGTGCATCTACACAATCTTTAGCTCATGAAAAAGAACGAGTCGTGGTAACCTACCAAAAAAAAGTTTGTCGCTTAATTTTCAGTTCAATTCATTTCAATTCAATTTTATTTGTATAGCGCCATAACAATACAATTGCCTCTAGGCGCTTAACAGAGCCCAGAGCCTAGACCCCCTTAGTGCATGCACAATGGCAACAGGGGCAAGGAAAAACTCCCTGTTAGGCAGGAAGAAACCTTAAGCAGAACCACGGCACATAAGGGGGGACCCATCTGCTTGAGGTCGGCCGGGTGGAGATAGGAAGGTGGGAAGGGGGGAAGGGGGAGGGTTGTGTGGCAGAAGGGGAAAGGAAACAACAGGGGTTGTACACAGCCAGCATTGGGTCGCGGGACATAGTATATATACAGACATCCGGTGGTAAAATACACGATACAGGCAAGACCGGTTTACTGTACTAATAGGGTAACTGTTACAGGGGTAGGGGACGTAGGGACAGAGAAACATTTCAGTGGTGGCAATAATGTATATTGTATATAAATGCTAGCATAGGGTATGGGGTAGAGTAAGTGTACGGCAATGCAGTGTCGGTGGGTGCAATTGGCCGAGGGTTTCTCCAGGTAGACCAGGTGGAGAGACTACAGCAGCGTCCCATGGGGAGATGGTCTTGATTAGTAGGGAAAGAAAATGAAGAAAGTGAGTGGGTAGAGTTCAGCTGTCCATATGCGTAGATGAGGAGTGGTGGGGGTGAGGAGCAATATTTCCATTTCCATCAGCGATTGGAACATGCTATAAGGGCGAGAGAACATTTATGTTAGTAGACATCAATTTCAGAAACAGATAGGGAGAAACATTTGGGTAGTAGATTTAATAGTAGGCAATAGGCTATTTTATCAGTTTTATTATAGGCATAAGCAATATGATATGGAAGGAGAGAGAGAAAGAGAAAGGGAAAAGATATGTTTAGTAATGCTGGCATTTGTCATTTAGTTTAGTAATGTACTTATGGAGATATCAGTCGTAAGCTTTAGGGTCGCAGGGTATACAGCAGTGCCCAATTGGCTGGTGACAGTCGCAACACGCGCCGTATGCTGTACCCGGGAACCGTAAAGGCCTTCCTGCACGGTACAACATGCGCTGTCTGTAGCCCAGTTTTGTTGATTAGGGGGGTATTGCATGTGTTTAGATATATTTAGTTTTGCTGGCATTGAGCATTTTGTTTAGTTTGGTATATGAGGAGATTTTAGTCATAAGCTTTGTTAGGGTTGCACTGCTGCCCAATTTTCAGTCAATTCTTCGATGTGCTATGTTTTATTCAGAAGTAGTTTTTTCAGAGCGTAATAGGATCTTGGTTACAAGTGGTGGCACGGTTCGACACGCGATCGTTCGTTGTCAACAGAATGGCAAGATGGCGGTCCCGTAGTTAGATTCAACGTTACCGATAAAGAGGAAAACACCCGAACATCCTCAAGTGGGCGGCTGAAGATGGAAGCTGCAAGTTGGGTATGGGTGTTGGCTCATTAAAACACATTCTGATGCCTGCCTGTTGTCGCAAGATGTTTTGGTGCCTAAATTGACCCTAATCTGGGTTAGTAATCCTGTGGGGTTCTTCCATCCCTAACTGCCTCCCTTGCTCTAACCTGGGTTCGTATCCAATGCCTATCCTTACCCTAACCCTGGTTCTTCAGGATTAGGGTAACGATAATATGTATTGTATGTTTATGTACATGTATGTGTGCACATGCCTACATATGCATAGCTAATTCCACTGTTTTCTGTGTAGCAAAATAGCCTGTGGTTTCATACCTGTTATGCTGTGTGAAGCATCTCGGTATTAATGCATGATTACCACAGGGTGTCGCTAGAATCAAACTTTTAATGACGCCCGAGTCATAAATGTTCTATCAACAAAACAAGTCCTTGTCTCAATTCACAAAATGGTACTGCTCACGTTTTTTTTCACAGACTTCAGACAGTTCTTTAATCACAATCACTTCATATCTGCAGGGAACTACTCACATACTTCACCTTCTTTCTAACTTTGGCTAAATCGAAATGAGCGAGCAAGTCCGTGAATAAAGTGGTTATAAAATGATACGGGGCCAGATCATCAGGTCGGAAGCATTCTGCATTTATAGGCCGTAAATTGAACCCTGTTTTCGTTGCTTGATCCCGGACAAGCCCCCAGCCGACCCTGCGCCCCCCTCCTGTTTACCCGGTCCACAGTCGTGCATCTACACAATCTTTAGCTCATAAAAAAGAACGAGTCGTGGTAACCTACCAAAAAAAAGTTTGTCGCTTAATTTTCAGTCAATTCTTCGATGTTTTATTCAGAACTAGTTTCTTCAGAGCGTAAAAGGATCTTGGTTGCGAGTGGTGGCACGGTTCGACACACGATCGTTCGTTGTCAACAGAATGGCAAGATGGCGGCTCCCGTGGTTAGATTCAACGTTACCGATAAAGAGGAAAACACCTGAACATCCTCAAAAGTGGGCTAAATTGATTCTTAATAGTGCTGTATACATTGCCGCGTCCAAGAGGAACAATGAGGCAAATATACGATAATGTCATGTTTATGTTAAGTCATTTAGATCAAGTTTGACATACCCGGGAAATAGGGTTGCCAACCGTCCCGAATTGCAGGTAAGAACTAGTATGCGGATTGCAGCGATTCACATGGGTGAATCGCTTCACCAGATGAATGTGATGCGCACGAGGCGCATTGCATCACTTAGAGGCAGGGGCGCGAACGGACATCGTAGACCTATAGGCTGCTAGAGCCTACTAGTCACGATAGAGCCTACTAGTCACGATAAGCGTTGTTGATAACGTATAGTCAGTGGTGGTCCGTCAGGGCCTTCAAGGCCTTCTCTGCTGGCCTAAACATCATCAGAAAATAAATGTAATAAATACATTTAATTTTAATATTTTCTTTTCATAAATATGTATTCAATTATTCCTCATAGTCCATTATCTTCATTTCATAGCTTCCAGCGTTGTTCATTTATGTTAGAGCTTTCATCCAATCATATTTCAGCTATCATGTGTTGCCACGCTCCGAGAAACCTTCCCCGAGAACAGAATTCTTCCCTGAGGCCTTCGGAATTCACATTGAAGGCCCGTGTACATCTGATTGGTTTTCACAACTGGCTGTTTCAGTTCATTTAAGTTGAATGAACTGAAACAGACAGTTGTGACAACCAATCAGATTTCGAGTTGGCGACACTGGGCCTTCTAGAAGGCCCGGAATATTTCTTTCCTCGCGTTGAACGTGACACGTAAACGTCCTTTGATTGGATACTGAGGCAGACCGGTGCAGTGCTTCAGTGCTCAGTTTAGCTGGCTAATGCGAAAACGGAAAACGACGTACATCGGTTTCAATGCTTATTATGCTAGTTGTTTCAATTGGTAAGACTAAATATAATTACATTAACCAACTCAAATAAACTAGTTTACACCAACTTCATAATTCCAGTTTTTGATACAATTACAACGCCATTTTCAAGACGGAACTTTCAAGAAAAACTGGATATCGTGAGGATGGGAAGTTTAATGAAACTGCTTTGCAGGTGGGACAATGCGATGTTTAGTGGACAAACTTGTTTAAGCTCTCATAGGCTACTTTCGGTAGACTTAATAAAACTTTGTAGACTAATCCCTGAAAATCGCCTTTTATTTTTAAGTTGTGACAGTAATATCCAAGCGATCATATAACTGAGCCTACTAGTTACTACTCTCAATGTATTGTTAATACGGGTGTATTGATTTTAAATGCTCCGGAAATATTAATAAAGTCTGTTGTACTCGACTATGTTAAGGTGATGCAATGCTCACTTATACTGCCTTTCTGGATAAATATAATGGTTCGAGAGCCATGGCGTCATAATGATAGTATTGGGAGGTGGATTCACTCAGTTTAACATCGTGTAGGACATCGCTGAAGGCCCAGTCGTGAAATGCACGGACCGCCACTGCGTATAGTTAACGTTAATAGTAGTCGAACACTCTTACTCATTCTCGTGACTAGTAGGCTCTAGTAGGAAAACAGAGACAAATAGCTACACGGTCAAGCAATGTAATTCATTTCCTGCAAAAAACACGGAAAATACACACTCACAGAAATACACTCACAAAAATCACGAAGGCGTGAAAATCACCCTTGCCCTCTTAACTCTTCTGCTGGGTTTCCTTGGTGCAGAGACTTCTGGAGGGGATCTGGTCCACAGCCTTTCTATCACCGATCCAGCGACTTCTGGAATGCCCGAAGGCGTGTAAATGTTTACACCTTTGACTGAGGTGTCCCAGAATGTTTACACCTCTCTCATCAGTATGCATAGTGCTCTAGGTGAAGAATAGTGTCACTTTCTAAGTTACTTATTATTAGTGTAGGAGCCTAAATGCAGTCTGCTTAAGTGGATTATTATTTAACCTTTACATAATTTGTTGAACCATGGTATTAATAAAAAAAAACTACAGGATAGTAAGAGCTGAACTGTGGCTTCATTTATCCAATTTCCACTACCATGTAAATAGTGGGCCGGCCTAAAGTTGCCCCACTCTGGCCCTGAGTGAATATCAAGAAATTACAAACCTGCGAACGCAGACATTTAACCCACAATGGCCAATACAAATCAACTGAACTTTTGCATGTCTTTTCATGTCTTGCGTGCGTCGGCCCCTTTTTCTAGACTTGCGCCATTTTTTACCCAAGCCTATTGTTCTGGGTGTGAATTGCTTGGCAACACCCGCAACCATTAAGGGAGCATGAATTGCTGAGTAAATTTTGCGCAACAATGTGACACCAACGCAGAACCAAGCAGCCGCCTTTAGCTCCGAATTGTTCGGGACATCCCGAATTATGGGTGTCAAATGGCATACACCAAGCTCTAATGAACTGTCTGGAAAATGAAGAATAGGCTGGAAATAAAAAACATCACTGCGTATGCAGCCGATAATGCGAACATGAATTATGGAAAATATCACTCTATTTAAAAGTTACTCAGAAGCGCAAACGATGACATTCTAAAAGCTAATTTCCCGTCCCACGCTGCACATAATGCTTGCAAACATGCCAGCAATCAGCTATCAGTGGATATTGAGACCATTGTTTTAAAAAATATACAGCCACTTCTCAGTGTACCTCCAGGCAATGTTCCCTCTAATCTTTTTCAGCACTGAGCAAATATTTTTTATTCTGAGCGCACATTTCACCAATGTGAGCAATTCGTAAACCACGCGACCTTACAAAAATTACCACGAGCCTGCGTTAGCCATAGGTTTCCAAAGAGATGACAGCAAATGCATCAATAAGTCTACAAGGTTGATATTTATTCAATATCCTTTATAATGGCTGGACTTTGGAACATTTTAATGATGGTGTTTAACCAGTCAGTTTAGTTGAACTTAAAGGATCTTTGGTTGAAAATAAATAAGGTTTAGGGAGGTTATGACTGGTTCACTGGTTATGAATGATAATGATATACACAAAATAAAAATATCCAAGGTGTTTAGTCATTTTTCAGCAGGTACAACATTTAAGTAGAACTTAATTGAAAGAAAAATGCTAATGCAGTGCTTTACAATAAATATAGTAATTATGATATATTTTTTCCTAAAGGTAGCCTTTATTAAAAAAAAATATAACTGGAGTGGTTTGCAACAAACTAAGCTACAAAACATGTCATTCGAATTACATTGAGGGAGCTAGGCCTATCTGGCTGTTTGGCTCATCTTGTCTGCAGGCCTATGGAGGAAACACCTTTCTGACTATACATGTGTCAAAATGTTGTTGTAGTTATCAAGATCACTTTGAAAATATTGGAAATTTCTACCTCAAATCTTCTCGCTTCACGAGTTTGACATAGTGGCATTCATTAGACTGAAACCGCGTTCACAGTCGGCGCTAGATGCTTGGAATGTGCCACAAATGTCGAAGTTGTACCAGATCTGGAAAATGCTCACTTTTCAGCCACCACCTTTTTTCAATAACCATGAACTTGAATTCGACAAATGCGTCCCGGGACCGCATATTATGCTTCCTCCAGAAGCGCTCCGAACCTTTTCGCCAGATTGGTCACGTCATTCAGCCCATGATCAAATTTACTAACTGCACGATCCAACGTGTCCGGCTCAAAGGCAGCCCACTCAGCTCAGGGAAGCGGGCATGCAAGTGCTCACAAACTTTAAGGACAAACAGAATAATGTAACTTTTGTTCACTGCATGTTTTCCCACGAGCGAACTATTTTCGCGTTTGCCTCCGAGCATATGTAAGTATGTCTGAAAGTTTTATCCTACCTGAGTCAGTTTGGACTATTTCATCTAGCCGCTCATGTTTAAATGTTAGGCAGACCTTTTTCTGGGGCACCTGCTCTGCCTTTCTTTTCGCCATGGTAGCCTATAACTGCTGGAGCAGAGACCGGCAAGAGAGCTAAAGGAAAATTTGTATGTAAACATTCTAACGCACATCCGGCTTGGTTGTCAAACATGTCAGTATTTTAAATGATTATTAACTACCCTACATCCCCTTTGATGCTCAGATTTTTAAACCCTAAAAAAAAAATCGTTTATGCGGTCTGAAAAATATATTGCGCGGCCTCTTCGACTGGCCTGCGCGGCTGCGCACGCGCGCAGCTTAGAGGGAACATTGCCTCCAGGGAGAGATGCCGCAGTACACGACCCCTAAACTCAGATGTTTGGGTCTATATATTTTGAATAGACATTTCGATAGATTTAGTTGCAATATCCTTCAAGTTGCGTTGAATTTCATTGATGTTGTGGGCTGCTTTTTTGGGCTGTTGTATGTTCTTAATCTGTGAGGTAAATGTGCTCACTTTTTCATTATTATACTAAGGTTGAATTATTTTTGTCAGAATACATGCGACAACACAAAACTAATTTGTTCTTTCTTGCATATACAGAATGATGCAAAATAAAATTTCTCGCAGATCTCAGCGGTAAGGCTTTTACCTTTGGGGGCACGATAAACAGGCTTCCTTGTCTTTTATACTGTTTAAGGTTGTATAAAAGTTGATTTAAAAAAGTAAAAAAAAACCTGGCTTTATCATGTGCTTTACTCAATGAAATCTGAGACCTTTTGAGAGAATAGAGATACCATGAGAATACCTTAATGGTGGGGTACAAGTTACAGTCTGTTAAGCTTTAAGACATTTAAAATGCCTGCCATCATTTTGACTCCAGACATCTAACTCATGTGGCTGAATCTCTGCTTCTATTTACAGTGCAGTCTGTAGTTGGTCTGGAGGGACTTCCAAGGGAAATACTATTATAGCAAATAGCCAATCAATCAAAAAGACATTGTTTTCTGTGTTTGTATGTAATAAATCGAGCAGAGAGAGGATATTATTATAAAACAAATATTTTCTAATGTTATAGGATGTCAAAGGATCCATTCTAGCTTAAGGAGTACAGAGGAAAGAAACTAAAAGTCATAAGACATCAGCAATCGAACACAAGAACGAAAAAACATGAATGCTCCCAGTGTTTCAAAACCTTTCCTTTCCTGCTCCGTTCCGCTCTTGCAACTCATCAACCAACACACACAGGAGAGAGGCCCCAAATTGAGCAGAAGTTCCACTTTCATTTTTAACTGCAATTTATTTCTGCTTATTTTGGCCTGTAATTGTGGTATAATAATAATAATAAGGTTATGCACACTCTTTCTCAACCACTGCCACTGCTTCATGTCCCATTGGCTTGATGGACTGACACGCGTGATGGACTGACGACCATGCTGGAGTTAGTGTGATGTTAGAAATTAGTTTTACGTCAACAACATCCCTGGATCTATATCTGTTATACTTTTATTAAACTCAATAAAAAGTTTCCCCAAATTCATGCATATTGATTACCAATGCATCATGCGTTACAATAACATTCTAGTATGTTGTTTTTGTTGTTTTGTGTTCTTGGGTAGGTTGTACAGATACTACGACAAACATATACACAATTCCACATATGCTTTTGCTAGAAATGAATTAAATATAGTTAAACACAAATTAGACACATATATTTGCAATATACTGTACAGTAACACATGTGATGTCATGAAAAGTAAAAGTAAGCTGTTGGTCTTCAGAAGGTGCCTTTGCACTTTCAGCCTGTGTTTGATGCTGGTGCACACTTGTGTTTTTGCACACTCTGTGGTCAGGCTCAAATGTATGTTGCTGCTCATGAGCCGGGTCATGACAGCATTCTCAAGAAGGACCCTGCTCCTGACTCGGGTCTCCATTGCAAATCGATCTGCATTGACACCTGCTCTGCAGGTCTGGGTATTTTATGTAGCTTCAATGGCTTGATATCCAACATCAGATCTGTTGTTGCAGTCTTTCATAGAGAAGACGCTTCTTATTTTTGTAGAACACTAGTTGCACTAAAAGCATCACATGGGGAAAAAGTCTAATAATTAGTGGGAAAAATATGACCTGTTTATTCCTAAATGCAACGTGTAGTATGCAATAAAACAGTACATTAAATGGATTAATTGTTTATGTTCCATGACATTAGACCTATTCATCAACAAGGACAGGCCTTACTATGCGGACATTTGAACTCACTTTTTATAACTTAATTTCCAAAAGAAATCGATACCCTGTTCAATAAATACTGTAGTTACAGCCTTGTTGTGTTTTGAAGGGAGAAAGGAAACTTGATTAAAAGTTAATTTAGATGTTAATATTATGGAACAATCATGTGGATATGCCTACAGAACACAATAGTGTAAATGGGCTTTAACATAATTAACAATAAGGGCATCCAAAATGGGTTGTTGGTGGTGAAATGCGTCACTATTAAATGCAGCGCACTACTGTCATCTAGTGGTGACATGATGTTACGACAACTTTGTGATATCCACTTACAAATCAGATCACAATTAGCAACAGGAAATAATACTGTGTGTGTGTGTGTGTCATAATGGCTGATCAGCCATATTGCTGAGGTCAGTCAGTAGTTAAGCAGTCTCCTCCCCCCCCCCTCCCACTTTGTGGTGGTGTGATCCACTGCCTTGCCCCAGTCCAACATGGGTCGTGGGGTAGTGAGAGAAGCGCTGAGACGGATCGTTAGTGTTGTTGGGGGATGAATTCCAGTCAGGAGGCTACTACAGGATGGCTCTGTTCAAATGAAGGATGTGTCAGACATTTCAAATTAAACATGTGGGCAGTGTCTCCCAATGCTTGAATGGTGTGCATTACTGTAACTTGTTATCAGCAGAGGCTGATAAACCAGATTAAATATGATCAGACTCTATAATAAACCAGATTAAATATGATCAGACTCTATACAGAACTACAGATGTGATGTTGTGCATATGTGTTTGTCTGTGGGTGTGTGTGCGTGCGTCAGGAAGGAGTATATGTGTAATCTTTTGTGTGTGAATGAGTGTATGTGTTTCTATGTGTGTGTTTCTCAGTTTACATTTGTCTATGTGTGTGTGTGTGGAAATGAGTCGGAACACACACACGCCTTTTAGAGATAACATGTCACGTCAGTTTGTCATTGGTAAAGGATTTGTAAATCATCCCTCCCTCAATCATAGAAAGAACTAAAAGGGATGATACAAAAATGAAATCAAATAAGAGTGACTGGTGAGTGAGTGACACACACACACACACACACGAGAGATTAAAATTTGTTTCCCTATTTTATTCCCCAGCATATTTTGAACAGTTTAACTATGATCACAGTGATGCTTAATTAACCTTGATCTCCATAGCAGTATGTTTATCAACATGTAATAGGCTCAATAATTATATATTAATTATCATTATTATGTTCCATCACAGCCTCACACAATGGTGTTTGAACAGGAGTGTGTGACTCTCTTCTGCAGACTCTTGTGTTCCCTAAGGATCAGGAGGTCATGTGACCTGGCACAGGGACAATGAGGAGTTAGACCGTAATACATAAAACCCAGGATAGAGGGGCTGAGTGAATGTGGAGTGGAATGTGTGCAGGTGGGTGAGTGTGTCAGAGGAGACACTGTAGAAGGACAGAGTGCCTGCTGGCCAGTCCAGGTACACTCCTACTCTGCCAGAGTGGGAGGAGGAGGCAGGTATGTCAGTCCTCTTATCATTGTGCCTGGCAGAGTAACTGCTACCAGAGCAATCCAGAGTCCAGGACTTGTCATTTTCTCCCAACCAGCTGCCACCACTCCCCCCTTTCCTCTTCATGCTCTTATATGCCACTGCTATACAGGCACTACCACTCCACTCAGCAACCCAGTAGCAGCGTCCAGACTGACCCTCTCTACACAGCACCTGAAACCAGTTGTCAAATCTCTCTGGGTGGTCAGGATATGGCTGCTCCTTTCTCACACGTGTCACCTTCCTGTTCCCCTCAGAGAGAGAGAGACATCTGTGTGCTGTGTTTGGGTCCAGTGTGAGCTCACAGGCATCTGCAGACAAAAGGAGAGAACATCAGGATATGGGGTAGGGAAGGGACTGTTCCACTGCACCCATCCACACACACACACACACACAGACACACAATCATACAGATGTTCAGATACACACATCTTCCTAAATGCACACAACCAAGTGCATGTTCAAACACACATACACACACCATCACACAGTGATAGGAGGAGAATGAGAAAAGTGTATATTTGTGTGTGTTTCTGTGTAAAAAATTCTGGGAGGAGAATTAGAAGTGTTTATATTTGTGTGTGTGAGTGCATGATTCAATGTACCTGTGTGCATGTGTGTCAAGAAGGCAACAGGGAGTATATGTGTAATCTCCTGTGTGTGTGTGTTTGTTTCAGTGTGTGCATGTACATTCTTGTGATATTTGTGTGTGTGTGTGTGCCAGGAAGGAGTATATGTGTAATCTCTTGCGGTTGCGTGCGTGTGTGCGTGCGTGCGTGCGTGCTTGTGTACGTGTACGTGTACGTGTTGGATAATGTGTGTGTGTGTGTGTGTATTTCTGTCACTTTTTTTCTCCATATATACTGTATGTATTTATATTTGTGTGTATGTCTATGTGTGTGTGTGTGTGTGTGTGTGTGTGTGTGTGTGTGTGTGTGTGTGTGTGTGTGTGTGTATGTATGTGTGTGTGTGTGTGTGTGTGTATGCATATAGGTAAGCGTGTGTGTGTGTGTGTATGCATTTGGTAAGTGTGTGTGTGTGTTTGTGAGTCTACGTGTATAACGGTGTGTGTGTGTGTACGTGTATGGCTGTGTGTGTGTGTGTGTGTGTGTGTGTGTGTGTGTGTGTCTCTCTCTATGTGTATGTTTGTGTTAGATAATGTGTGTGTGAGAGAGAGAGAGAGAGAGAGAGAGAGAGAGAGAGAGAGAGAGAGTGTGAGTGAGTGAGTGAGTGAGTGAGTGAGTGAGTGAGTGAGTGAGTGAGTGAGTGCGTGCGTGCGTTGGAGTATATGCATATAGGTAAGAGAGTGTGTGTGTGAGTGTACGTGCTTTCTTTTGTATTTGTGATATTTGTGTGTGTGGGTATCAGGAGGTAAACGTATGATCTTTCGTGTGAGTGTGTGTATGTATGCAAGTGAGAGAAAGTGCCTGTGTGTGTGTGTGTGTGTGTGTGTGTGTGTGTGTATCCTTCTGTACTTGTGATATTTGTGTGTATGTGTTTGTGTGCGTATGTGCATCCTTGTGTATTTGTGATATTTGTGAGTGTGTGTGTGTGTGTGTCAGGAAGGAATATATGTATAAGATATTGTGAGTTTGTTTCAGGAAGGAGTATAAGTGTAATATGTGTGTGTGAGTGTATATGTATATGTGTCTGTGCGTGTGTGTGTATGTGCATCCTTTTGTATTTGGGATTTTTGTGAGTGTGTGTTTGTGTGCGTGTGCGTGTGCGTGTGCGTGTGTGTGTCTGTGTGTGTCTGTGTGTGTCTGTGTGTATGTGTGTGTGTGTGTGTGTGGGTATGTGCATCCTTCTGTACTTGTGATATTTGTGTTTATGTGTTTGTGTGCTTATGTGCATCCTTGTGTATTTGTGATATGTCTGTCTATAAGAATGTATCTGTTTTTGCATTCTTGTGTATATGTGATGTGTGTGTGTGTGTGTGTGTGAGAGCACATGTCTCTATCTTTCTGTGTGTGTAGAGAAGGAGTATATGTGCAATATCGTGTGAGTGTGTGTCTTTCTCTCTATCTCTGTTTGTGTTTGTTAATGTGTAAGTAGGAGATCAGGAAGCATATGTGTGATCTCTTGTGTGTGCAGGAATAAGTATGTGAAATGTCTTCATTCACACACACACACACAAAAAACAAAAACACCACAATATGTCACACACACACTAGCAGGCAAGTAAAAACCTAAGGACACAACACACAAACTCAGGTGTGGATCCTTTCAGGTAAGCATCACAGACCAATCACTGCCAGGCTTGGTTCAGTAAGTGTCAGACATAAATTCTGTTCAGCTTTCACTGTCAGGATGGCACATGTCATGATAATCTTAAGGCAGTAAGCTGGCAGCTGTTTTCAGGGCCAGACCCTGCAGTTGCTCAGCAACAGCTGTATGAGCTGGGAGTCGGCTTAATCACATTCATGTTTTAGAATTAAGAAAGCCAAATGGCATCAGAAAATGACCAAGTGAACAAAAGAAACATCAGCCTGATCACACACACACACACATGATCACATGCACTACTAAACCTATAAACATGTATACAACCTCTTTCTCTTTTTCATACACATCTCCACAATGTTTCCATGTGTTCATATACAATTGTGTGTGTGTATTTTTTCAGGGAAAAATGAATAAAATCACTCACATTTTCTCGGTCCTGGTTTAATCCTGAGCTCTCCTCCATGGTCATACCTCAAAAAAGGAGGAGAGAAGAAAATACACTTGAGGCACAACGTATATAGTTTTGATTGATTACAATGATTCACTGATAACAAATCAACAGGACAAAAACAGTAACAAAAACAGTAAGATATTCCATAGGCTGGTTATTTTTTCTGTGATATTATTTCAGGACAACGATCATATAGCTGTTCACAGACACACTGGACCCTTTTCAGTTTCCCTATCAACAAATCAGATCAACCAAGGGTCTCCACAGCAAACAAAGACAGCCATGTTAGAATGTGGTTCATTAGCTAGAGCTCAATATTTAACACCATCGTCAAAACCCACACTTACAGGCAAACTACTCAAAGCCTTATCCCCTCCCTATGCAGCTGGATCATGGACTTCCACACCAGCAGACCACAATCTGTCAGCATTTGGCCTCTCTCCTCAAATACACTAATCATGAACATTGTGGCCCTCAAGGTTGTGTGCTGAGCCCCTGCTCTACACACTCTTTGCACATGACTGCACTGCCTCCTATGAGAGCAACTCCATCATCAGGTTTGCTGATGACACCGCTGTCATAGGCTTGATCACTGGTGGTGATGAGACAGCGTACAGGAGTGAGGTGTAAAGCTGAGTGACATGGTGCCATAAGAACAAACTTTCCATCAATGTCAGCAAAACTAAAGAGATGATTGTGGATGTAAGGAGAGGGAACAAGGACATCAGCACCAACATTATCAGTTACTTCACATAGACGGGTCTGCACTGGTGATGCACTGACACTGGTGATGCTGATGCGACTCTACACCATGACGAATCCAGCAAAAAGCTGAACAGCCGGACATGCAGGTATGAAATCCTAAAACATTTACACACACAACAGCGCCATTACTGGGTTAACCTGTGCCTCCAGGGTAAGCTTGCATGCCTACAGTGCGTGGACCTGGCAGTGTCACATTCGGCGCTACATAATCCAGCCATCAATGCAGGCATCCTAAAATTTGTTGTAAAAGCTAGGCTGCAAGCACTCCCCACTCAATATAATCTGTCTACATGGTTTCCAAAACGCCATGAACCATTCTGCTTGTTGCATAATGACAAACAATTTGAATCAACAGCGCACATACTGAACGGATGCCCCGCATTCAAAGGACTATACATTGCCCGTCACGATCGCATTGTTGACATTACAGCGATTGAATTACGCAAAACATATGGACAAAGCGCAATACACACACACAAAAAAATACAACTGAACTGGTTCACACATTTAATCGATACTCCTTGGAAACTGTTCTTAGAGACTCTCCAAATACTCCTGATATTGTTGTTGTTGATGATCTTTTAAAAACTATCATGATTCTGGAAGTGGGTTGTTGTTTTGATATGTATATGGACCTGTGTTTCTCTGAATTTTTTTTTAAAATACCAGCCATTAATTCATGCTCTGTCAGTAGGTAGTTATCATACAAAACTAGTTGTACTGATCTATGGTAGCTTAGAGGTTTGCAAATTGCTGGAGTTAATAAGAAGAACTCCAAGCAAATAGCCAAATACTGCTCTGTGTCAGCAATCATCTGCATACATGGAGAAGGCGCTGCCATCTCTACCCCTGATTTGCCTTTTTTTTATTCATCCACTGATTCATTTGGTTGCAAATACTTGCACAGTGTTTGTGTTGTTGTGTGAAACATAATAAGGTTCTTTACTTATATTTGGATGCTGTGGTGTTGTATCAGTATTGGTCATTCCAAATAAATTAATCAAATGTGTGTGTGTGTTCTCCAGGATGGCCTATGGGCTGATGACACCCAATTGACAAAACCTCTGCCTGCTGATGTTTCAATGGGGCTCCACCCTATGCAAACACACTCTTCCAGTTTGTGAGACTCTAGACACTAGACTAGACAAGGCCAAAGCGTGCGGATTCAGACATGCCATTATCAATCTGTTTTAGACTAGATACTAAATGTTCTGTTTCCAAGTTTCATACGTCTTCTGTTTAATCAATTCTTTACATGTTTAATATTTCATGTTTCATATTTTTTGCCCCCAGTTCAAACTCTTTCTTTTGTACTTGCATCTGACCCTAGACAGAGGTGTGACACAAGCACAGATATTTTACCTAGTTTACCAAGACAGTCTGTCAGGTGGGGCTGCAGTGTGAGCAGCTCCTGCTGGAAGGAGAGAAGTGGAGAGGGGAAATGGGAGGAGGAATGGGAGGAGTGTAACAACACTGTTGCTATGGGGACCAGACACAACATGATCCACCAACAGCATTGTTGGGAAGCTTTGGTTGAGACAGACATCTGACATCAGCACTGACTGCCATCAGCCCTAGCTGCCGCATGTTGTGACTTGAGAGAAGATGAGGGTTATAGAAGTGGCTGCTTACTGGTGATACTAGCAGGACACGTGCTCCCATGACTTCTTGGAGTGTAGGAGGAGAAGCAACATGCACATCCATGTAGGAATAGAAAGAAGATGCAACCTCCCATAGTGTTCAAGACTAAGGCTACATCCACACTAGTACGTTTTAGCTTCAAAACAGTTACTATGTTTATGCCTGGCGCCTTCTCTACGCTACTGAGTGATAGAGAAATGTGAAACTCTAACACTCATACATTATTACATACATGATTAAAGTCAATCACATGCCTTTGTGAGGTGATTCATTAATCAAGTTGTCCTTCTTTTCTGCCCTGCTGATACATTACGTTGCAAAAAGCATAGCAAGATGACCTAGGATGTGGGAGACCCACCACGTAGTTTTCTCTAGGACATACTTGTCTGCCAGGACATACGTGAGCCCAATGTGCATATTGAATACAATTATACTCTGTCCGAGGTAAACTTGAGTGTGAATTTTCACTGGGTCTTATTAGTCACAACACTTTTGGAAACGATGATGCAGACACCCACGTTCGCTTCCTGATTGGGTCTTAAAAGTCGAAAAGACTTTTACCATCCCCTCCATTAGAAATCTCCCTTCAAACCCCTTGGGCCTTGGTGCCCTCATCAACAACCTGTTTCACGAACACCAAGAATCACCACTGTGTCCATTTTAGGAAGTGGAAGAAAGCCCACAGATAAATGGGGAGAAAAGCCAGTCTATCCTAGTCTGGGAAGTCCCGCCCCTCTTCTCCGGCCAATTTGATTTTGCCTCTGAAAAGGGTCTGGCAAAGATTGCACAGCCGTTCATTACAGCATTCTCAGGATCTCTGGGACCAATCACAAATTGGCTTTTGGCTACCTGGCGCGCCATTGGCGGATTTAAAATAACCACGTCTAGAATCAAAAGCGAAACCTAAGAGAAAAGCACAGGAAACTATAAACTGCTCTCGCGGCTGTCTTGGATGATTTCAAAGGCAAGTTTTCTTTGAAAATAGAACAGAAACTTGCTCTGAAACAATTCATACAGAAAAAATATGTGTTCGCTTTATTACCGATCGTTGTATCGTTGTATAGTATCGTTGGTCTGATTGGTTAAAGGCGTGTCCAATTACGTGAGTGAAGTGGACCTCCATTTAGTAGTTTGCCAGACTAACTGAGCAAATGAAATGCAGTGAAGGGGCGGGGAATTCCCAGACAAAGTCTATCCAGAATATGTCACCTAAAATCTAAATATTATTTACACCCAAATTAACACCCAGCACTCACCTGAAAGCCTCTAGTTTACAGTTGGTATCATTCAGTCTTTCTGTGAGCTCTCTGACCCCTGAGTCTCCTGGGTGATTGTAGCTCAGATCCAGCTGTTTCAGGTAGGAGGGGTTTGATTTGAGGGCAGAGGCCAAGAAAGAACAGCCCTCATGTGTGATGAGACAACCGGACAGTCTGAAACAAGAGATCATCTTTCCTCATTATTATAGAAGGGAAATGCATTAGAGGTATGTACGGTATTCGTTAATTCAACTATTTTATTCAGGTATTTTGTCAGTCAAAATCCTACACATTTATTTATGTAAAACAAATGATGGTAACACTTTTTATGAAGCCTAGCTTTATAAGGCCCTATAAGGGCATTATAAGGGCCTTAATAATGACTTATAAAGTAGCTTTATGTCATTATAGCAATCATTATAATTATGTATAATCTCTTCACAATGATTCATAACCACCTTTATGAAACATTATATCAGTTAATTAAAAATGGTTATAATTTAAGACGGAATAATGCATTATAAATATGTGATCGTCAGTCTGTGTCAGTTAGACTTTCTATGACGCCTGCATTTATATGGCCCTATAAGGGCAATAATAATGCCTTTAAAAAGTAGCTATAAGTTATTGTAGCACTCATTGTAACTATGTATAATGTCTTCACAATAATAAGCACTCATAACCACCTTTATGATACATTATGTCAGTTAAATATAAATGGCTATAATCTTAGACAGAATGATTCATTACAAATATGTGATCATTAGTCTGTGTATCTGTCAAATGTCAAACGGGGATTAACTATTAAAACTAACTGGGGAACAAACACAGAAACAAACTCAGGATTGCAAATGTACAGAGTCCTAATCTGCTTCACTCACGATAGGGCACTGTTGTGTTCTGCAATACTGTTCTATATTGTGCTACCACTAGGAGGCACTGTTCCATAATTAATGCTAGCTAATTTACGTACATAGAGCAGAAGAAGAGTGAACCTCAATGCTACTAGTCACATACTTTCATGCTGCTGACAGTTCTCAGTAAAGAGTGTTAAGATCATCCTGCTTGTCTTTACTTTGAAGCTTCACTACACGACAGGCACGGAACTGAGATATACGGCACAAGACAGTCAAAGGAGACTTGGAGTCGTGAGAACGGAGCTCTTGATAATGGCGTGGGATCCCGATGGCACGGCCCTTGCTGAAGTGGAATTCAGCAAACAAGAACGTGCTGGGGTGGAATCCATCGGACACGAAGAGGGTTAACACATAACCATTCATAATTAACTGATATAATGTATCATAAAGGTGTATAATGTCATCACAATGACTTTTAACCATAGTTATAATGATTGCTACAATGACTTATAGCTACTTTATAAGGCATTATTAAGGCCCTTATAATTCCCTTATAGGCCTTATAAAGCTAGGCTTCATAGAAAGTGTTACCCAATGTATTGTAAGAGCAGATAAATCAATAACAGCATTCATAAATGGAGCTATTAAAAACTAGCTGATGATGAATCCCAAGATGTTGAAGAACAAAACGTTTCCAGAGATTCCATTCAGAACTAAAGTCATATAATTCTACTCAGATGCCTTTATCTTTTCAGCATTAGAAGTAGGGTAAGCAGATATCTGTGTGTTCCTGAATGTGCCATTTATATCTGTGTGCCTCTGTGTTTCTCAGTGATAAGGACTGGGGTGTTTTAGTTATGATGTCATACGTTTGGCCCATGTGATACGAACTCTGTGATGAACACTCCTCTCCCTTCAACTGATAAAATATTAACAGTTTTTTCCAATAATATTCACACTTGTCTCAATACCATGCCCACTTCTTCAAATCTCTTCACAGACACACACCTCAGAACATTAGTTAACCATTGTTGCCAAACAACCACCAAAACACTTCATACTTCACCCAAAAGTGACTCATGCTGCCATAACTATAGCATATGCTCTCTCCCATTAAACTAGGCAACTTAGTGTTGCATTGCAAAAGGAAAGAAAAACGTATGACACCCCGTATATTTTGTAATACAAAATAAAACAGTTAATATGAAATGTAGCTCCATGCTAAACTCTCAGTCGTATACTATAGTACAAAAGAAACTGAGCAGGCACTTTTCTTTACCAGTGCAGTGAGTAAAACAACATCACATGAGACTATCACTAGAAGTGTCCTGCAGCCCTAATGCTGATCAGGGGTGAAATTATGAACTTCACATTTACAGTACCGCAACATTCTCCCTTGCCTTGATACTTTAGGAAAGAATCTTTAGCACAGCTTATTCAAACCTAAAATTCTCCATATACAATCAATATTTCAAGGCAAGCTGTTGCCATGACACCAAGAACAAACATTTGTGATATTTTGGTTTGCCTGTCACAATACTGTATACTGTATATCACTTTTGAGTGTGGCAAATGTACCCTGTGTAATCAGTGGTACAGTGGTTATTGTTGTTGACGAACAAGTATCTGACCAGGGTTCAGTTCCTGAGCAATGCAATATGCTATTGTATGCAACTTTGGATAAATATGTTTGTTACGGCTGCATTTTTGGGTCCCTTTGTGTCATTGATAGCCCAAGACTTACATATACAGCAGTAATGGTGGGGAAATGTCTTCAGCGACAACTACATCTATATTTTTCACTTCATACATGCTGTAGGTACAAATGGAATTCATCCATTGCATATGGTTTAATCCGGAACCTACGTAAACAGCCTCTACTGTAAACCTTTAACCTGATGCCACTTGGACCACAAAGACCACTAGTTCCATGTATCATTAGCCTCGCAACAAAGAGAATAGACAACGCATGGCAACAAATGTCTAATACTTCTCATTAGCCAGTAGCACACTGCTTACAGAGATTAACGCCTGGCTCACATGACAGGCATTGCTTGATGGATGCTTGATGGATGATGGAGGCCGTATCTGGCGCATTGGTGGTCATTGAATGCATTTTGTATCTAAGCAATGGAAAAGTATCCATAGTTTAGTTTGCATAAGTGTTTTGAAAAAGTGGACAAGTTGAGTGTGTTGAGACAAGTGTGAAAAGGAAAAAAAATGAAAAGTCATGTTTGTTCCCTGTCTAGTAAGCGAAGGTGGTGAATCTTTATGTGAAGCCATGCGCTCTCTCACTTTATGTGCCCCATTATTCCTGATTTTTCTACCATTGCCTGACTGAGGTCTCCATTACTGTGGTATGAAATTACTAACTTATTTTGGTCTCCTTGGGGAGCCTCTCTATCTGAGAAATTTAAATTGATTAAAAAATGATTAACAGACCTTTACTTCAAACAATACAAATGGGACACTTTGTATCAGTTATATTTAAGCATTAAAAATGTTCTTACAGTAATGAATGAAAACACGTCATGATGATTTCTAGCTGGCTCTTGCTAGGCAGCGATTATACAGTACAAGTGCAAAAGTGTGGTAAAAAGTCTGCAACAATCCAAACCCACACTAATTGACTGGCGAATACATACCATGGGTCAAAGTAATTGTAATTTTCCCCTGAAGAAATATCACTTTGAGAAAACACTCTGAATCCATTTACTGACCACCTACACCCAATCATTTTAGAAAAAGTGTTAAACCTTCATTACAACATTACAACTACTTAGTTTACCAGGAGACATTGATAGGTGGCAGGAGTGTCCTGTCACTTTCTCCAAAATGCAGATGGTTTTGTATAGACAGAAGTGTGAACAGTTCATGGACAGCAAACTAATCTAGCACATGCATCAAAAGATCCAATCAGGAGTAATACTAGATACTAGAATGAGACAAACACCAACCTTAATATCTGTAGTTTACAGTGAGGGCTACTAAGTCCTCCAGAGAGAAGCTTAACTCCAGAATCCTTCAGTTCACTGTTTGTGAAGTCCAGTTCGGTCAGGGAGACCGATGACTGCAGGGCAGAGGCTAAAGCCTTACATGATTCCTCTGTTAGCTTACAGTCAGCAAGTCTGCATAGAGTGAGAGGTAAAGAGACAGAGAGTAGTTAAGAAAAAAAAAATCACATTTAAATAATACATGTCTGCTTGGAATTCTTTTTCATCACAAAATCCTCCATTTGCAGAAATCAAAAACTTTGTAGCAATACAGCTTGACCGCTTCCTTTATAAATATGTCTTGCCCAATTTGGAGCAATGCTCTGTCGCTATCAAAGTCACTGTCTTGTTATAGGAAAACACATGTGTGAAAGGAAATAGTATGCATGAATGCCAGTGTGAGAGGATATACAGCAGACCACTCTTTTAGTTTACCACCACAGAGAACATGGAATAAAGCTTTGCAAACTTGTAGAGCCTCCTTCAAAATGTATTTTTGTGTCTTCAGTTCAGTGTGGATTCAATGCTATACACACACGGGCATGCACACACGAACAAGCACTTGTGTTTATGAAGATAGGCCTTTCTGAACAGTTTTACTGACTTCAGTGTCTCCAGTTGGCAGTTGGAGTTTCCAAGACAAGAAAACAGCTTCTCTTCTGATGTTTGCAGTTCACAGCCACTCATGTCCAAGTCACTCAGTTGAGAAACACAAAACTGCAAGACTGACAACACGACTGCACAGGAGCTGTCCTTGAGTCTACAGCAGATGAGTCTACAGAGTGGGAGGAAGCGGCTGTAAGAAACATATCCTCTACACCTCTTCAATTTCCAAATAAGAAATACTAGTAAAGAGGGAAATGTGTGAAGAAATGGGTTATCTGTCCGACATCTTTTCTCTTAATATACAGACCTGACTTTGCAGTCTTGATTCAGTGGTTGATGGAGCAGTTCTCCTCCACTATCCTGAAGCTCACTGTCACTGATGTCCAGCTCTCTCAGGTGGGGGTTTGCCCCCTGAAGAGTCAAGGCCAAAAACCTTCCAGTCAGTTTACAGCCAGCAAGCCTGCAAAAGCCAAATTGTGTAACAGACCATCACAAATTGTGAAATCAGAGAGCAATTCTGCCTAGACTAAAACATTGATGTTGCTATTGTCTGGTTAACACAGTCTACAGTTAACAGTATGCGCCTGTTAACACAGTGTACAATATTACTGACCTCAGTGTCTCCAGTTTACAGTTTGAACTCTGTAGAGCCGAGCCCAGCATTTCTCCTGACTGCTGCAGGTCAGTGTGACCGAGGTCCAGCTCTTTTAAGGGGGAGTTTGCAGACTGCAGAGCTAAGGAGACCATCTCAAATGAAATCTCTGTTAGCTTACAGCCAGCAAGTCTGCATAGAGCGAGAGACAGAGAGTAGAACATGGCATCGAGCTTTAATAAAAACATTACTGTACAAACGTTTAGAATGACACACACAAAACTAGAATCTCTCAGCTCATTGTTACTCTGGTCCAGCTGTAGCAGGCAGTTTAATGACTTCAGAGCACAGGCCACAATCTCACAGGATTTATCACTGAGTCTATGACCAGCTAGTCTGGAAGACAATCATCGACAGAACAGTATATATCACTTTAATTTTACAAAGCAAAAGTGTAGTGTAGTTATTCCTAAGTCCCCTCCCCTGACATGATGGTTAACGATTAACGAGTTAACGATGGATACCGACAGTTAGCATACCTAGCTAGGTAGCATTACCATTGGATTTGAATGGCAGTTATGCTAGCTCTGGCTATCCAGACAAAGGAGCCTTTTTTCCTGGACACGTTTCACTTGACGAGCGGGGGCAATACAGTCATCTGGGAAGTTTAAAATGATACTAAACGAAGGGAAATCTACTGTATGGAGATATTTCTGCTAAGTAGACAATGACAATTGTAATTAGGCTGGTGGATATGTCCAATGTAAGAAGTGTGAAGTTTTAATGAAATATGATTGATGCAACTCTCGTTCTCCACAACACCATGGATAAACCTAGCTGGTTGGATGTAGATAGTTTTCAGAACGAACGTCGGCGTGCAAAAAGATCTTCAATGGTAAGACTTGTCTGTTGAGCCTCTTTTGGTGTCTCATAAAACGTGAGTTTTATTAAAGCGGTGTAATGTGTAGCTATTTCATTCCGTTTGTTAACCTTTCCTGCTGTCTGTCTCTGAACGTAAAGATTGCAGGGGAGTAAAATGCTACACTGCCGAAGTAGATTACATGTTTTTAATTTCGGGGTTAATTCCCTTTCCTTTACGTCTGCTGCTGGCTTTTTGGTGGATGTAGTCATCTCCGAAGTAACTACTGAACGTCTGTTTGCCTCAAGATGTCCAATGATTCGCATGTCCTGCCACTCTCTCTCGGCTGCTAGAGAATCACTCCGTAACTTGTACATAAGCTCTGGAGAAAGTTTGTTGCTACACGAATGTCTCCCGAGGAGAGAGTTCTCCTTTCTTCTTGCGTTGCATTTGAAGTCAAAGTTACTGTAGAGATAGCATCTGATATGTCACGCTCCAGCTCCTCTGCTGCGAGGCCGAAAGATTCTTCCTCGTCGCCTAAGGTCAGCTGTAGACTAGGGATGTTCTCCAGTTTGATGAAATCGCGTTCATCATCTGTGCACTCATCTTCAGATTCAGAAGTCAGATTTCCATCTGGATAAGAATAGTGGAGTATGATGCTGTATAAGTAGCCATGTGTATTGTAACGTGCAGCTGATTGGTTGAAAAAAATAACAAACGCGATCCAGCAGTTCATATGGTAATTAGGTAACACCCCCCCCAAGTGCCACGAGAGCGAAGGAGAATTTAACAAAACTGTACCAACTTCAACAACAAAATGTATACTTTTAAGGTAACCAATACTGTTATCTAAAACATGGAGTGGCTTCTTCATGACTTCAACTTGCACATTCTGCAAAAAAACGAAAATCACTCATTTGGAAAAAAAAACCTTAAATGCTGTTCCCCCTTTTCCGATGCCGGGTCACAATTCTGACCGGGGTTCAGTTCCTGGGCAATGCAATATGCTATTGTATGCAACTTTGGATAAATATGTTTGTAACGGTTTTATTTTTGGGTCCCTTTGTCTCATTGATAGCCCTACTATCATAAGACTTACATATGCAGCAGTAATGGTGGGAAAATGTCTTCAGCGACAACTACATCTATATTTTTCTCTTCATACATGCTGTAGGTACACCTGGAATTCATCCATTGCATATGGTTTAATCCGGAACCTACGTAAACAGCCTCTACAAACCTTTATCCTGATGCCACTTGGACCACAAAGACCACTAGTTCCATGTATCTTTTTCTCTTGTTCGCCCACTCCAAAGGTGCAGATACCCCTCTCTGCTCACTGGACTCGCCTGGTGAGGAGCTACTCTTTTGGTTGCCTCGCAACAAAGAGAACAGACAACGAATGACAACAAATGTCTAATACTTCTCATGAGCCAGGAGCACACTGTTTACAGAGATTAACGCCTGGCTCACATGACAGGCGTTGCTTGATGGATGCTTGATGGATGATGGAGGCCGTATCTGGCGCATTGGTGGTCATTGAATGCATTTTGTATCTAAGCAATGGAAAAGTATCCATAGTTTAGCTTGCATAAGTGTTTTGAAAAAGTGGACAAGTTGAGTGTGTTGAGACAAGGGTGAAAAGGAAAAAAAATTCATGTCATGCTTGTTCCCTGTCTAGTTAGCGAAGGTGGTGAATCTTCATGTGAAGCCATTAGAGCGTGGCTCGGGACGGTTTTTTTCTGTCCGAGCCCGGCCCTCAACCGACAGAATAGTAACCGAGCCCGGACCGAGACCGACAGCCATTACCATTATTTTTTTCGAATCCGAACCGAGCCCGACGGAATTAATTTCTCAACTGTTCATAGTAGCCTACTTATGCCACATTGACGTACATCTTTTATGAATATCCTGGCTTTATTAAACTGGGGCATCAACAGTTAAATGCTCTCTCTTGCACACAAACAAGCGCTGTTAAACACACAACCGTACACAATAAGGCCAATAAGCATATTTAAATTAAATGATTCACATTGCAAGAACGTTTAGTAAAATGGTGCGGCTCCTTTAAGAGGAGCACGTACAAGGACAAAGGACAAAGGTGACGCATAGTTAGGATGTACTAGCGACAAACATTTGTGCTGTAACAGTGTTAACCAGTATGTGAGTAACGTGAGTTTAATTAAAGCATATTAATAGCGTGTGTAATGTGTAGCTATTTCATCCCGTTTGTTAACCTTTCCTGCGGTCTGTATTTATTAACCAGCAGCAGACTTAAAGGAGAGGGAATTAACCCCGAAGTTAAAAACATGTAATCTACTTCGGCCGTGGAGCATTTTACTCCCCTGCAATCTCCAACTTTCAGAGACAGACAGCAGGAAAGGTTAACAAACGTAATGAAATAGCTACACATTACAAACGCTATGCTTTAATAAAACTCACGTTTCATGCTACACCAACGGAGGCACAACAGACAAGTCTTACCATTGAAGATCTTTTTTTATCTCCGCGAGTTTTCGTCTTAGAGACATAAAAAGAACAACCACGGAAACATTGAACCCTTTTCTTTTATAATATATACAGTTCAAAATTTTTAAATAAGCACTTTCTCAGGGGAATAGAACTGATGTGTTGCACTTTCTAGTATCTGAGTGGGGTTTCTGCTGCTAAGGACCCACCCATTAGCAAATGACAGCTATTCATATGATAAGGGTATGGTGATTCAGTGATCTCCATTGGGTCATGGTGTGGCAAGATTCACTCCGGGGGTTTTGGGCCACAAAGACATTCTAGGGCCATTAGGATATGGCCTTTGTCTTTGCGAGAGGTGTCACAGGTTTGTTCACACCAACTCATCAATATGCATTTGTAGGGGCACAGATTTAGGAATGGCACAGGACACTCTGAAATTATAAATATGTGGTAGTGAAACAAGACATACTGTCTGAATGCTAAACTAACATGTGTTTAGCCAACACCTATGTTTACAAGGCTCAGAAATAAAAAGTCTTGTGAATAAATCTTTACAATGTGTTTTTGTACAAAGTCTGAGCACCTCTGAAACAAGGTTTTTCCAAGGGTATGTTGACATTTGATTTAAATTAAACTTTTTTGTACTACATTCCTTTTACTTACATGATATTATTGCTGAGGTCTTCTAGAATATAATCATATATTCCATTTGTGCATCAATGTTTTTAGTTAAGCAAAATTTACAAAAACATCAAGGCATGTCAGACAACTTAGAAAAGTCTAAAAGGCCTTGGACCTTAGCGTGTTAATCCATGTTGTTGTGGAGAAGGATAGTTGCATCAATCATATTTCATTAAAACTTCACACTTCTTTGGACATTGGACATATCCAACAACCAAATTAGAATTTGCATCGTCTACTCAGCAGAAATATCTGCATACAGTAGATTTCCCTTCGTTTAGTATCATTTTAAAGTCTCCAGATGAACTTTCTCCGTGATGCCATTTTGCCTCCTGTAATCGTGTTGTCACGGACATAAACAAATTCCCGCCACAGGAAGAAAGCTGTTATCCTAAAATGTAGGACCTAAATGTAATTGATTTTATTTGACAAAAAATAACTTTTGCATCATGTGAAGCAGACAGTTGGCTTGACTATTTATTAAGATATTTTAAATTTGGAATGTTCAATGCATTATCGCGCTGATGTGTTGAGCCCGACCCGAGCCCGCTTATACATTTTTAATATTTGTCCGAACCCGGCCCAACCCGATGGGTTCCGACGGGCTTGGGTCGGGTTGCCATGCTCTAGAAGCCATGCGCTCTCTCACTTGATGCGCCCCATTATTCCTGATTTTTCTACCCACCCTAAAAAAAAGTCTAGGGTCGGCAGGTCTCCATTCCTGTGGTATGAAATTACTAACTTATTTTGGTCTCCTTGGGGAGCCTCTGTATCTGAGAAATTTAAATTGATTAAAAAATGATTAACAGACATTTACTACAAACAATACAAATGGGACGCTTTGCAGTTATATTTAAGCATTAAACATGTTCTTACAGTAATGAATGAAAACACGTCATGATGATTTCTAGCTGGCTCTTGCTAGGCAGCGATTATAAAAGTGCAAAAGTGTTGTAAAAAGTCTGCAACAATGCAAACCCACACTGATTGACTGGCGAATCCATACCATGGGTCAAAGTAATTGTAATTATCCCCTGAAGAAATATCACTTTGAGACAACACTCTGAATCCATTTACTGACCACCTACACCCAATCATTTTAGAATATGTGTTTAACCTCCAATACAACATTACAACTACTTAGTGTACCAGGCGACATTGATAGTTGGAAGGAGTGTCCTGTTACTTTTGGCCAAAATGCAGATGGTTTTGTATAGACAGAAGTGTGAACAGTTCATGGACAGCAAACTAATCTAGCACATGCATCAAAAGATCCAATCAGGAGTAATACTAGATACTAGAATGAGACAAACACAAACCTTAGTTTCTGTAGTTTACAGTGAGGGCTACTTAGTCCTGCAGAGAGAAGCTGAACTCCAGAATCCTTCAGTTCACTGTTTGTGAAGTCCAGTTCGGTCAGGGAGACAGATGACTGCAGGGCAGAGGCTACAGCCTTACATGATTCCTCTGTTAGCTTACAGTCAGCAAGTCTGCATGGAGTGAGAGGTAAAGAGACAGAGAGTAGTTAAGAAAAAAATGTGTGCTTGGAATTCTTTTTCATCACAAAATCCTCTATTTGCAGAAATTAAAAACTTTGTAGCATTACAGCTTGACCGCTTCCTTTATAAATATGTCTTGCCCAATTTGGAGCAATACTCTGTCGCTATCAAAGTCACTGTCTTGTTATAGGAAAACACATGTGTGAAAGGAAATAGTATGCATGAATGCCAGTGTGAGAGGATATACAGCAGACCACTCTTTTAGTTTACCACCACAGAGAACATGGAATAAAGTTTTGCAAACTTGTAGAGCCTCCTTCAAAAATTATTTTTGTGTCTTCAGTTCAGTGTGGATTCAATGCTATACACACACTGGCATGCACACACGAACAAGCACTTGTGTTTATGTAGATAGGCCTTTCTGAACAGTTTTACTGACTTCAGTGACTCCAGTTGGCAGTTGGGGTTTCCAAGACAAGAAAACAGCTTCACTTCTGATGTTTGCAGATCACAGCCACTCATGTCCAAGTCAGTCAGTTGAGAAACACAAAACTGCAAGACTGACAACACGACTGCACAGGAGCTGTGCTTGAGTCTACAGCAGATGAGTCTACAGAGTGGGAGGAAGCGGCTGTAATAAAAATGTCCTCTACACCTCTTCAATTTCCAAATAAGAAATACTAGTAAAGAGGAAAATGTGTGAAGAAATGGGTAATCTGTCCAACAGCTCTTCTCTTAATATACAGACCTGACTTTACAGTCTTGATTGAGTGGTTGATGGAGCAGTTCTCCTCCACTGTCCTGAAGCTCGCTGTCACTGATGTCCAGCTCTCTCAGGTGGGGGTTTGCCCCCTGAAGAGTCAAGGCCAAAAACCTTCCAGTCAGTTTACAGCCAGCAAGCCTGCAAAAGCCAAATTGTGTAACAGACCATCACAAATTGTGAAATCAGAGAGCAATTCTGCCTAGACTAAAACATTGATGTTGCTATTGTCTGGTTAACACAGTCTACAGTTAACAGTATGCGCCTGTTAACACAGTGTACAATATTACTGACCTCAGTGTCTCCAGTTTACAGTTTGAACTCTGTAGAGCAGAGCCCAGCATTTCTCCTGACTGCTGCAGGTCAGTGTGACCGAGGTCCAGCTCTTTTAAGGGGGAGTTTGCAGACTGCAGAGCTAAGGAGACCATCTCAAATGAAATCTCTGTTAGCTTACAGCCAGCAAGTCTGCATAGAGCGAGAGACAGAGAGTAGAACATGGCATCGAGCTTTAATAAAAACATTACTGTACAAACGTTTAGACGTGACACAGACAAAACTAGAATCTCTCAGCTCATTGTTACTCTGGTCCAGCTGTAGCAGGCAGTTTAATGACTTCAGAGCACAGGCCACAATCTCACAGGATTTATCACTGAGTCTATGACCAGCTAGTCTGGAAGACAACCATCGACAGAACAGTATATATCACTTTAATTTTACAAACTAAAAGTGTAGTGTAGTTATTCCTAAGTCCCCTCCCTGCATATGCATTTTTCTATGCAGTATCTAATCATCATATACAAAAGTTTAGTAGTTTGATTTTGTGTGGGGCACATAGGAGCTAGCCTCATGGATCTAATGTTGTCGTCTATCATCTCTCGTGTGTATGCTTCTTCAAATTTCACTCCTGTTCTTTCAGGAAATTTAATTCATCACATCTTCAGTCTGCAAAATCTATCTTCAATTAGTCATTTTAAAGTTAAAAAAAACTTTAGAGAACATACCGAAGTTCCTCCATTTTAAAGTGAGGATCATTCAGTGTAGCAAACAACAGGTTCTTTGCTGATTCTCCAGGATTATTGTTGCTCACATCCAGCCCTTTCACACAGGAGGGGTTTGCCATCAGAGTAAAAGCCAGACAAACATAACCGTCATCTGAGATATGACAATCAGAGAGCCTGAAAGAGACACACACAATTTCATACACAGAGAGGGAGAGAGAGAGTTGTGAGAAACATAGCCATCTTGGATATCAAGCCTAGTAAACCCCCAAGATACAGTCTGGATCACTTTACTTAAGCTTCTGATTCATGAAAGCACTGGCAATGATTGAGTTTATCAAAATCCCATCCTTATCTCTTACTACTGGACAATAGTGTAGATTTGGGCCTATCGATGCTGAGGTTAAGACCAGATTATTGCAGTCAATTTAACAAGCACAAGTCATGACAATATTGGTGGGGTGTATTGTAGCATGTAAAGCAAGCAGAACAGTCATGCTTGTTGGCATGGCAGTCAGAGCCCATACTCAGTGTAGTATTGGAGCTCGATTTTATGAAATATGAACAAGACAAACATTATCACTGGCCAACAGTCACAGTTATTACACATTAGGAAGTCAGCAAGTCAACCCCTACACTCTCAACATTCCAGAGCCACAGTGAAATGCTTATTAAATAGCAAACTCTCATCCATGTTCAAATGAGTAATTCCACACCAGACTATCAGCATGTCAACAACATCAGAGGCTTCTAATATTAGAACCTAAAGTGAGAGTCTTCTAACCGTAGATCCTTGATGTTCTGGTATTGGAAAATGCTAACTGTCAAGAGGCATGCAGACTCCTACAGATGACCATCGAGCTGACAATCCAGCACTGCAAAACAATAGCCTACATTATACTGTTTTATGTTTGCAGTAAAACTGTGAAAAGTACAAAAACTAAATGTTCATTCATTGTGTAAGGAATTCAATGAGAAAAAAAAATAAGAAGAGAACACTCCATTATCCTGCCATTCACATACTTAACCTGAAGAAAAAAAACACACTTTACACTCAATACTCACTGTTTATTCCATTTGAATGCTAAAGTGGTGATGTGTGATAAAGAATTATGCTGATATTGTTGTTATCAGGAATCATGATTTTGTAAGACCAACCTTAATGTTTGCAGTTTACAGTGAGGAGTAGACAGTCCCTTGCAAAGAAGCTGAACTCCAAAATCTCTCAGGACGTTGTTGCCTAGGTCCAACTCTAGCAGGGGGTTTGCTGACTGCAGAATTGAGGCCACAACCTTACAGGACTCATGTGTGAGTTTACAGCCTTTAAGTCTAAAAGACAGCATGACAAAAATGTTTTAAAATATGTGAGTGTGTGTGTACACTTGAAAATATAGATAAGACACTCTTAAACAAAATTCGCATGAGAAAGAAAATAGAGATAATGACAGAGTCTGCTGATGTCAAAACAATGTAGTTGATTAAATACTTAGCACTGGATGAAATAAATGGAGAATTGTGTTTTGAATCCAATACACCTTAATAAAAGGAAAGTTTACACTTTGTAGGTACACCTGGAACTTGTCCATTGTGTACGACTTTTATCAGTAACTTGTGTATGGTTCAAACTAAATATATATGAAACCTAAAGACTTGAGAGAAACACTAAATAAAACTAATGTGACGGCAAAGGTACAACTTTTTTTTCTGGTTGTATACTGGATGTAAGACACTTGATCACACAGTAATAAAACTCAATGATGTTTCTCTAAAAACAGCAATATTACTTGCTTCAGTATTTTCAGTCGGCAGTTTGGGTTTCCAAGACAGGAAAACAGCTTCTCTTCTGATGTTTGCAGATCACAGCCACTCATGTCCAAGTCACTCAGTTGAGAAACACAAAACTGCAAGACTGACAACACGACCGCACAGGAGCTGTCCTTGAGTCTACAGCAGATGAGTCTACAGAGTGGGAGGAAGCGGCTGTAAGAAACATGTCCTCTACACCTCTTCAATTTCCAAATAAGAAATACTAGTAAAGAGGGAAATGTGTGAAGAAATGGGTAATCTGTCCAACAGCTCTTCTCTTAATCTACAGACCTGACTTTACAGTCTTGATTCAGTGGTTGATGGAGCAGTTCTCCTCCACTGTCCTGAAGCTCGCTGTCACTGATGTCCAGCTCTCTCAGGTGGGGGTTTGCCCCCTGAAGAGTCAAGGCCAAAAACCTTCCAGTCAGTTTACAGCCAGCAAGCCTGCAAAAGCCAAATTGTGTAACAGACTATCACAAATTGTGAAATCAGAGAGCAATTCTGCCTAGACTAAAACATTGATGTTGCTATTGTCTGGTTAACACAGTCTACAGTTAACAGTATGCGCCTGTTAACACAGTGTAAAATATTACTGACCTCAGTGTCTCCAGTTTACAGTTTGAACTCTGTAGAGCAGAGCCCAGCATTTCTCCTGACTGCTGCAGGTCAGTGTGACCGAGGTCCAGCTCTTTAAAGGGGGAGTTTGCAGACTGCAGAGCTAAGGAGACCATCTCAAATGAACTCTCTGTTAGCTTACAGCCAGCAAGTCTGCATACAGTGAGAGACAGAGAGTAGAACATGGCATCGAGCTTGGATAAAAACATTACTGTACAAACGTTTAGAATGACACAGACAAAACTAGAATCTCTCAGGTCATTGTTACTCTGGTCCAGCTGTAGCAGGCAGTTTAATGACTTCAGAGCACAGGCCACAATCTCACAGGATTTATCACTGAGTCTATGACCAGCTAGTCTGGAAGACAATCATCGACAGAACAGTATATATCACTTTAATTTTACAAAGCAAAAGTGTAGTGTAGTTATTCCTAAGTCCCCTCCCTGCATATGCATTTGTCTGTGCAGTATCTAATCATCATATACAAAAGTTTAGAAGTTTGATTTTGTGTGGGGCACATAGGAGCTAGCCTCATGGATATAATGTTGTCGTCTATCATCTCTCGTGTGAATGCTTCTTCAAATAATTTTACTCCTGTTCTTTCAGGAAATTTAATTCATCACATCTTCAGTCTTCAAAATTTATCTTCAATTAGTCATTTTAAGTAAATAAACTTTAGAGAACATACCGAAGTTCCTCCATTTTAAAGTGAGGATCCTTCAGTGTAGCAAATAAGAGGTTCTTTGCTGATTCTCCAGGATTATTGTTGCTCACATCCAGCTCTTTCACACAGGTGGGGTTTGCCATCAGAGTAAAAGCCAGACAAACATAACCGTCATCTGAGATATGACAATCAGAGAGCCTGAAAGAGACACACACAATTTCATACACAGAGAGGGAGAGAGAGAGAGAGAGTTGTGAGAAACATAGCCATCTTGGATATCAAGCCCAGTAAACCCCCAGGATACAGTCTGGATTATTTTACATTAGCTTCTGATTCATGATAGCACTGGCAATGCTTTAGCATATCAATTATCCCATCCCTTCTCTCTTACTACTGGACAATAGTGTAGATTTGGGCCTATCAATTATGAGGTTAAGACAAGACTTTTGCAGTCAGATGAAATGTAAATTTAACAAGCACAAGTCATGATGATATTGCTGGGGTGTAGTGTAGCATGTAGAGAAGGCAGAACAGTCATGCTTGTTGGCATGGCAGTCAGAGCCCATACTCAGTGTAGTATTGGAGCTCGATTTTATGAAATATGAACAAGACAAACATTATCACTGGCCAACAGTCACAGTTATTACACATTAGGAAGTCAGCAAGTCAACCCCTACACTCTCAACATTCCAGAGCCACAGTGAAATGCTTATTAAATAGCAAACTCTCATCCATGTTCAAATGAGTACTTCCACACCAGACTTTCAGCATGTCAACAACATCAGAGGCTTCTAATATTGGAGCCTGAAGTGAGAGTCTTCTAATCGTAGATCCCTGATGTTCTGGTATTGGAAAATGCTAACTGTCAAGAGGCATGCAGACTCCTACAGATGACCATCGAGCTGACAATCCAGCACTGCAAAACAGTAGCCTACATTATACTGTTTTATGTTTGCAGTTAAACTGTGAAAAGTACAAAAACTAAATGTAGTAAATTCATTGTGTAATGAATTCAATGGGGGAAAAAAATAAGAAGAGAACACTCCATTATCCTGCCATTCACGTACTTAACCTGAAGAAAAAACACACTATACACTCAATACTCACTGTTTATTCTATTTGAATGCTTAAGTGGTGATGTGTGATACAGAACTATGTTGAAATTGTTCATGTTATCAGGAATCATGATTTTGTAAGACCTACCTTAATGTCTGCAGTTTACAGTGAGGAGTAGACAGTCCCTTGCAAAGAAGCTGAACTCCAGAATCTCTCAGGACGTTGTTGCTTAGGTCCAGCTCTAGCAGGGGGTTTGCTGACTGCAGAATTGAGGCCACAACCTTACAGGACTCATGTGTGAGTTTACAGCCTTTAAGTCTAAAAGACAGCATGACAAAAAATGTTTAAAATATGTGAGTGTGTGTGTACACTCGAAAATATAGATAAGACACTCTTAAACAAAATTCGCATGAGAAAGAAGATAGAGATAATGACAGAGTCTGCTGATGTCAAAACAATGTAGTTGATTAAATACTTAGCACTAGATGAAATAAATGGAGAATTGTGTTTTGAATCCAATACACCTTAATAAAAGGAAAGTTTACACTTTGTAGGTACACCTGGAATTGTCCATTGTGTACGACTTTTATCAGCAACTTGTGTATGGTTCACACTAAATATATATGAAACCTAAAGACTTGAGAGAAACACTAAATAAAACTAATGTGACGGCAAAGGTACAACTTTCTTTTCTGGTTGTATACTGGATGTAAGACTCTTGATCACACAGTAATAAAACTCAATGATGTTTCTCTAAAAACAGAAATATTACTTGCTTCAGTATTTTCAGTCGGCAGTTTGGGTTTCCAAGACAAGACAGCAGCTTCTCTAATGATGTTTGCGGATCACACCCACTCATATCCAAGTCGCTCAGTTGAGAAACACAAAACTGCAAGACTGACGCCACGACCACACAGGAGCTGTGCTTGAGTCTACAGCAGATGAGTCTACAGGGGGGAAGAAGCGGCTGTAAGAAACATGTCATCTACTAGTATCTCTTATTTGGAAATTGACGAGGAGTAAAGAGAGATATGCGTGAAGACATGGGTTTTCTGTACAACAGCATTTCTCTAAATATTCAGACCTGACTTTACAGTCTTGATTCAGTGGTTGATGGAGCAACTCTCCTCCACTGTCCTGAAGCTCGCTGTCACTGATGTCCAGCTCTCTCAGGTGGGGGTTTGCCCCCTGAAGAGTCAAGGCTAAACACCTTCCAGTCAATGTACAGCCAGCAAGTCTGCAAAAACAAAATTGTGTAACAGACTATCACAAATTGTTAACCCTTTAAGCGCCACGGTTGAGTTTTCTCGACAAGATGCGGCGCCGACTAAAAAGCCTGATTTTGTCAAATAGGGTGTCAAATTTCGTTCAAACTCCCCTCCACTAGTTGGCAGACATGTCATACTTCATCCCCAACTCAGAATGACGTCAGCTTTCTATACAAAATATTCGAGCAAGACCGGAAGGAATCAGTGCGAGCAAACGCGGAGCTACAGAGCATTTGATCAATTCTGTCAGTGCAGTTTTTTCAACGTGAGCGAGTATTTGCCTTAGATTATCTTCTACAAAACAAATAGTGGCATCAAAAAAGTTCACCTGTAACGAAGTGTTGGGTCTGCTATTCGCGGTTCCCGATTCTGAAGGGGAATATTTGCCTTCAGAAGATGACGGTGATGCGTGTAGTGACCGCACTCCCGTTGCAGATGAGTCCCTGCCTTGTAATGAAGTGGCAGCTGGACAAAGTGTATTCCTACACAAAGCACAAAACGAGCCCAATGTCCAAACAATGCCCGATGTCAGTGAAGGGAACAATGTTTCACGGGGTCGAGGTGTTCGTCGGGAGGGAAGCAGGCGTGTTAGTGGTGTGGGGAACGAGGCTGGAAGTACTGTAGGCGTCCAGACTTTTTACCGCGCTAGTCATCTCGAGCTAGCTTGTTCTTCTGACGACAGTGTGCCTCTCCGTGGAGACCGTAACGTGGTTTTGTCTAATGACACTGGGTGTGTCAGAATAGGCAGAAGCGTTCACAGGAGAGTGAGGGGGCAACGTAGAGGCAGGGTGGGGAGTAGCTATGTGAATGAGGGTGGTCCGAGTTTTGCTAAACAAACTGTGTAAATCATTACTAATAAATGGCAGAAACAAACCGAATGCATAAACCAAACAGATCTTGTCTACATGTGTTTGTGTATCATATGAATACTATATATGTGCCCCATGCATGGAATCAGAGTGCCTACTGTATGTAGTAAATAGAAAATCTGTACAGCAAAAGGCCAGCCTACCGCTACATGCATTCGGTTTGTTTCTGCCATTTATTAGTAATGATTTACACAGTTTGTTTACTACTTACTATTTAGCTGGGCATTCACTATTGTGTAATATAGTATACAGAAGGTGAGGGAAATTTTTTGGGGAAAGAAGTTCTGCATTTTGTCATTCAAACATGGGACTTTTCATGAAAATGCTAAAATCCAAGATGGCCGCCGCCATATGACGTCATAATATGGTAATTAGATGGTAATATTTAATCCCCACATATACTTTGGGTCATCCTTAACATTTCTCTAATTAACAGAAAGTCTCTATCTCTAATACATTTTAAGATACAGCCTTTAGAAAATAAAATGTTAAAATCGACCGTTTTAGGAATAAACCTCTGGCGCCTAAAGGGAAAAATCAGAGAGCAAAATCTACCTAAAGTAAATGATGGAGTTAATCTCCAAGCACTGTTATGAATCATGTGCTTATGTAAACAAGAACATGGCTTTTCTGTTTTTTTTGTGTATGTGTAACTTAGATTATTAGGTGCCAATTCGTCTGCATATGTGCCAGAGCATGTTTCGACCAGAGGTGATAAGAAGGGTCGAACTGTGCTTATTCCGACCTTGTGCAAAACTGCCATCCTTGCAAGACAGGGAGCCTCGGACATCAGAGACCCACGTGGTTATCCTTGCTGACAAATAGTTTGGGCACCAGAGAACGCTAAACTTCTATCTATATAAACCTTGTGCAATGTGTTTAATATGGCTTCTCTCTCAACTGCTTGAGTGTGGGAGTGAGTGGGGGTCTCTCTCTGGCCTGCCGGACGTGGGTGAGCCCTATTGCAATTGTTATCGAATAAATATACTGATCTACAACTCTGGAGTCCTGAAATAACTTGAGAGTGAATTTTTCACCTAACAGTATAACATTGATGTTGCTATTGTATGGTTAACACAATCTTAACAGAATGTGTCTTTTAACACGGTATACAATATTACTTTCCTTAGTGTCTCCAGTTTGCACTCTGTAGAGCAGAAAGCAGCATTTCTCCTGACTGCGGCAGGTTACATTCTAGTCCCCAGACACTCAGCATGTTTCTTTTCTGTTTCTATCTCTCTATTAAACAAAATATATCTGGAACCTAAACACTTGAGAGAATCACTAAATTAAACTTATGTGACAGCAAAGGTACAATTTAGCTGTTGTTTTCTCTGGTTACATACATACCAGATTTATGACTCTTGGTCACACAGTAATAAGACTCAATGATGTTTTTAGAAAAACAGCAATATTACTTGCCTCAGTGTTTTCAGTCGGCAGTTGGGGTTTCCAAGACCAGAGAGCAGATCCTCTTCTGATGTTTGCAGATCACAGCCACTCATATGCAAGACACTCAGTTGAGAAACACAAAACTGCAAAGCTGACGCCACGACCGCACAGGAGATGTGCTTGAGTCTACAGCAGATGAGTCAACAGAGGGGGAGGAAGCAGCTGTAAGAAACATGTCCTCTTCACCTCTTCACTTTCCAAATAATAAATACTAGTAAAGAAGGAAATGTGTGAAGACATGGGTTATCTGTCCGACAGCTTTTCTCTTAATATACAGACCTGACTTTGCAGTCTTGATTCAGTGGTTGATGGAGCAGTTCTCCTCCACTATCCTGAAGCTCGCCATCACTGATGTCTAGCTCTCTCAGTTGGGGGTTTGCCCCCTGAAGAGTCAAGGCCAAAAACCTTCCAGTCAGTTTACAGCCAGCAAGCCTGCAAAAGCAAAATTGTGTAACAGATATGACAAACTGTGAAATCAGAGAGCAAATTCTGCCTAGAGTAAAACATTGATGTTGCTATTGAATGGTTAAGACAGGCTACAGTAAACAGTATGCGTCTCTTAACACGGTCTCCAATATTACTGACCTCAGGGTCTCCAGTTTGCAGTTTTGACTCTGTAGAGCAGAGCCCAGCATTTTTCCTGACTGCTGCAGGTCACTGTGACTCAGATCCAGCTCTCTTAAGGGGGAGTTTGCAGACTGCAGAGCTGAGGCCACAATCTCATATGACCTCTCTGATAGTTTACAGTCAGCAAGTCTGTCGGAGAGACAAGAGAAGAAAAAAATATAAAACTATGAGTGCCTCCTTCCCCATTCATGCCATATGGAGGAGTAGAACTGCAGAAGGGTTACTTATTTCTCAGGTTGGATGTAAATGTTGTAGCAAACAATGTGCAAAAGACTTGAGAAACATTTCATCAGGTAAGGAAAAACAAAATGATGCTCTACTTCTCTCAAAGACACTTATGTAAACCAAGTTAAGTTTCTTTAAGCAAAAAAACACAGTGGACCTTTAAACCTATAGTACCAAGCTACCTGTAGTAACACCTCTTAACAAAAGCATTTCTATGACAACAAGTCTGAATTCAGTGTCAAGGTTAATGCAGAAATTAACTCACAGAGCCTTTCTGCAGCATCTCACAGCTGGAACCAGTCTCCTACGACCTTCTGGAGAGGTTTTGTATTTCTTCAGGTCAAACTCATCCAGCACCTCCCCAGACATCAAAAGCACATGAGCCAAGGCTGAGCAGTGAGCCAGTGAGAGCTGTTTCACTGAACCCTTCTCTGCCTGCAGGAAAGCCTTGATTTCATCATGAACAGAAGAATCATGCATTTCAACCAGGCAGTGGAACAGATTGATGCATCTCTCAGGGGATATATTTGGCCTTTGCATCACCTTCAGGTTTCGGATAGTCTTCTTCTCACTTTCTGGGCTGCTGTGTGTGTGTGTCAGGAAACCCATCAAATTTCTCTGATTTGACTCCATAGAAATGCCATGAAGGAAGCGAACAAACAAATCAAGGTGTCCATTATTGCTCTCCAAAGCTTTGTTCACAGCATTCTTTAGCAGCTCATGTAGAGGCACATCTGGCAAAGAAATGGACTTCCCTTTGAGAAATGGTGTCAGGGCCTCCATGTTTTTACTCAAGTAGGAGGCAAACACATGAAGTGCAGCAAGAAACTCTTGGATGCTGAGATGCACAAAGCAGTAGACCTTCTTGTGCTGAAACACACATTCCTCCCTGAAGATCTCAGTGCACATGCCAGAGTACACTGAGGCTTCACTCACATCAATGCCACACTCTCTCAGGTCTTCCTCATAGAACATGAGATTGCCATTCTCCAGATGCTTGAAGGCCAGCTCTGCCAGTTTCAATATGACATCCTTATGTGATTCCAGGAGCCTCTGTCTATATATATCATTTTCCTCTTGATACTTCTGGTTCTTCCTGGTGGTCTGGATGAGCAGGAAGTGTATGAACATCTCAGTCAGGGTTTTGGGGGCTTCCTTACCATCATCCTCTTCAAGTATCTGCTGAAGGACAGTGGCTGAGATCCAACAGAAGACTGGCATGTGGCACATGATGTGGAGGCTCCTGGATGCCTTAATGTGTGAGATGATTCTGTTGGCTTGACTCTGGTCACTGATCCTCTTCCTGAAGTACTCTTCCTTCTGTGGATCATTGAACCCTCGTACTTCTGTCACCTGATTGATGCACTGTGAAGGGATCTGACCGGCTGCTGCTGGTCGGGAGGTTATCCAGATGAGAGAAGAGGGAAGAAGAGTTCCCTGAATGAGGCTCGTCAACAACACATCCACTGATGATGTTTGTGTCACATCCGACAACTTCTGGTTCTCTTGGAAATTCAACGGAAGTCGACTCTCATCCAGACCATCAAAGATGAACACAATATGGCAGTCTTTGTATTCACCATCCTGTAGCTCCCTAAGCTCAGGGTGGAAGTCCAGCAGGAGCCTGTGAAGAGTGTACTGATCATGTTTGACCAAATTCAGCTCACGGAACGGAAGTATAAACATGAAATCTACATCCTGGTTGGCTTTCTCCTCTGCCCAGTCAAGGATGAACTTCTGCACTGAGACGGTTTTTCCAATGCCAGCAATGCCCTTGGTCATGACAGTTCTGATGGGTCTCTGCTGTCCAGGTAAGGGCTTGAAGATGTCATTGCAGTTGATTGCTGTGTCTTCTGTAGTTTGTGATCTGGATGCTGACTCTACCTGCCAAACTTCATGTTCATTATTCACCCCTTCACTCTCTCCCTCTGTGATGTAGAGCTCTGTGTAGATCTTGTTCAGGAGTGTTTGAGTCTCTGATCTTATGATGCCTTCAGATATGCTCTCAAACCTCCTCTTCATACTGGCTTTATGAGTCATCAGAACTCTGTTCAGGACATCATCTATTTGGCATCAAACAAACAAACAAACAAATCAGATCAGCATCATACTAATTTGTTATCGTCTCTCTAATCCATATTTCAAGAGTAACAGAGAACAATGAACTTCAAAAGGTCATCATCATTTTGTTTCTTAACTAAATGGTGTTTCTATTCATGTAGGAACCCTTGGAAGCAGTTTTGAAAGAAATACTTAAAGACTCACCTGGTAGTTTGGCCCTTTTGACAGGAGCATGCTCAGTTTGGAGATGATTGCTTCCTTCCATGACTATGTGCTCATCCCAAGGAGGCTGGGGAGAAATCAGTGCCATGTGGAAGTGTTGGTATAGAGGGTTCTGCCCTGAGCCTGAGTGTTGATATGGAGGAACTTGTGCCATGGCTGAAAAAGGCTTTAGATGAAGCTGTGCCATTTCTCTGTGTTGGTAGAGAGAAGATTGTGCCATGGCTGTAGGGGGATATACATGAGGTTGTGTCATGGTTATATGTGGGTATATCAGAGGTTGTGCCATGGTTATATGTGGGTATAATAGTGGTTGTGCCATGGTTATGTCAGGGTTGAGAAAGGGTTGTGCTCTGGATCTCTTTCTGCACTGGGGACAGCTGTAGTCTCCTGATGGAGCAGACTGGCTCCAGTAGCTGCTGATGCACTGCCTGCAGAAACTGTGTCCACAGGTGGTGATGACTGGGTCCCTCAGTAGCTGCTCACACACTCCACACCTGGACTGATCCTGGGTCAGAACATTCCTCGGAACACTGAAGTGACAGATAAGCCACACAAAGAGTCACATTAATCATTGATGCGCTAAACAAACCTTACACCAGGATCTGCACAAACACACACACAAACTCTTTATCACACACATCTTGGGTCAAGGTCTATTAAGCTGACCGCGGCGACACTAATAATTGCACAAAGACACACGTCCTTCAATGCAACCTAACATTAAAGAGCAGCTGATAGGTCTGCACACACACAGTCACATGAACACATTCAGAAGCACCAAGCAACACTGGAAGTGCTCTCTCTATCTTCAACACACACACACACTCTCACTCTCTCTCTCACTCACTCACTCACTCACACCCGTATTCTGGGTCAAAG
>NC_137920.1:26040084-26247584 GCF_963457725.1 Sprattus sprattus
AGTGGTCACTCTTCATAGACACACAGCTGGGCACTGGAGACACTGGTCTGTGTGTCTGTGGCCTGGTTACATAAGGAGACAAAATAATAGTTAGCTAACACTTCTTCCAAATAGTTAGTAAGGTTAGCAGGTCTGCAAACTCACTCTCTCACTTTAACACACACACACACACACACACACACACACACACACACACACACACACACACACACACACACACACACACACACACACACACACACACACACACACACACACACACACACACACACACACACACACACACACACACACACACACACACACACACACACACACACACACACACACACACACACACACACACACACACGCAAGTAATTCTCCACTCTTCTACATTTCTGTATGTGTAAAATGCAAAACATGTCAAATATAATAGCTGACAACTGACTTTGGATCATACTGTGGTGGTCCACTGCTGAAATTGGGAGGGTTTCCCATGGACCAGTCACTCTTCATAGACACACAGCTGGGCACTGGAGACACTGGTCTGTGAGTCTGTGATCTGGTTACATCAGGAGACAAAATAATAGACAGAGTCAACACTTCTTCCTAATAGTAAGTAAGGTTAGCATGTCTGAATACTCTCTCCTTCACTCTCTCCCTTTAACACACACACACACACACACACACACACACACACACACACACACACACACACACACACACACACACACACACACACACACACACACACACACACACACACACACACACACACACACACACACACACACACACACACACACACACACACACACACACACACACACACACACACACACACACAGAAATAAACAAAACAAACACATACACACACAAACAAACACACACTCAATCACAAATACACACACATGCAAGTCATTCTCCACTCTTGGAAATATCTGTATGAGTAAAATGTAAAAATGTCAAATATACAGTAATAGCTGACAACTGACTTTAAATCAGAATGTGGTGGTCCACTGCTGAAATTGGGAGGGTCTGCCATGGATAAAGTCACTCTTCATAGACACAGAGCAGGGCACTGGAGACACCGGCCTGTGTGTCTACAAAATAATAAATGAATAAAGAAAGACAGACAGGGAACTTGACAGATCGATATGGAGAGAGAAAGAAAGACACACATAAAGCAATGTGAGTGGCTTTCTCTCTCATGAAAATGTTATGAAGTGCTTACGTCTAGCAGCCGTGTGGACCAATCGGATTGGGGGTCGACTTCTGCTACCCCATTAACAGACGTGTTGACAGAAGCAGGGGAAGCACTGGAATGACAAGTAAGAGGAAGTAGAATGAAAATCAAGATGAAAATGAACACCTTACTTAATTCCTCCCCTTCAGAAAACTTACATGACAATATTTGGGTTAAATGTTATGGCAAATGGTATACAATCATAAGTTCTCATGGCAACAGTCAGTGTCCATTACTGGTAATTCCTTAGACAAATTTAAAAAATGCTGCAATAACAGCACACAGACATGTGACTTATTATTTAATGAAATACTTGTATGGTTCAAGTAAGAACACTTATACTATTAAAACCATCACTGCTTAAATCAACTGTAGACAAAACCGACTTTCTGTTTGTGACAAACAGTTTTGAGCTATGGACATTAGTTTGAACTAAACATAGAACAAAAAGTAAGGAAATGTGTGTTTGGTAGATTATTTCTTTGTTGTAACAATGCTTCTTGACAATAAATCGTATACCGTTGGAAAGCCTGTTTTCTTCCCTTTCAAATGGTGCCACATTTGTAAGGAACATGCGTTGGTGAGATGAGCATCAGAGCTGAGTATGTGGGTTGCATTGCTCCAATCATGAAAAATGTGCCAAAATATACTGAAACTAAGGAAATTTGTGTTTTGTAGATTATTTATTTGTTGTAACAATGCTTCTTGGCAATACATCTTATACCGTTGGAAAGCCTGTTTACTCCCCTTTCAAATGGTGCCACATTTGTAAGGAACATGTATTAGTGGGATGTGCTGCAGAGCTGAGTTTGTGGGTTGCGCCCATGAAAAGTTTGCCTGAATAAGCTGTTTGTCAAATGTTTCATCTGCGCAACCCACACACTCAGAAAGTCAGAGCGAAAGAGAGCGATTTGTAAGACTGGCTGAATATTTCTGTACATAAAAAAAAACAATGCATACCGCAGTTCCGCTAGTCACAGGGAGAGCTGACAGGTGGTGTAAATTCGAGCAATTTCAAAATGGTTAAATTCAGTCTATGAGATTTTATATGTAAACTGTTTTGCAATTGTAACGCAACCAGTAGCCTAGGGGCTTATGTTTTCACTTCCCCTCCTTAAGTTTATGAACTAACGTCAATAACAACTTCGCATAATGAGTAGCCTAGCGTAGACCCACGTGAAGTGGAATTATTTTAGCACCGCAGTTGTCTTTTCCTTAGTCCTTCATTCTATTTCACATCTTTGACCTCGACGGAAAAAGTTATGAGCAGTTAGAAAAAGATTACAAGACAAACTATCCGACGCAGTCAGTGTCGAGGCACCTGTCTCGAGCTTCACCTGCTTCGAGCTAGTTTACCGTCGTCTTCAATGGAATGGAGCAGCGGAAGAGCTGAACTTTTACCGTAATGATTTTACTCAAAAATGTTTTACAAGACACGTTACAATGGGCACACAGCTTACAAATGAACATGTAAGTGCTTGTTTAACATGTGTCATTACATAGGCTTACAAACCTACTGACAAAAATGTCACTTCCTAGTCTTCAAGCCATTTTTTCCCCTAAATGTTCAAATTGACTTATCGTATTACAACTGCGGATGATCTATGCGGAGTCTATGGATTCGGATAACAGACTATATTTATAGGCTAGTACATGTATTTGACTTTAGTCAAGACAAATCAGTTAAGGTCTGAAAATGTGGTATTCAAATGTAGGCCGAATCTACAGCGTGGCATAACGCAATTGGGCCCATCAAGTCCGTGAAAACTTTCGTGTCATCTCTGACTACTAACCTCTTAATCTTCCATATTCAGTCCACGAAACGAGATCACAACCTCTAGTAGGCTATACATTACAACAGTAACTTTGACTAATTATGCTTACCCTCAATGAAAAACGACGGATATGTTCTTGCATGCAATCGTCCTCCGGTAAAACCTTCCTTGCTAAACTCAAATCTACTTTCGTTTTTATTTGTTTCGTCTTCCTATGTAAAAGGTGAAAACCAACGCCCCTAGTGGTGTTCATAGACTGGATTTTCAAAACAATAGACCTTGTACCAAGCCATACCAGTGAAGTCATCGAGCAAACAAAAAAATCAGTGTTTGTACAGAAAATAGTTATCTTTACTATGAAAATGTCAACCAATATTGTGTCATCTTAAAAAAAAAAAAAAAATGCTTTTGCTCCTTGTGTCGGTCGCAGGGCGAAACTCATAAGACTCGCAGACGCATACGGACTAGGCCTACTTGTACAAATGCAAACATGCACACACCAGATTGAAAGAACTTTAGGAGACTAGGACACTTTAATTACTGTGTAGCCCTATTGTGGTAAATGGTCCTGGCTACCTTTCTTTGTGTTCACCTGTTCTGTCAACTGAGGTTAGTTCCTCGTCAGGTATGTGAATGGGAATATTGTGCGCTGAATTTTGTCCTCTGGTTGATTAGAGGATTTGCAGGTTTTATTTAACTTTTTTTATTAATACATTTTTGCATTGGATTTGTAATTGGGTTTTCCTAATCTGCATTGTGTGTTATGGTTTGCGTGATGATCTTCCATCCTTAATAAACCCTTATGTCTTTGAATGCTGATTTTGACTGAACTGTGTGGCCACACCCACATACACACTGTCATCCTCCACTCGGGTCTATCACACTGCTTTCATCATAGACATATATGGCTTTCATCTCATACACGCACTATTAGCCTACTCTCTTCCTCCTATATAGAGCTGGGTCAATAATCACACACACCATAACACATTGTGGATAGGCTTTATGCTATGAATCCGATCTTGACACTCTTTAATAAGCCTGGTGAAGATTTCTTCTTTTAACCTTTTATTCTCATCTTGCATTCGTAAAGGACTTTAGTTGATTCCATTGTGCGCACTGCCTTTTTAATATAATGGGATTTACATCCATGTCGCTGGTGAGTGGGTAATACCTCTCACCTTTCTCCCACCAAATGAGAGGGAGCGTACCTCAAAGCTCGTTGCACACCGTCTTCAGAAACGTGACACTGGCATCATGCTTTACAGGAAGTGGAGACCTGGGATTTGTAGTTTTTGAGGCTTTTAATGTGGAGTGTTTGCTCTGACCTTTTAATTCGGAGTGCTTTGTTCTGGCCCTGAACTTTGCGACCTCTCACATTTAAGTCTTCATTAAACGGGTGTGACTGCATCTCACACGCTTGTGTGTCTGCTTGTTTTGTGTTGCTTTTTGTGAATACCTTCTCAGCCTAATCAATCACATCAGTGCTGTAGTGGTAAAATTAGAGGTGGGTAAACTATGAATTTTGAGATCAGACAGTCCCTGACCCGATGAAACACAGCGCGAAGCAACGCTACACGAATCGTCGCAACTCTGTTAGGCTGACCTGGCTATATTCCATTATGTTATCAGTTAACTGTCTTAGGTCTATATCCCTCGTCCGGGATATTTTTTTTTTTGTAAAAAAAAAAATGTTAAGCTCCGCGAGTTTTCGTCTTAGAGACATAAAAAGAACAACCACGGAAACATTGAACCCTTTTCTTTCATAATATATACAGTTCAAAATTTTAAAATAAATAAGCACTTTGTCAGGGGAATAGAACTGATGTGTTGCACTTTCTAGTATCTGAGTGGGGTTTCTGCTGCTAAGGACCCACCCATTAGCAAATGACAGCTATTCATATGATAAGGGTATGGTGATTCAGTGATCTCCATTGGGTCATGGTGCGGCAAGATTCACTCCGGGGTTTTGGGCCACAGAGACATTCTAGGGCCATTAGGATATGGCCTTTGTCTTTGCGAGAGGTGTCACAGATTTGTTCACACCAACTCATCAATATGCATTTGTAGGGGCACAGATTTAGGAATGGCAGAGGACACTCTGAAATTATAAATATGTGGCAGTGAAACAAGACATACTTTCTGAATGCTAAACTAACATGTGTTTAGCCAACACCTATGTTTACAAGGCTCGGAAATAAAAAGTCTTGTGAATAAATCTTTACAATGTGTTTTTGTACAAAGTCTGAGCACCTCTGAAACAAGGTTTTTCCAAGGGTATGTTTACATTTGATTTAAATTAAACTTTTTTTACTACATTCCTTTTACTTACATGATATTAATAGAATCATATATTCCATTTGTGCATCAATGTTTTTAGTTAAGCAAAATGTACAAAAACATCAAGGCATGTCAGACAACTTAGAAAAGTCTAAAAGGCCTTGGACCTTAGTTAAAGTCATATTAAATCAATGACAGTGAATAGATGTGTTTGGAGTTTGTAGGTGATAAAATGTTAAGAAAAGTAGGTGTAGGCCTCACAAAAACGAAGGGGGTGGTGGGGGAGACCTCTATAGGACCTAAATAAAAAATGAAGGCCTCTGGAAACAAGCCCAGGGTGTTACAGCTGAAAAGTATAATATAAAAAGAAAGTACCATGCTGCAATTAACACCACCCCTGTTCTTTAACCATTGGAGAATGGGCGTGTTCTGGGGTTCATGCCTCTCCTGTGCTTCAACAGCCAGGACTTCATATACTGTGTTGGATTGATCACTCATGTTGGCTCTTCTCCAACACTTATATTTGACCATGACTGCGAAAATGGTAGATTCTATAGCTAAGCTAAAACATTTCACTTAGCTATGTCTAGCTGGCTTGCAAAGAATCTGTCTACAATTTTCAATGAAATAGCGTTATATGCGTGAGAAAAATTACTCATGCATCTTCAATTGCTGAAAGAATTTACGTTTTATTAGGCGTATTTAGATTGAACCGGGAAGGCTGCCTTGTTACCTGCATCATCGTCTTTGAAAGCACGTGTCCCTGTCTTAATGCGATGTTGTGCGAACCAAAGCAACGTTAAAAAAATGTGAATTGATCTTTTTAAGTCTTACTTGGATCTTGAGGCCTTTTGCGGGCATCTGTGTGAGTGAAAGCACTAAATGGTCTTTTCAAAAAATCGCCTGATATCCATGGCTAATGAACCATTTCGAAAAGGCTTATCCACAACGTGTATGTTTTTACATACTTCCTGGATCTTTATTGGTGTTGCCTCAGCCGCAAGGCACTGATTGGAGTGTCACAGACCATAATACAGTGCAGATAAAAAATGATTCATAATACAGCGTTCATATGTTCAACAATATGAAATTTAGTCTAAGGTGATTTAAAATGAAACCAAATTTATTTCGGATTATTACAACGGCAGAATACAAGGCGCAGAGAACTTTGAGATGCGTAAACGCCACTTTGAGATGTGTAAGTAAGGGATAATGTATAGAACGCAGGTCATTGTCGGGAAAATAAGCCCCGACAGGGCGAACAGCACCCCGACGCGAAGCGGAGGGGTGTTGATTCACCGTGAAGGGGCTTATTTTCCCGACAATGACCTGCGTTCTATACATTATCCCGCTTATTATACGGCTAAAACTAAAAAAATTACTTAACACAGTGTGTCTTTTTACAATGTATTTGCTTTTGTTACTATACGTAGTGAGGTTAAAAAGCAGAGAAATAGTTCGCCAAAGACGTTGAACTTCAAAGACAGTTGAACATTCTTTAGAACACAGCTGCTCAACCGTCCGCTGAAACTCCCTTGATAAGTTACCGTACTACTTGCGGAGTGCTACGAAAGATGTGAATCAGAGGCAAAAAGGCCACTTTCCTTGACAGCGGTCATTAACTGCATAGCAACGGTCAGTTATCGGAAAATAGTTGACCGCAGAACGTTGGGAAGCCCCATTCAAGTGAATGGAGCATTCTACAGCATTAAGAAGAGCCGTGTAATAAACGCTATTAATAGGTGCGTAAACGCTATTAACAGCTGCGTAAACGCTATTTCCAAAATTCCATAGGTGCGTAAACTGCGTTTACCCTCCACTACAGCCCTGATTACATCTGACCATCAGTGATGATGCACATGTCCCAGTCAGAATGGAGAGATGTTTGTCTTTTGATTTATTCCCTCTCTCTATTTTAGTTTATGAATTATTATTTGTTTATTTATTGAGAGAGTGTGTGAGCTTTCCAAGTTTGGTATGTAGCTGAGGTGTAATTACAGTAGATGCTCAGATGAGGACCAGAGGCAGAACACTCCTTTCATCTCATACACACGCTGTTAGCCTTCTCTCCCTCCTATATAGAGCTGGGTCCATTATCACAAACACCATAACACATTGTGGATAAGCTATATGTTATGGGTCCGATCTTGACACTCTTTAATAACCCTGAGGATAAGATTTCAGGCAGGTGTTTAATTTAGTGTAGCATGATGAAATGTTACCAACTGTCTACCCCTCAAAGTTAGTCTTGTGTCTTGAGTTGAGCTGGAGTGTCACATGAGGAAAAAGCACTACCACCAAGCTAATATTAGAATTCAGAGAAAAGGTAAAAATATAAAGATTCTCTTAACTGTCATTTACTTTAGGTGCTCATCCACAGTGTTTCATATTTCAATTTTGGTGTTTTATCTGAGTTTTATTATGAATTAAACACAGTTTTAAACTAGATACAGGCCATCTTGAACATGTCCATTGATTTGTTGTAGTGAGACGCCTCCAAAAGTGGCCTAATTCACTATACCCCCCTCTAATAACTACACACACTCATGAAGTACTCTGTCTGATTTAGAAGCACTGGTCAATAAATGGACTTGATCTTTCACATCACACAATTAGAAAAAAAAACGATGCCGCCCACGCTTGATGCTTGACGCATTGAAGTCAGGCTCTTCAGTTTGAACACAGGGACTCATTAGGTGGTTGACTAGGTGGTTGGATGTCTTACACACATTTAAGACTGCTCTACTACTGATTAGGTGGTTGGATGCCTTACACACATTGAAGACTGCTCTACTACTGATTAGGTGGTTGGATGCCTTACACACATTGAAGACTGCTCTACAACTGATTAGGTGGTTGGATGCCTTACACACATTGAAGACTGCTCTACAACTGATTAGGTGGTTGGATGTCTTACACACATTGAAGACTGCTCTACCACTGATTAGTAAGTACTAGAATTCAAGACTGATATGGAGGAGTAGTTTCAAGCAAACCTCACTGATTTGAAACAATTAATGTTAGAGCTCCCCCTACTGTTGAAAAACTGCCACTGATTACTCACAATCTGTCATTGCACTGATACAGCTTGACCTGGTCAAATATTAAACCAGTCATCATTCAGTGCTCTCGTGTCGGCCACCTGCCTCTGACCCAGTCTCTCTTAATCATGGCTTATATGTATAAAGCAGCACAAGAGTTTTCTGGCTGCTACTCTGCATTTGACAGCAGGTAGAATGCATCAGAATCCAATGTATTGTTTTAAGGTCTTTAGGGCCTTGTACTTTCACTAAAGCACTTTGTTGAGGGTCACACAGTGTTTCCCCATTTGCATTAGACCACCTCAGCAGTGTCTATTGAATTACACAGAGACAGCAAAGCATAGAACAAAGTAATTGATGAGAAGCTATTGTCAGAGACTGCATCCTATATCACAGGTTTAGCTAAGTTATCCTTTCATATGTGGTTTAATGTGTTTTGGCTAATCAGTGTGACCTACAGCTACAGAAGCTTTCAGTGGACAGCTGGAAATCCACTGATGTCTCAATACCAAGTTTGTGTTTTTCACAACACTTCACACAGTTGGCTCAACAGCAGTCAATGCAAATATAAGGTCTCACAGTTGATTGTTTATGTCAGAGTGAAAACCAAGCCATGAGGTCGAGAAAATTGTGGAGTGGCCTCGGGAAAACTCTGTGAAAGTACTGGACTGGCCCTGCCAGAGTCCGGACCTGAACCCAATAGAGCATCTCTGGAAAAGACCAGAAAATGGCTGTGTACCGACGTTCCCCATACAACCTGCTTTGAACCATCCTGCCAAGCAGGGGTGCAACTGCCCAGTGTCAGGGGGGTATGCAGCAACAATTCTATTAAATTGATGTATATTAGTAAATAATAAACAGTTGCAAACATTAACATTATAATGATAACCATTGCAACATAATGCCTTAAAACGCAAGAGTAAGCCTGCAAATAAAGATCTTTAAAGGTGATGATGTGTAACAATGCTGCTACCAAAATATTCTAGAGTGCTCTTTAGTTGCTATTAAATAATAACACGCCGTGCCTTTGCACTTGCCCATTCATCTAGTATTGCATCATGCCAACAGAAAGCCTGTATGTTTGACAGCACAGCTAACATGAAAAGCTAATTAATGAGGCTTAAGCTAGCCATAAACCCCCATTTGGCTGCTACATTTCAATGTTAGCAAACGTTAGCTAGCCTGCTAGCTAGTCTATTAACATTATTTGCAAGCCTCCAAGCACAAACGTAAAGTCACCTTAAAACCTACCTGTTGCCTTTCACCATCCACTTATTTAATTGCTGTCGCATCCCCTGACATGTATTCTCCTTTTCCCTCTTTCTTTTTCTGTTCCCAAAGCTCCCAACAGCTTTTTTGCTCTATCCATCTTCCATCCAACCAACTCACTACTCGTAGCTTAGTTCGAACTGCTTTTGTGTTTAGCGGCCTCACGCTCCCTCTTCTATGTCAAAATTCTATTATGGAATCTTAAGAGATAAGGCGCCTACTCTAGCCTGCTTAGTCCTCTAAAATGTTATACAATTAAGGAAATGCAAAAATGATTTAGAAACGCACAACAGCAGCTACATATAGAAAATACCGCAAACATGTTTTTTTTTTTTTTTTTTTTCCCCCATCGCTTTGGCGCTTCCATGGTGGGGCGCCTCTATGCGCCGCATACAGCGCATACCCACTTTTTGCGCCACTGCTGCCAAGAAGAATTGTAGAAACTTGACACCAACTTTTTAGACTTTCCTACAAAGGACCTTATGAAATTGGTGACGCATTAGCTAAGTGACTTGCTTTTTAGTCTGTTATTGTTGTCTCTGTTACCAGAGGGATAGCAACAGACATAGTTTAGACACATAATAGGTTTAAGTCTAACAAAGACGACATACACCTGCATTTTATTGAACAGATTTGAATGGAGGGTCTCTCAAGGAGTTATTTAAGTACCACAGGCGTTATTTTTGACAATTTTTCATAACCCATTTATCATTGAAGGGTTAATTTTATTTAAATGGAATTAGCAAAAAAATGCTAATCCCCCGCATACTAAACTACAACCATCACTCACACAATCAATTTGCCCTGAGAACTATATTTTATATTATCACTTACATAAATATAATCTAATATGATATCAGCTACTTTAATATATGCTCATGCGTGGTTGTAAACTAGCCTAATACTTATGATGCTGACAGCAGCATGTTGATAATAGTGTCAGACATGAGCTTGATGGAGCAGTAATCTTATGCCCCCCTTTTTTCTCTTCGGTTTAGTCTCTAGTGGTGTTACGTCATGATTTCTCTCTCATTTACTGTACTGAAGCACACAGCATACTAATGCCATCTAGTATTTCAACAAGGTACTGTATCAGCAGTTACAATACATATAACCTATACTAACATGGCTCATTTAAAGGAATATTTAACTATGAAATATAATAAACTGATATCAGACTAGTCTCTCTTTTTCTGTCTCCTGAATGAGTGAACACACTGTGTTTGAGGATGTAGAATTCACAAAGGCATTTCCAGAGCACGTAAATGGGGCATATGCCACTGACACTGCAAAGACACAATGCAACATATGAGTATTGGAGGAATAAACATCAACTCATAGGACTTCAGACTAAGCACAGGAGATCATCTGGAGGTTGTTTGGACAGTGATTGGCTAAAGCTCTTGAGTTCTCTTCACTAATGTAGCAGTGCTGTTGCCAAGAGTGCAGTATGCCAATGCTGATAGGGAGGAATATAATCAAGTAAGCTGACTGATTTACACCCTGTAGTGTAATATCTGTATGTGTGTGTGTTGTTAAAGCTGACTGATTTACAGTGATGAGTTTTTATAGTTTGTGTCCTGGTGAGAACTCCACTGACTTGACCTGCTGTTCACAAGTTATATTAAACCCTCTGAGGGTGGTTTCCCATGGGATCTTACCTGATCTTACTGAACTACACATGATCAAGTTTAAACAGCCAATTGGTATGAGAAATGGGTTGGCACGACTGCAAGTCATCAAGCAGTCACAAGAGAAGAAAGTGGGTGAGCAGACTCTCCTGTGGGCTGTTTGGAATCAGCCTCATAGAGCTCCCTCTAGGGGGCAGGAGAGCAGCAGGAGACAGAGCAGGAGAAGCGGGAGATGCTGTCCGTGAGCACAGAGGCCAGATGAGCAGGAGGCTGTTTGGATCCAAAACGGCCATTAGTTCTCCTTTAAGCGCCATGCCGTAGTTTCATTGGATGTCTCCTCTCCCTTTCTGCTCTACTGGACTGAGAAGAAGGGAGGAACATGACAGCAGGAAGCTCAACTGGAGTATCTTCCATCAAAGTGGTGTCGGAATAGGAGTGAGTGAAGAGGGAGACGAGTTTACTCACCTCCTAGGACATAGTATGGGAGAATGTGTGTTCAATTATACATCTGTGTGTGTGTGTGTGTGTGTGTGTGTGTGCAGGTTAAATTATACATCTGTGTTTGTGTGTGTATGTTAGCAGTAAGGATTATCCCCGCATCCTAGATGCTCACAAGGGACATATTGCCCATCTTTTTTCCCTATGCAGTACAACCCTTATGAGACAGAAGACACATTAACTACAATAACCACAGTGTTGTTCATACTCTTTCTCTACAGAGCCTCTTCTTCCTCTCTAAATGGGGTTGACTAGATGGCTTTGGCCAGTATGTCTCTTTTGATTTGGCCTACATGCAAGATGATTCCAATGCTTAATGAAATAATTTGCCTTTTCTTCAGTGTACTTGTCAATAAAAGCAGTATACTCCAAAAAAAACCTCCTCCTGTGATGATGTCAAGGTTGTCCTTGCTCCACTCATGTCATAGGCTTCATGAGATTGAGTTAACATACGTTTACATTTCTCAAAAGTACTAAATAACTGTAATTCAAGATAGACACATCATATCATTTTATTACCAGAAGTGCAAAAACAAAAGGCACGCAAGAGGCAAGGCAATGTCATCCTACAAGGTGAGATGCAGCAGGACAAGACTATATTTCATTTCACATTTCGATAGATTTTGTTGCAATATCCTACAATTTGTTTTGAATTTCATTAATGTTATGGGCTTTTCTATTGGGCTGTTGTTTGTTCTGAATCTGTGTGGTAAATGTGCTCAATTATTCATTATTATACTGGTTGACTGAGCAACTCTACACATATCATGTTATAATTGTTTTGTCAGAATACATGCGACAACACAAAACTAATTTGTTCTTTCTTTTGCATATACAGAATGATGCAAAACTAAATTCCTTGCATATCTCAGCAGTAAGGTTTTTACCTTTTGGGGCACAACAAACCTTGTCTTTTATACTGTTTAAGGTTATATTATATAAAAGTTGATTTAAAAACAAAAGTAAAAACCCCCTGGCTTCATCATGTGCTCTACTCAATGAAATCTGAGACCTTTTGAGAGAATAGATAGATAGATACCATGAGAATACCTTAATGGTGGGGTACAAGTTACAGTCTGTTAACATTTAAGACATTTAAAATGCCTGCCATCATTTTGACTCCAGATATCTAACTCATGTGGCTGAATCTCTGCTTACATTTACAGTGCAGTCTCTAGGTGCTCACTTTAAGCCTGAGGGACTTCCAAGGGAAAAACTATTATAGCAAATAGCCAATCAATCAAAAAATACATTGTTTTCTGTGTTGTATGTAATAAATTGAGCAGAGAGAGGATATTATTATGAAACAAATATTTTCTAATGTTATATAGGATGTCAAAGGATCCATTCTAGCTAAAGGAGTACAGAGGAAAGAAACAAAAAGTCATAATACGACATCAGCAATCGAACACAAGAACGAAAATACATGAATGCTCCCAGTGTTTCAAAACCTTTCCTTCCTTGCTCCGTTCCGCTCTTGCAATTCATCAACCAACATACACAGGAGAGAGGCCCCAAATTGAGCAGAAGTTACACTTTCATTTTTAACTGCAATTTATTTCTGCTTATTTTGGCCTCTAATTGTGGTATAAGGTTATGCACACTCTTTCTCAACCACTGCATGTCCCATTGGGTTGATGGACTGACATGCGTGATGGACTGGCGACCATGCTGGAGTAAGTGTGATGTTAGAAATTAGTTTTACGTCAACAACATCCCTGGATCTATATCTGTTATACTTTTATTAAACTAAAAAAAAAGTTTCCCCCAAATGCATGCAGATTGATTAACAATGCATCATGCGTTACAATAACATTCTATCATGTTGTTTTTGTTGTTGTTTTGTGTTCTTGGGTAGGTGGTATAGATTGTCAAACATATACACAATTCCGCATATGCTTTTGCTAGAAATTAATTAAATATAGTTAAACACAAATTAGACACATATATTTGCAATATACTGTACAGTAACACATGTGATGACATGAAAAGTAAAAGAAAGCTGTTGGTCTTCAGAAGGTGCCTTTGCACTTTCACCCTGTGTTTGATGCTGGTGCCCACTCTATTGAAATAACCCCATTTTTGTACACTCTGTGGTCTGGCTCAAATGTATGTTGCGGCTCATGAGCCGGGTCATGACAGCATTCTCAAGAAGGACCCAGCTCCTGACTCGGGTCTCCATTGCAAATCGATCTGCTCTGCAGGTCTGGGTATTTTATGTAGCTTCAATGGCTTTATATCCAACATCAGATCTGTCGTTGCAGTCTTCCATAGAGAAGACGCTTCTTATTTTAGTAGAACACTAGTTGTAGTAAATAGAAATTAGACCACTAAAAGCATCACATGGGGAAAAACCCTAAGAATTAGTGGGGGAAATATGACCTGTTTATCACTAAATGCAACGTGTAGTTTCGAATAAAACGGTAAATTAAATAGATTAATTGTTTACTTTCTGTGACATTAGACCTATTCATCAACAAGGATAGGCCTTACTATGTGGACATTGGAACTCACTTTTAAAACTTAATTTACAAAAGACATCGATACCCTGTTCAATAAATACTGTAGTTACAGCCTTGTTGTGTTTGGAAGGGAGGCCTACAATGGGTAGGAGAAAGGAAACTTGATTAAAAGTTCATTTAGATGTTAATGTTATGGAACAATCATTTGGATATGCCTACAGAACACAATAGTGTAAATGGGCTTTAACATAATTAACAATAAGGGCATCTAAAATGGGTTGTTGGTGGTGAAATGCGACACTATGAAATGTAGCAAACTACTGCCATCTAGTGGTGACAGGATATTACGACAATGTTGTGATATTCACTAACAAATCATATCACAATTAGCAACAGGAAATAACTGTGTGTGTGTGTGTGTGTGCATAATGGCTGATCAGCTATATTGCTGAGGTCAGTCAGTAGTTCAGTAGACTACTGCCCTCCTGCCCCCCCTCCCACTTTGTGGTGGCGTGATCCACTGCCTTGCCCCAGCCCAACGAGGGTCGTGGGGTAGTGAGAGAAGGGCTGAGACGGATCATTAGTGTTGCTTTTGAATTCCAGTAAGGAGGCTACTTTGGACAGGATGGCTTAGTTCAAATGAAAGATGTGTCAGATATTTCAAATTAAACATGTGGGCAGTGTCTCCCAATGCTTGAATGGTGTGCATTGACATGATGTTATGGTCAAACACATTTTTTTTTCATCACCAATTTCCCATAGATGAAATGTCAGGTTTATGTTTATCATTTGCATGTACTTGTTTAGAGGGAATTGTTTGAGTAGCCAAAAAAACTACATGAAACTATATGAAACAATTAGTGTATTTTCAAAAGAAAGTGAACCCCCAGCTGGATCCCCTCTCTATCTTTGGCAAAAAAGAGAGGGGATGAGAAATGAGGAGAAAGAGACAGCGAGAGATAGAGGGCTGAGAAATGAGGAGAAAGAGAGAGAGAGAGAGATAGAGGGTTAGGGTTCACTGGTGAGTGAGTGACACACACACACACACACACACACACACACACACACACACACACATACAAACACAGAGACAAAGAGAGATTCAAATTTGTTTCCCTTTTTTATTCCCCAGCATATTTTGAACAGTTTAACTATGATTACAGTGATGCTTAATTAACCTTGATCTCCATAGCAGTATGTTTATCAACATGTAATCGGCTCAATAATTATATATTAATTATCAATATGTTCCATCACAGCATCACACAATGGTGTTTGAACAGGAGAGTGTGACTCTTCTGCAGACTCTGGTGATCCTGCAGGATTAGGAGGTCATGTGATCTGGCACAGGGACACTGTGGAGTAAGACCAAACCCAAAACCCAGGATAGAGGGGCTCAGTGAATGTGGAGTGGAACGTGTGCAGGTGGGTGAGTGTGTCAGAGGAGACGCTGTAGAAGGACAGAGTGCCTGCTGGCCAGTCCAGGTACACTACTCTGCTGGAGCTGGAGGAGGGGGCAGGTATGGCAGTCTTCTTATTATTGTGATGGGCAGAGAAACTGTTACTAGAGCAATCCAGACTCCAGGACTTGTCATTACGTCCAAACAAGCAGCCATTACTCCCCCCTTTCCTCTCCATGCTCTTATATGCAACTGCTATAAGGGCCCTACCACCACTCCACTCAGCCTCCCAGTAGCATCGTCCAGACAGACCCTCTCTACACAGCACCTGATCATAGGAGTCAAATCTCTCTGGGTGGTCAGGATATGGCTGCTGCTGACTCGCATCTGTCACCTTTCTGTTCCCCTCAGAGAGAGAGAGACCTCTGGCTGCTGTGTTTGGGTCCAGTGTGAGCTCACAGGCATCTGCAGACAAAAGGAGAGAACATCAGGATATGGGGTAGGGAAGGGACTGTTCCACTGCACCCATCCACACACACACACACACACACACACACACAGACACACAATCATACAGATGTTCAGATACACACATCTTCCTAAATGCACACAACCAAGCACATCCTCAAACACACATACACACACCATCACACAGTGATAAGAGGACAATGAGAAGACTGTATATTTGTGTGTGTTGTTAATGTCTGTGTATAAGAATGTATCTGTTTTTGCATTCTTGTGTATATGTGATGTGTGTATGTGTGTGTGTGAGCACATGTCTCTATCTTTCTGTGTGTGTAGAGAAGGAGTATATGTGCAATATCGTGTGAGTGTGAGTCTTTCTCTCTATCTCTATCTCTGTTTGTGTTTGTTAATGTGTAAGCAGGAGATCAGGAAGCATATGTATGATCTCTTGTGTGTGCAGGAACAGGTATGTGAAATGTCTTCATTTACACACACACACACACAAAACAAAAACACCACAATCTATCACACACACACTAGCAGGCAAGTAAAAACCTAAGGACACAACACACAAACTCAGGTGTGGATCCCTTCAGGTAAGCATCACAGACCAAACACTGCCATGCTTGGTTCAGTAAGTGTCAGACATAAATTCTGTTCAGCTTTCATTGTCACGATGGCACATGTCATGATAACCTTATGGCAGTAAGCTGGCAGCTGTTTTCAGGGCCAGACCCTGCAGTTGCTCAGCAACAGCTGTATGAGCTGGGAGTCGGCTTAATCACATTCATGTTTTAGAATTAAGAAAGTCAAATGGCCTCAGAAAATGACCAAGTGAAAAAAAGAAACATCAGCCTGATCACACACACACATGATCACATGCACTACTAAACCTATAAACATACACAACCTCTTTCTCTTTTTCATACACACCTCCACAATGTTTCCATTTGTTCATATACAATCATGTGTGTGTATTTTTCAGGGAAAAATGAATAAAATCACTCACATTTTCTCAGTCCTGGTTTCATCCTGAGCTCTCCTCCATGGTCATACCTCAAAAAAGGAGGAGAGAAGAAAATACACTTGAGGCACAACGTATATAGTTTTGATTGATTAAAATGATTCACTGATAACAAATCAACAGGGAAAAAACAGTAACAAAAACAGTAAGATATTCCATAGCCTGGTTATTTTTTCTGTGATATTATTTCAGGACAACGATCATATAGCTGTTCACAGACACACTGGACCCCTTTCAGTTTCCCTATCAACAAATCAGATCAACCAAGGGTCTCCACAGCAAACAAAGACAGCCATGTTAGAATGTGGTTCATTAGCTAGAGCTCAATATTTAACACCATCGTCAAAACCCACACTTACAGGCAAACTACTCAAAGCCTTATCCCCTCCCTATGCAGCTGGATCATGGACTTCCACACTAGCAGACCACAATCTGTCAGCATTTGGCCTCTCTCCTCAAATACACTAATCATGAACATTGTGGCCCTCAAGGTTGTGTGCTGAGCCCCTGCTCTACACACTCTTTGTACATGACTGCACTGCCTCCTATGAGAGCAACTCCATCATCAGGTTTGCTGATGACACCGCTGTCATAGGCTTGATCACTGGTGGTGATGAGACAGCATACAGGAGTGGTGTCAAGCTGAGGGACATGGTGCCATAAGAACAAACTTTCCCTCAATGTCAGCAAAACTAAAGCGATGATTGTGGATGTAAGGAGAGGGAACAAGGACATCAGCACCAACATTATCAGTTACTTCACATAGACGGGTCTGCACTGGTGATGCACTGACCTCACATCATGGTCAAACAGTACAGACCAGCTGATCAAAGAAAGACCTGGAGCAGCTGCACTTCCTCAGAAAATTCAGTATGTCACCCAGTATCCTTATAGCTACACTTCTACAGGTGCACTATTACGAGAATGCTAACAAACAGGCTGACAGTGTGGTGTGACAACAGTCATAAAGACAGCAGAGTAGGATCTTCACTCCCAACCCTGGAGCTCACTCACTACCAGAGAGTCTGCAGGCATAGTAAAGGAGGCCACCCATCCCATGCTGTTGTGTCCCTGTGTGTGTTTCTGCTTGTTTAGTGTTTGATTGCTCTTGTGTTTGCAGTTACTTGTTGGCCTGATTTGAACGACCTGTGCAACAGCAATAACATTCAGCTAAATTGGATAAACACAACAAGCCAAGAACAGGTAAGCGGAGCTCATTGTGGACTTAAATGTCCATGCTGATGCGACTCTACACCATGACGAATCCAGCAAAAAGCTGAACAGCCGGACATGCAGGTATGAAATCCTACAACATTTACACACACAACAGCGGCATTACTGGGTTAACCTGTGCCTCCAGGGTAAGCTTGCATGCCTACAGTGCGTGGACCCGGCAGTGTCACATTCGGCGCTACATAATCCAGCCATCAATGCAGGCATCCTAAAATTTGTTGTAAAAGCTAGGCTGCAAGCACTCCCCACTCAATATAATCTGTCTACATGGTTTCCAAAACGCCATGAACCATTCTGCTTGTTGCATAATGACAAACAATTTGAATCAACAGCGCACATACTGAACGGATGCCCCGCATTCAAAGGACTATACATTGCCCGTCACGATCGCATTGTTGACATTACAGCGATTGAATTACGCAAAACAAATGGACAAAGCGCAATACACACACACAAAAAAATACAACTGAACTGGTTCACACATTTAATCGATACTCCTTAGAAATTGTTCTTAGAGACTCTCCAAATACTCCTGATATTGTTGTTGTTGATGATCTTTTAAAAACTATCATGATTCTGGAAGTGGGTTGTTGTTTTGATATGTATATGGACCTGTGTTTCTCTGAATTTTTTTTTAAATACCAGCCATTAATTCATGCTCTGTCAGTAGGTAGTTATCATACAAAACTAGTTGTACTGATCTATGGTAGCTTTGGACATGTACATCGACTCTGTGTTAGAGGTTTGCAAATTGCTGGAGTTAATAAGAAGAACTCCAAGCAAATAGCCAAATACTGCTCTGTGGCAGCAATCATCTGCATACATGGAGAAGGCGCTGCCATCTCTACCCCTGATTTGCCTTTTTTTATTCATCTACTGATTCATTTGGATGCAAATACTTGCACAGTGTTTGTGTTGTTGTGTGAAACATAATAAGGTTCTTTACTTATATTTGGATGCTGTGGTGTTGTATCAGTATTGGTCATTCCAAATAAATTAATCAAATGTGTGTGTGTGTTCTCCAGGACAGGGGCGGACCGGACGAACGGGCAAACCGGGCAGTTGCCCAGGGCCTCGGCCACCAGGGGGGCCTCGTCGTATTTCCAATTTTAATTTTTTTTTGCTAATTAAAATAAATCACGTGGCATTGCAAAATAATGACAATTCATAATAAGCATGATTTTATTTTCAGTATCAGCTTAAAATGTATCTTAATTCCATCATGGAACAAATTATTCCAGGTCACGTGCCTTTTCTGTCACTAACAATTTTTCGTGTGGTGACGTGTATGGTCGCAGAGTTAAGCGTGAAACGTCTTTTAAATGGCAGCGAGAAAAGAAAGAGGAAAGGGCAGGATGAGAAGTTCAGGGAGAAATTACCTAAGGTAACACACAATTTCCTATCAAGGAATTCGTCCGTGGAAGTGGAAGAAATATCTGATAATGTGTCGAGTTCATCTGATAATGTTTCAAGTGCGGCTAAGCCAAGTTTAGCAATTGCTAGCAGCAGCAGCACACAAACAGCTTGTAGTGACACCAACTAGCTCTGCCTGCTTTTCTTCTACAAACGGTGAGCCATTCTGTCAGCTGCCCATATCCGAGACACTGTCACACCCGCACTGACGACGACACGCATGATACTGCCATGGTCATGAACACAGCTCAAGCACAGCTGGCTGATAACGACAGCGGTGATGTCAACAATGTGAGTAGCCTACATCAATGGTGGAGATACAGTGATTAGTGAAGACCCCTATGGCGTGACAAATTAACAGATAGAGAGAGAATTAAAATGGTTAAAACAGGACCTCTACAAATTTGGAAGTTTCAGTTGAAAACATTCAGAAACAGAACTATAAAGAATTAATCAAATGTAACAAGTAACATTGTTATGATTAAGAAATAAAAAAGTTACACTACTAAAATACTGCACTCAAAACCTCATAATTAAAATAATTTACAACTGTTTAATTGTTAAAGTCATATACTCACAATAAATGTCAGTTCCATATAACATTAAAACGATTTCTTTTTTTGGGGGGGGGGGGGGCCTCAACATTGTTCTTTGCCCAGGGCCTCCAATTTGCTAGAACCGCCCCTGCTCCAGGATGGCCTATGGGCTGATGACACCCAATTGACAAAACTTCTGCCTGCTGATGTTTCAATTGGGCTCCACCCTTTGCAAAAACACTCTTCCAGTTTGTGAGACTCTAGACACAAGACTAGACAAGGCCAAAGCGTGCGGATTCAGACATGCCATTATCAATCTGTTTTAGACTAGATACTGTAAATGTTCTGTTTCCAAGTTTCATACGTCTTCTGTTTAATCAATTCTTTACATGTTTCATATTTCATGTTTCATATTTTTTGCCCCCAGTTCGAACTCTTTCTTTTGTACTTGCATCTGACCCTACACAGGGGTGTGACACAAGCACAGATACATAATTAACCCAGTTTACCCAGACAGTCAGAGAGGTGGGGCTGCAGAGTGATCAGTTCCTGCTGGAAGGAGAGAAGTGGAGAGGGGAAATGGGAGGAGGAATGGAAGGAGTGTAACAACACTGTTGCTATGGGCACCAGACACAACATGATCCACCAACAGCATTGCTGGGAAGCCTTGGTTGAGACTCTCTTGTCTGCCAGGACATGAGTGAGCCCGATGTGCATATTGAATACAATTATAGTCTGTCCAAGGTTAACTTTAGTGCAAATTTTCACCTAACACTGGGTCTTATTAGTCACAACACTTTTGGAAACGATGTGGCAGACACCCACGTTCGCTTCCTGAAGTCACAACACATCCTTGCCTGATTCGACACACTTATATCATGTGACCCTTTTCTGGAGGAAAAAAGCAGTATCAGCCTTGACTACCAGTGGCGAATGCAACCTGGATAACGAATTACAAGTGTAGCTTACCTTGTTGTCTTTGTTGTGCTGTGCAGTTAAATTCTGCTTCTGCTACAACTGCTTACATGTGCAGGAGGCAAGCTATTATTCAAGCTATGTGCAACAATGCCCGTGTCCAGCAGCGTTATCAGCCATACATTAGAATGCGCAGTGTACGTAAATGTTCATGTGATATTCATTTTCAGGCATGTTAGTATCGAAGGAGATCATTTTTCATAGAGATACAAAAGCTAGTCTGGACGGAGATAATTCCGTAAGGTAAATTTATTAGAGTGGATAGAGCCTCACTTAGGGCCTGATTTACTAACAGGATTGCGCCCATTTCAGGCGTAAAATAGCGGTTGTAAACATAAAACGGTATTTACTAAGGGGGCGCATTTGAGTAGAGGCGCATAATAACGCTTTATGGGTGTGTACCTGCAAACAGGTGGGATGGCATCAAAACATGGGTGGTAACCTGGGCATGAAGCGCAATTTAATGGGAGGAGAGAAGGTAAGTGCGCCTAATGATGTATTGCAAGGTATTTACTAAAACTGCCTGGCGAGCACACGTCTCTGATTTGCGGGCTAATTCTCCGCCTCATAAAAGCACATCTTAACCAGGAAGCGCATTTCCATTGAGTCTGAAAACGTTGATATGGCAGCAGTTATAAGAGCAAGGCGAAGAAAGAAGACAGAGACAGCGCACAGAACTAATTTGTTCAACTCGTATAACACTTTTTCAGTTAGGCGATGCACAAATCATTAGACCGTACAGGTTAACCAGCCACGCAATACTTCAACTACTGGACCAGATCAGAGACGACATCAAACCCTCCACCCGGCGATCACATTCCATTCCATCAGTTGATAAACTCCTGGCAACATTTGCAAATATTGGCCTCCGGATAATTTCAAACATCTGTAGTTGTTGTCTCAGCCTTCACTCAGCCAACTATTCACCCAGGTACTCGACGCATTGCTACGGCGCACTGGTCAATATACATTTCCCCACTACGATAGCTGAAATTAAATTTTCCGAACGTAATTGATAAATACCATGGAAAATGCGGGGAAACACTGTGCGTTAATGTGAGCCTGTGAAAGGCGCAGATTAAGCTGCGGTCGCAATCTTAGTAAATCAGGCCCTATAGGGCGGAGTAAACACAGATTGCCCAGCGCAGATCTGGTTTGATAAATACCATGGAAAATGCGCAAAAACATTGTGCGTTTATGTGTGAACGCTGATTAAGCTGCGGTCGCAATCTTAGTAAATCAGGCCCTTAGTGCTCATAGTGAAAAGACTTTTCCCATCCTCTCCATTACAAATCTCCCTTCTCCCTGTGTCACAAACACCAAGAATCGACAAGAATCACCACTGTGTCCATTTTAGGATGTGGAAGAAATCCCACAGATAAATGGGGAGAATAGCCAGTCTATCCAGAATATGTCACCCAAAATCTAAATATTATGTACACCCAAATTAACACCCAGCACTCACCTGAAAGTCTCTAGTTTACAGTTGGGATCACTCAGTCTGTCTGTGAGCTCTCTGACCCCTGTGTCTCCTGGGTGATTGTAGTTTAGATCCAGCTGTTTCAGGTAGGAGGGGTTTGATTTGAGGGCAGAGGCCAAGAAAGAACAGCCCTTGTGTGTGATGAGACAACCGCTCAGCCTGAAACAAGAGACAACAGAGTCAGACTTCACATTTATAAAATATATTGTTTTAGGTAATCTTTTATGCTAACTAACCAAAATGTTTCCAGCTTGCATTTCGGACCTCCAAGTCATTTTGATCCTTTCCCTTTGAAAACTGCACACACTCTCATACAGATTAACACAGCAGGACACATCTGTACATTAAGACAGCTGATGTATTGTTCTCTGTATCTCTCTTTTTTGCTTGTTCCCTGTGTTTTATATAAATAGAAACAAACACCCACTGTAAGGGATCGAGGTGTTTTTGAGATGTGGGCGACTTGGTGGTGAAGTGGGGGAAAACAAAGTGCAGGAGATGGTGGCTCTTATCAAAATATACATATTTAGTTAAACGGAGACCCTCTGGTTTCGACCCCAAAACATGTGCCCACAAAATAAACAAACATAAATCAAAATACAGACAGTACCCAGAGTACTCCAAGACTAGGCACACTAGGCACCAGCTTGGCACGTTCACAAGCTAGGCCCTAAACTAGCCACAGAAAATAGACACAGAAACTAAGCCCAAAAATCTAGGCACATAAACTGTATCCCCACATCTAGATACACACTTCACCTCACAGCAAGTGTTTTATTTGCTCATACACCTTTCATGGGCTCTCATGCCTGTGTCTCGCCTTCTCCTCATGGAGTGGGGCACCCTTTAAATAGGGTAGCCACATGGACTAAATTGTCCCATTTAGGTCTCCTGGGTCCAACCATTGTCATGGGGGAGCCCGGACCCAACCATTGTGGTGGGGGAGTCCTCCCCACATTAGTGCCTAACTCCTCTTGTGAGTCACGGTGAGAAGGGGGAAAATTCACCTTCTAACTCACACGCACACGCACAAACACACACACACACACCATTTCTGAGGAATTGTTATTGAATTTGAAGAATAAGCCTTTCTTATATGCCTCATAACTGACCTCAGTGTCTCCAACTTGCATTGTTGATCTCTTAGTCCCACACAGAGCAGCTCCATTCCTTCATCCTGCAGGTCATTGCAACTTAAGTCCAGTTCTCTGAGATGGGAAGATTTCCCTTGTAGTCTAGATGCAACCATTTGACAGCTTGCTTTTGAAAGATCACACCCATATAGCCTATTTAAAAAAATACAGTTGATGTTCACATTTGACACTATTCAACACCTCTGTTTATACATTTATATATTTTTTTAATGTAACTTGTCCATCTTTTCCGTTTTGGGCCTATATGATTATTATGATTTGTTTGTATATCAAGTGTTGACACTGGTTTACAAAAATATTCATGATCCAGCACATTAACCTGTACACAGGAACTCATGGTAAATTCTGAAGGGGTCAGACTTTTTTTACGATCTGACATGTTGTAGAAATTACATTTTGACCCCTTCCCTTTATTAACTGCACACACTTTCATACAGATGAATACAGCAGGACACATCTGTAAATAAAGAGAGCAGATGCTGTCACGTATGTGCTGAGCCGAGCTCCAGCCACGCCCCCGTTCTTCACGTTTGGACTCATACACCTCCGCTACAGCTCAATCACACCGTCACAATCACATTCCCAGCTGCACGTCATCCTTGACCACAATCAGTACTGATCCCACACTCCTGGTACTCACCTTCCACAGCAGTTGATTACTCATCCCAAGCACCTGTTATTCACCCATATAACCTACTCACTCCCTTCACTCTCTGTCTGTTCTCGCATCACACCCGCTACAATCCTGGATTATGCTTCAGGACCTTATGTGCTCCTGATCCTCGACCACTGCTGCCAATAAACTTCCACCTCCCTATAAACTATGTTGTCCTGCCATTCCGTGACAGATGCAGCGTTCTCTGTACCTCTGTCTATTTCACTTGTTCTCATGTTTCATATAAATGGAAACACACACACCAATTCGCCATTTCAGAGGGATTGTCATTGAATTTCACCTATTGAGTCTTTCTCATATGCCTCAGAACTGACCTCAGTGTCTCCAACTTGCATTGTGGATCTCTTAGTGCCACACAGAGCAGCTCCATTCCTTCATCCAGCAGGTAATTGCGACCCATGTCCAGTTCTTTCAGATGGGAAGGTGTCATTTGAAGAACTGATGCCATCATTTCACAGCTTGATTTGGAGAGGTGACACTGATTTAGCCTGTTTAAAAAATATTATTTATGCATGGGATAATATATATGTGCACATTGACACTGATTCAATGTACACATTGACAATGATTAAGCCTTTTTAAAAATGAAGATTTAACATCATATTTTCGAGGTAACTCAGTTACATGTACAATTATGATGCTTTTATTCATGTTTATACACAGTTAAATACACTCTGCTGTCACATCTGCACTAAGCCGAGCTCCAGCCACGCCCCCGTTCTTCACGTTTGGACTCATACACCTCCGCTACAGCTCAATCACACCGTCACAATCACATTCCCAGCTGCACGTCATCCTTGACCACAATCAGTACTGATCCCACACTGCTGGCACTCACCTTCCACAGCAGTTGATTACTCATCCCAAGCACCTGTTATTCACCCATATAACCTCGTCACTCCCTTCACTCTCTGTCTGTTCTCGCATCACACCTGCTACAATCCTTGATTATGCTTCAGGACCTTATGTGCTCCTGATCCCTGACCTCCGCTGCCAATAAACTTCCACCTCCCTACAAACTGTGTTGTCCTGCCATTCCGTGACAGATGCAGCGTTTTCTGTATCTCTATGTCTATTTTGCTTGTTCTCATGTTTCATATAAATGGAAACACACACACCAAGTGGCAATTTCAGAGGAATTGTCATTGAATTTCACCTATTGAGTCTTTCTCATATGCCTCAAAACTGACCTCAGTGTCTCCAACTTGCATTGTGGATCTCTTAGTCCCACACAGAGCAGCTCCATTCCTTCATCCAGCAGGTAATTGCCACCCAAGTCCAGTTCTCTGAGATGGAAAGCTGTCCTTTGCAGAACTGATGCCATCATTTCACAGCTTGCTTTGGAGAGGTGACACTGATTTAGCCTGTTTGAAAAAAATACAGTTGTTGTACACATTTGACACTATTAAGCACTTCTGTTCATACATTTTTCATTTTTTTTAACATAACTCGTCTATCTCCTCCCTTTGGGCCTATACGATCATTATGATGTGTTTGTATATAAAGTGTTGACACTGGTTTACAAAAATATTCATGATCCAGCACATTGACCTGTGCACAGGAGCCCATGGTGAATTCTGAAGGGTTCAGAGTTTTTCTACGATCTGTATGACATGTTGTAGATGTAAAATGTTGATCCGTTCTCTTTATTCACTACACACACTCTCATACAGATGAATACAGAAGAACACTTCTGTACATTAAGACAGCAAATGCTGTCAAGTATGTGCTGAGCCAAGTTCCGGCCAGGCCCCCTTTTTTTCACTTTTGGACTCATACACCTCCGCTAAAGCTCAATCACAGTCACGATCACATTCCCAGCTGCATGTCATCCTCGACCACAATCAGTACTGATCCCACACTTCTGGCACTCACCTTCCACAGCAGTTGATTACTCATCCCAAGCACCTGTTATTCACCCATATAACCTCCTCACTCCCTTCACTCTCAGACGGTTCTCGCATCACACCCGCTACAATCCTGGATTATGCTTCAGGACCTTATGTGCTCCTGATCCTCGACCACTGCTGCCAATAAACTTCCACCTCCCTATAAACTGTGTTGTCCTGCCATTCCGTGACAGATGCAGCGTTCTCTGTATCTCTATGTCTATTTTGCTTGTTCTTATGTTACATATAAATGGAAACACACACACCAAGTGGCAATTTCAGAGGAATTGTCATTGAATTTCACCTATTGAGTCTTTCTCATATGCCTCAAAACTGACCTCAGTGTCTCCAACTTGCATTGTGGATCTCTTAGTCCCACACAGAGCAGCTCCATTCCTTCATCCCTCAGGTCATTGCCACTTAAGTCAAGTTCTCTCAGATGGGAAGGTGTCCCTTGCAGCACTGATGCTATCATTTCACAGCTTGCTTTGGAGAGGTGACACTGATTTAGCCTGTTTAAAAATATTATGTATGTATGTAATAATATATATGTACAAATTTGATAGTATTCAGCATTGACACTGATTAAGCCTGTTCAGAAATGAAGATTAAACATCCTATTGTCGAGGTTACTCAGTTACATATACAATTATGACACTTTTATTCATGTTTATACACAGTTGGGTCATTCCACGCCACACGGGACAATGGCCCCCACTCGATCGTCTCAAATTTGGCAGAAAAAAATCAAGGTTGTTTAACACTTCTTAATAGGTATAGTCCAAAATATTAGCTCTCTATCCCAATAGTTTTGTCACAAAAAGATGTTTTAGGGGGGAGGGGGTGCCTGTACTTCAGACTCTTTTTTAGCAGTGTTTATGAAGAGCCATTTTCAAATTGCTATTACTAGAAAAGTATTTAAGCTAGCTCCTTCAAACTGGAAGATATTAAAGCTGGAAAATGGATGAAAACCCATTCTGTGCCATTTTTGGCCTGCTTAAGCAAAAAAATGACAGCATTTGCCAACATGAAACATTTTTTTTTGGAAAGATTAGATATTTGTTCTTAACATATAAAAAATATATAAAAAGCTGTGATGGCATTTTCTCAAAATATTTTTTTGAAAATATGGGATTTTTGTACACGGCCAACATTCAATGGCCAATGGAAGCATATTTTAATGGTAACAAAAGGTACGTCTATGACATAGAGCTTAAACTGCGTTTGTGTATAATATCAAGTCTCTAGCTTTAATATTGAGCTTTTCACAGGCCTTCAAAGATGCTTCAACAGAGCGTAGAGTAAAATTTCCGAGCAAATTAAAGCACCCCGAATACTATGATCACCCAAGCCACACCCTTGGAAGTCCATATTATTCAAGTAATGATATCAGATTTTAAGCCTAGAAAGTTTGAAGGAGCTAGCTTACTTTTTGTGACAAAACTATTGGGAGTAGAGAGCTAATATTTGGGACCAGTGGCGGCTCCTGAAAAAATGCTCAGGGGGGGCAATTTTTTTTTTATGATTAAGGCGACCTATTCAGTAGGTACATTAAGTTATCCGATTTACTCATGCAGCAATACCTTTTTTTCCACTATTGGCAGCAACCAACAGTAATATCTCCCCTCTTTCTACATAGCTAGAGTAGTAAGATACAAGTGGAACGCTATGGAAGAAAGTTACATTCAGGAGCCTTCATAAGCAAACATGATGTGGCTCCACATTAAATTATCCCACTTTTTCGTTATCCACACGTCTCAAATGTTGTATGTTGTAACATAGCTGAACAGGACACATGATATGTCCACTAACAACATAAAGAAGGGGGCAACATACGTCAAAACCAACGATATTTATTGACTGAACTTGAAAGTATTGGCTTACAAAAGCAAAATAAGTCATCACATAAAAAAATATTCAAAGATAGTTCACACTGTGAAACCTATGAAAAGTGACAGTGGTAAATAGAAATACAGACCGCGTTAGCCACTTCACGACCGCGATTTACTTTTGTTCCAATTTCCCTCCCTTTGTAGAAAACTGTTGAATGGATACTTTTGGTCTAGGAAGTCCTAATTGTTTTTTTGGTCAATTTATCTTCATTATTACGCTGACTAAAAAGAAGTTTCTGTCAAAGAGCGGATGGAATTGTTGTGCTGAACAGGTGCCATCTTGACATGCCTTTGTCGAAGCTGTGTGACGTCCTCATTGGCTTTTACCATAGCCTTTTGCGTCGCTTACTTATGACTAGACTTGGAGGGGCGAGCCCTCCCGGAAGCCGAGAATGCATTGAGAGTGATCGCCCTGACGCTACGGCTACACCAGACGCGGAAATTCTGCCGTGCGGAAATAGAACGTTCACCAAGCGGATAATTTATGGAACCGGCTACACCGGACGCGTTAAAAATGAAACCAATATCGGTTTTGCTGTCTTTGCTTACTTATTTTATCAATCAAAGTTCCTCCATATCCCTTCATCTGGATTAGAGTAACATGTTCAAGTATGAAGTCTACAGAAACCCGTTATTCAAACAAGATTCAAGCAACGTTTAATTTATGGCAGACTTGGTTACCAAGCAAACATCAACGGACATAAACCATTTGAAACTTGCAGTGCTGCAGCGACTAGACGGAAGGCACTTGCCACGTATTTCCTTTGATTGTATACTAAAATATTATCAATCAATAATATCCATAACTTACTAAATGTAGCCTATTCATAATTAGCTCATAAACATGAAGTGCGATTTTGTCTCGTGTGGTGTACAGTTGAGACACCCATTTAAACCCATTGATGGTGACTGACCAAGCATTACAAATACATTCAACTTTCTTTTAAAAGACAACTGGACAAAATAAAGCACAAACATAAATCCATAGGCTACAGGCTACAAAACATGGCCAACAGTCACACATATACACATTCATATAGGTACACTGCATGCCTTTTTAATTTGTACTATGAGGTAGCATAGGCTATATCACAATCAAGTTGTACCAACTGCACCCGATCTCCCACCTTGCTTATTTAGACCCCAAGATAAAACATTGTTATAATTTTCATGTTTGAAAAAACACCCATTAATCTAGGTCTAATATCAAAAAATATAACATTTTATTTTCATTTGCTTTGTTTGTTGTCTGACTTCTAAACTGCTGATCGCGGGTACAGTTGATACATTGTGTCTGAACTGTACCCCGCTGGCCACCTCACGCTTTTCGCTAAATTATGCAATGGCCCTGCATGGCATGATGATAGCATGGAATATGTAGATTTATAGTGCACAGTTTAACGTTTGCAATAATGTAAGTTGCGTTTGTTGATGAGGTAAGGTTAAATAACATATTCATTGAAGGGACACGATAAAATCAATATCTTAGGTAGGCTAGTTAAAAAAAACTTTCGCCGACATCTCTGACGTTATATGCAGGTGCAAACTAAAAATCACGTTTTATGAATGCTGCGCATGCAAGTTATTGTTAAAGACATCCCAACCTGCAAAAAGTAATTTCAGGGAGGTAGGCTATTCCATTTCAGGGAGGCCTACGTATTTTTGTTGTGGTCCCTAAAAGTTATAAAAGCATAATATCATTCCATAGGCTATAGCCCTATGTTCTTTGTGAATTATGTTTAAATATGTAGATTAGTCTACTTATACTATTTATTAGCACATATGCTGCTAAAACTATCCTATTTATGTCTACCTATCTACTTTTATTTGAGGCACACACGCACACTGCCTCATGCACTAGATCCCTATCCCTCTCTGTTGTGCGCTCGCTACACAGATTTCAACGCGGTTTGGAGCACGTCTGTCTGTCTTGTTTGCTCGCTTTAGATTCCGGGAGATTTTAAGTAATTTGCGGGCATCCCTGTGGTCGTAAAGCTGTCCTCGTTTTTCAAGTTTATTAATTAATATAAAGTAATTAATTCTTGAACACTGACAACTATCTTACTTGCTATATATCTACTTACACTGTCTATATAGGTCTATCTTCTACACTGTCGTATCTTCAAACAGAAAAGTAACGTTAAAAATGCTCTTGAGGGTTTTGGAAAATAATCGGAGTTGGCCTTCCTTCATTATTCACAGCAAATATATAATGAATTTCATTACATTTCATTGATTTATTGCCATACTCTATGTAAAAAGGCCCACGCAAACCTCGCGGAAAATAATAAAAATAGAAACCAGTCTATTTCTTAATTTTCCGCGCGGAAATGTCGGCGCGGTACATTCCGTTTCGGCGTCCGGTGTAGCCACTCTCATTGCTTTCAACGGTTTCGAACTCTGCTGCGTTCTCACCGCGTCCGCAAAGCAAAATTTCCGTGTAGCCGCGGCCTGAAGGGGCGGGGCCATTTGAATCTTGACTCTAGGCTGACTGAATGACTGTTACCTGATTCGACAATGACATACAGAGGCAGATAAGACGGTCTAGTGGTAGAATCCGACAGAAAAAATATATGAAATTTACATTTACATGTAGTCGTGCGATTGAATTTATACATCAGGAATTTTTTTTTTATTATAATTTTTTTTTTTTTTTCCTTCTTACTTTTCCCATAGGCAGTGCGTCGCCCAATCGCCCTTATGGACGAGCCGCCACTGTTTGGGACTATACCTATAAAGAAGTGTTTGAACAACCTTGATTTTTTTTCAGCCAAATCTAAGACAGTCAAGTGGGAGCCATTGTCACACTTTACATGGAGTGAGCTCTGTGTCATACACTAACCTTTTGCTGCCATTTAAATTTCATCCATTTCCAAGCTTTAATATCTTCCAGACCATTCATCACATAAGGATAGTTTTTCAATACAATATACAGAGAGTACATATGAAGGTCTGTGTACAATATCAAGTCTCTAGCACTAACATTGAGCTTTCCACAGGCCTTCAAAGATGCTGCAACAAAGCATAGAGTACAATTTTTGCGCAAATTCAAGCATCCCGAATACTATGACATACCCAAGCCACCCCCTTGGAAGTAATGGTATCAGATGTTAAGCCTAGAACGTTTGAAGGAGCTATCTTAAATACTTTTCTAGTAATAGCAATTTGAAAATGGCTCTTCAGAAAACGCTGCTAAAAAAGTGTCTGAAGTAGAGGCACCCCCTCCCCTATAAAACATCTTTTTGTGACAAAACCATTGGGAGTAAAGAGCTAATATTTGGGACTTTACATATTAAGAAGTGTATAAACAACCTTGAATTTTTGTCAGCCAAATCTGAGACGGTCGAGTGGGGATATTTCCTTAAATTGTCCCCTTTGGCGTGGAATGACCCAGTTAAAGACACACCGTGTTTATAAGCATCTCTCTCAGCCAGTATGTCAGACTTCATTTTCAAAATGGTCCCAAGTTGTATCATTGTTGTTCACAAGGCTTTACCCACAGAACCCACCCAAAACTTTACTCACCAAACTCTCTTAGAGACTTTCACTAGAGGAAGCAGTCTGCGGAGCCCTTCCTCTGATCTCAGGTATTTCTTCAGATCAAACTCTTCCAAGTCTTTAGCTGACATCAGCAGCAGATAAGCCAAAGCTGAACACTGGGCTGGAGTCAGGTTATTCTCCTCGTGTGCTGAGTTTATGTACCTGGGTAACATTTTAAACATATTCATAATCTTAGTGATATTTAAAATGCCTCTCATTCAAAAAGAGAATGCACCTCTCTATTTTCCAGAAGAATAGAAAAATACAAATGATAAGAATCAGTAGTAAATTTTATCAATACCGTCAAACATCAATTTCTTATTCACTTCGCATGAAATACAATCTGAAGATTGATTATAATTTGAGGACTATCCCTTTATCAGGGGGAACATAATTGCATAGACTTGATGATGTCAATGCATACATATATTTACATTTAGTCATCCAATGCATTTATGATCTTTAACTTGAACCACAAATAGTTCAGTACAGTACATGTAGGAACCAATATATTTAAAGCAGTTACACTCCAATAACTTAGCCCTGCTAAGGGCTTTTATTAGTATGTACTTTTTTCGGAATCAAACCTATGATCCTGGTGGTGTTGACTAGCCTGGTGACACCAGCCTACGTATTCCCGCCTGAATTGATTTCAAGCTCATACTCAGTCTGGCCCAACCCCATTGACAATCGTCTCCAGAACTCAAAATTTTGTAGGACCAATCAGCGAACAGTTCAGAGCTCTGACGCAAAACTCGCCTTGGAGGAAAAGACACGAAAAGCTATCGGAAAAGTTGTCTCAACTCTCGAGAACATCAGAAAATTAAAAGGAGAACAAGAGTATTTTCTTGTAAGTTTTATGATTGGAAAGGACGTCGTAGCTCTTCTCCCAACTGGCTTTGGGAAGAGTTTAATCTACCGAATGCTTACTAAACGTTGCTGATTGGTTAAGGGAACTCCAATGATTTTAAACCTCAAGATAAGCACCCGCCCATCTCGGAAACCAAAATGCATTGGGTTGGCCCAGACTGAAAGACGGAATGAAATGGAGTCACAGGCTGGTAATGGCCAGGCTAGGTGTTGACACCATCCTCTAGTAATTGTGCAATTACCTATTTCCTTTGAATGTGAAATGGTCTGTATTAATTACCTGTTGATCTCCTCAACCAGTGAGTTGTCCCCTAACTCATTCAAACAGTGGAAGAGGTTGATGATCCGTTCTGGTGAGATATCTTCCCTGATCTTCTCTTTGATGTATTGAACTGTTTTCATGATGCTAACTTCTCTGATAGCTAACTGTGGCAGCAACACCTTCAGGGGGGACCGGATTTCTGGCTTCAACATTGGAGCCAGGCCGAGGAGGAAACGGACAAAAAGATCCAAATGTCCGTTCCGGCTCTGCAGGGCCTTATCCACTGCCATCTTGTAAAGGTCAAACCTTGAGTGTTTGAACAGCCAGCTGATCTTCTCTTTCCAAGTCTTTGGAAAGGGATTTGCCAAATGACTTCCTTCATGAATAACAAAAAGAGCTGCCAAGAATTCCTGTACGCTGAGATGCACAAAGCTGAACATGTTCTCTCCAGTTGAAGCACTCGCCACGTTGAAGATCTGTGTACAAAGTCCAGCCTGCAGTGCTCCCCAATTTGCATCAATGTCACACTCTGCCAGGTCATTTTCATAGAAGACCAGGCTGCCTTTGTTCAGATGTTTAAATGCCAATTTCCCAAGTTTAACAAGGAACTGTCCTTTTTCCTCTTTTTTCATCTTCTTGTCTTCTGAGAATTTGTCATCCATTCTTTTTACCTGAGAGATATTATACAATGTGTACAATTCTGTCAACGTTTTGGCTGATTCTTCTTTGCTCTGGTCTTCCAGTATTTTGTCCACCACATTGGCTAGAATACGGCAGAATACTGGTAGGTGACACATGATGTGGAGGCTTCTATTCTTGTTGATATGATCAATGAGTTTCTTGGCCTTCTCTGGAATGTTTTTCTTAAAGAACTCATCTTTCTGGTCGTCATTGAATCCTCGAACCTCTGTCACCAAGTTGAAGCAGTCTTCTGGGATCAGCCTGGCTGCTGCTGGTCTGGTTGTAACCCAGAGGAGTGCAGAGGGCACTAGCGTTCCTTTAATGAGACTTGTTATGAGAATGTCTACTGATGACTCTGCTTCCAGCGTATAAATACATTTGCCAAAGTCCAGCTTGAGTCTACTTTCATCCAAACCATCAAGGACAAGAAGAATTTTGCATTCACTCAAGTCAAGGATGTATTTCAAATCTTCACGATAAGGGTAGAATGACTGAAGAACATCAAGAAGGTTGCAGTGTTCACCTCGTTTCAAGTTTAACTCCCGAAAAGGAAGAACAAAAACAAAGTCTATATCTTGATTTGCTTTTTCCTCAGCCCAGTCCATGACAAACTTCTGCACTGCAACAGATTTCCCCACGCCAGCAATTCCCAAAGTCAAAACTTTTGTGGCAGGCCTGTCTGTGAACATGTTTGCCAACTTGACTTGCTTATCTGCAGAGCTTGGCTGCGGCCCTCTACAATGTGAAGCTCAGTGTAGATTTCTTGTACACTAGAAACTCCAGATTCTTGATGTACACCAGAAAACCTTTGTTTCATGTGCGCCTGAAGCTTCAGTTTAAGTCTTTTCTTCTCTGCTGCAATCAAATCTGAAGACAAAAAAGTCAGATGTATTATGGTGAAATAACTGGTTTAATCTCAAAATATGATTTTCACTTTTTAGCTTTTTATGCATCATCAGTGCATTTTACTTGCACCGTTCCTGTGGTTATTTTTGTAGTTGTATTTTCTTTTTCCCTCTTTCATTTCTCTAAGCAACTATGCTAAATATGCATGGATAAACTTACTTTTTTCTTCTTTGTATTCTAATACTTAATTTTACATGTCTGCATCAATCTCCAAGTCTCACAAATAAATGTACCAAGTTTCACATTCTTTCATATGTGAAACGCATAACTAACAATTTCAGTCAAGGTTCAATACAAGTGCATAATGACCAATACGTATGAAACAAAATAAAACCAATGTAAGTAAAGCAATATACATATTTCCTGAACGCCACCCCATACCTAGTGATACCATTCTGTATTAGTAATAAAGGACACGTCACACCTCTGTTTATCTCTCTTCACTGATTTATGGTCTGATGCTCCACTAGATGGTAGCCACCCCCTTAACAACATCCTCCTCCTATCTAAGCACCCTCACCCAGGTCTACAGTCCATCTTCACCAGTACATGCGGCCAATGAGCAGAGAGTCTGGTGGTCTCTGCCTACACCAGTCAGCCAAAAAGCTGTTAGTGGTGCCACTGTGGTGGGATGAGTTTTCCATCTCCACACACTGCAGCATCACCCCCAAAGCAGCTGAAGACCCAACTGTTCTCTAACGTCTTTTACACATAAACTTCAAGTAGAAACTATCTTCTTTTTCCTGTTCAGCATGTATGAATCCCCAAGTCTCACCTACTTAGAAATATCATAAATACACCAAAGTTTGTGTAATATATGTGTGTGTGTTTGTGTACTACAGCTAATATGCGCTGGATCCAAATGTGAAATCGCAGACATTGGGTCCTTACCCTCTTCTTGTTTAGGCCCTCCAGAGTCAGCAGGGACCCCACCATCCACTCTGACCAAACCTGAGAGTTGGAGAGGGTGGGGAGGGGGATGAAAGATGAAAGAAAACAAAGAGATACGTATAAACCCGGGGAGAGAAGAGATAGAAAGAGTGAATGAATGAGAGAAAAGGAGGAGAGAAAGATTAAATGAAACAGATGAAATTAAACAAAAAAAAGAGTCAGAAAGAAAGCAAGCAGAGAGAAAGTCAAAGAGAGAGTGAAAAACCGATACAAGGAATACATGTGGTTCTTCCTACATACACAAACAGGCGCCTCATCAGAGGCTGTGAGATACACACTTACATTCTTCCAGATGTCCCTCCAAGTCTTTGGCCATCTGGTTGTGGTTCATCTTCCTCAAAATGGTCAACATGACGTCCCCAGACTCTGTGCTGTATACCTGCACCATCAAGTCCACAGTGTCATCTGAGTCGGCCTTCTCCAACTTTCCACATGCGATTTGGCCCCTGTCCTGAAGGTAGTGCTTAAACCTCTTAAATTCGGACCCCGTGAGGTTGTCAAGAGTGTTCCTCAGCACTTCCTTCAGAGTTGCCGTCATTGTGTGGTCTGGATATTAGTCCGCTACGAACTGGATGCTTCGGGTCAGGCTGGGCCAGCTTTCAAAAAGGCAAGATGTTGGGGGGGTAGTTCATGTTCAAAAAATATATATTAAAAAAAATAAAATCATGAGGAATTGTTAAAGGCACAATTGAATTTGCGTCTGTGTTTGTTTGTGTGTGTGTGTGTGTGTGTGTGTTTATGTCTATGTAAGCATAAGAGGTGATAGTACACAATAAATGATTAAGAAGGTATAATTGTCTAAAATACAAATATGTGCAGAATATGCTTTGCTTTTGTAAACAGCAAACTAACACAGAAACACTCATTGCAATTGTTGTTGGTTTTCAACTGTAAATTCTAATCTGTGAATGTGCAAAAAAAACAATTGCAATAGTCATTTCACAGCAATCCATTTGTAACTTTTGCTCTGAGTGCTCATGAGCGTAATCTCATCATTGTTGGCAGCTTTCAAAAAAGAAAAAGATTTGCAACACAACTTGCTTTCAAGAAACCAAAAGCTGTGGCTCTTATAACACAAGCATCCAGTAGATGGCAGTGTTTCAGTGGCCAGGAACATTACAAGCGTGATGCAATTCTGTTCCCCTCAATGCAAAATGAGGGGAAGAGAAGCCCTTTTGTTTAGCCACTCTTTGGATACTTGTAACCGTAATATTGGTTGTCATGGGTTCAAGGAAACACTGTTTTCACCATGTTAGTAACATTTGTGAGAGGAAAAGCAGACTTGAGGAGTAATATTGGTTGGTTATCCAGCTAGCCTAGGGCACCTTAACATTACTGTAGGCCCCGGGGCCAAGTGCGTTTTAGAGGGCTGCAGCTATATGGATAGATAGCCTCCCACCAGAGGTTATGATGACTTTAGCTTAGAATAACCTAAAAGTACATATGCCATGGTGTATTTGAGGGGAATATAGTTCACTTCTATTTCTATGAAGCCTGGAGTCCACCATTTCAATTAATGTAAAGATAGTATTCAGGACTTATATTTATACTTTCTCAGCTGTTGCGGTGGAAAATACACACAGGTAGGAAAACGATATCAAAAGATACAAATTGCAGTCAAACGGTCCACAGACATGGCTGGACTCATTGTACCAGAGATGGTTTAGAACTGAGACGGTTCACGTGAGCACAGATTTACGGATTTCTTTTCCCCATAGTCACTGTGGTAAATGCTGGACCCATTTTTTACAAGCTAAATAACTTCCTAACATATCTTCCTAATTTTTCAGACAGACATAAAAGCATAAAACAGTCTCACGAGGTCTGCCAACACAGATACGGCGTCTCTACACTCATTTGGTGACCGTTGGTGCTGTGTTGAGTCCGGGACGATTTAGATATTAAGCTGCTTGGTGATAAGACACCAAGAGCCAAGTAAGGCACACATATTACATTTGTACCTTAGCTGTTATCTTTAAATTACAAAAGCCCATGCTTTGTGCAGCAATAGGCTGCAATAACAAGAACAACACATACATGAAATACCTCCCTGAAGTGAACAAAAACAAAGAAAAACATTGCTGGTTGTATTACAGTAAGAGTAGGTTAGGTAATAGTGATATGACACAATGCCCTTATGCATTTGTAGATTTGATTGTCACTTCAGCACCTTTAAGCACCAATATTCTTATTGGTCTGTGTGTGTGTGTGTGTCTCGTACACATGCTGAAGTCTGTAAGTCAACCAACAATGCATACAACATCTCTATGAACCCACAACTCATTCACATTCATGCCATTCATGGAGTCGTCCCTTAGCCACTCCTCAACCTCCAGCTTGTTTAATCACTGGAAATAAAACGTCAATATGTCACAGTGTCAGGTTCCAGCTTCATGTCTAAACAATCCTGACAAGAGACAACATGCCTCTACTGCTCGAGCCTGTTGGAACTTTATCTTTACTCATAATAATTTGAAATAAATTTACTTTGTATTGGATGACATTTACATAGTGAGAGAGGGAGAGAGAGAGAGACATCATGCCTTTACTGCTCCAGGTGAGCGTTTTGGAACTTTGCTTGACTCATCATTGGAATTACTTCAAAAAGCCTCAAATGCGGTAAGTTTACCACAAATACGTCTGAAATGTTTAAAATAAGATAACAGAAGAAGATAATATCTACAAAATCTCCCATGTCTGTTTGGACATTATGTGTCTGTGTGTGTGCTTGTGTGTGCTTGTGTGTGTGTGTGTGTGTGCTAGTGTGTGTGTGTGTGTGTGTGTGTGTGTGTGTGTGTGTGTGTGTGTGTGTGTGTGTGTGTGTGTGTGTGTGTGTGTGTGTGTGTGTGTGTGTGTGTGTGTGTGTGTGTGTGTGTGTCTGTGTGTGTGTGTGTATGTGTTTGTGTGTATGCATGTCTGCATGCATGTTTGTGTGTCTGTGTGTGTCTGTGTGTGCATAAATGTTTTTCGAAGACGACCTTGGAGAAGTCTAATATCCTATGACATCTGTGGACCGACAAACCGCCGTCTTACATAGCCTTATTGGATAACTAAACAAATTGGGAGATGCACAAAAGCACATAAGCACACAAGAAGCGGTACGAAAGCATGCAAGGGGCACGCAAGGGGCTCTTGCGGTGGGTGTTTCTGTAAACGCAAAACCATGAATTCCTCTCTTCAGTGAATATGATTACAAACATAGAGAGTGACTCACTCTCACGTACAGTGCCACTTGAAAGTATGTGAACCCCTTGAGCACTTAAGCGTTTTCTGTTGTTTTACCATGATTTGATGACCCATGTACATTTACCCCAGATGCTGCCAGAGAGGTCCGAAACTCTTTAGAGGTTATGTGTGGGTTGACTTTTACCTGATTTATTCTTCTTCTGGTGCTTCTTGGTGATGGTCTTGATGGGCGTCCACTTCTAGGCAGAGATGCGGTCATGTTGAATGCCCTCCATTTCTAAATTATTTGTCTTGGATGGATGGATGGAGCTGGAATCTTTTGGAGATGGTCTTATAGCTTTCCCAAGACTGATGGGCTGTCAGAACCTTCTTCCTGATGTTCTCGGATATCTCGTTTCCTTTCGGCATTGTTGATCTGTGTGGGTACACCTTGGCACTACAGTAGTTTGGTTGGTTTCCTCTCTCTTTTAATCTGTGTTGCCCAAACCTTACCCTAAGGATGTCTCAGATGATCGGTTTGCTTAATTGACTAATTAAGCACCCAAATAAGTTTCACTGAATCTGTTACCTGCTTGACTTTACCAATTCAGCTGGGGGTTCACTTACTTTTGAAATGGACTAATTCCATGTTTCATGTAGTCTTTTGGCTACTCAAACAATTCCCTCTAAAAAAAGTACACGCAAATGATAAACATAAACCTGACATTCCTTCTATGGAAAATTGGTGATGAAAAAAATGAAAAATCATGGTAAAACAACAGAAAACTCCTAAGTGGTCAAGGGGTTCACATACTTTAAAGTGGCACTGTAGGCGACTCACAAAGACAGTCAACTGCATGTCTGCTCCTGGTCAATGCACCACCAACGCATTCTGCCCCTGCATGACATATGTTTTATATACATATTATTGGAGCCTGATGACATTGATTTGGATCGGCTATCTGTTAACTTTTTCCAACTTTTTATTATCATCCTCTTTTTGTAAAGGCTACACTTCTACAATCATGCCTACTGCCAGAGTATGAGAATGATTAACAGAGTCATGTGACCAGGTAGTCCACAATAATTGGATAACTGTACTGCATGAAGAAGGGTGATCATGATTCTGGTAGAGAATCTGGTAAAGATTAAAGCTACTACTTACAGACAGAAGCAAATTAACCCCTTAATTTATACTATCAGTGTATTTTACATACACTGAGCCCTAATTTCATAGGGCAATGAGCTCAGTGAATGGGTTTTATGCGGTACGTGAGTTACATTCTTGACAATGCTGTGTCTACCACCACCTCATGCCCTTTGGACTCACTTACGAGACACACTGATAAGAGAGAAATGAGTCACCATGCTGACCTGGAGTTAGCCTCTCTCCTCTGGTACGACCAGATAAACTCCCACAGACACACAGCACTGACCTCAACACACTATGTGGTCCCTGAGCAGCCCTGCTTTAGCTATGGGTACAGACTTAACCACACGGGCCTCTGACCACAGGATGAACCTCAACGCTCTGTACCTCTGTGATTTCTTGCTTGGTACCAACAACAGGCAGGAAATCATCAAGGATAATATTATGAAACTATTCATAATGAAGCCAAATCTAAGACACTATCAGATTCTGTTTATATTAATCTTCCTTGACAATCTTCTAGCCAACAGGTCTATACGCTTTTGTTTAGAGCATTCATACATGTGCTCAAATGTGGATATATATTTTTATTTTCACGCATATCCATTTCAGTTTAACAACCAAACCTCTGTGATTTCTGACTTGGTACCAACAAAAGGAAGGCCAATTATTATGAACTATTCATAATAATGCCAAATCTATTTGAAAATCTAAGAGACCATCAAATTCTGTGTATGTTAATCTACCTTGACAATCCTCTTACCAACAGGTCTATAAACTTTTGTTTAGAGCATTCGTTTATGCCTGACATTCCACATCAACTATCGATTCAACTGTGAATACATTTTTCATTTTCACCCATATCCATTTCAATTTAACAACAAAACAAGAAAATGCACTTACCTTGAGATCAGTGTAGCCACCTAAGACATATTCCACTGGTACATGTTGTTCCCTGTTTAAGAGTGAACTTTGTGTTTCTGTAACAAGACGTTATAAAAGGTTTTATAGCTTAGATAACAAAGTCTCCACCAGAATACCCTCTTCAGCCTTGAGTTCATATTCTAAAAAGAACAGTAGCATGGTTGAGGTTATTGTTAGTGTTTGGGACTGAACTTCTGGGTATCCTGATTCAGCTCAGGGTGCAGACATTGTTCAGGGTGTTAATATATTACATGTTCACACTCACAGTAACACCAAACCCAGCAATCCACACAGGCACCACTGATCACTGACTGAAAAGACCATCAGAGGGTGAAAGTCACTTCAGGCTGATCTGGAGTCAGTCCCTCACCTCTAGTCTCATCAGATTAACTCCTACAGGCTTATCTGGAGTCAGTCTCTCACCTCTAATGTCATCAGAATAACTCCTTCAGGCTGATCTGGAGTCAGTCTCTCACCTCTAGTGTCATCAGAAAAACTCCTACAGGCTGATCTGGAGTCATTCTCTCACCTCTAGTGTCATCAGAAAAACTCCTACAGGCTGATCTGGAGTCATTCTCTCACCTCTACTGTCATCAGATTAACTCCTTCAGGCTGATCTGGAGTCAACCTCTCTCCTCTTGTACGACCAGATAAACTCCCAGAGACACACAGCACTGACCTCAGCACACTATGTGGCCCCTGAGCAGCCCTGCTTTAGCTATGGGTACAGACTTAACCACACGGGCCTCTGACCACAGGATGAACCTCAACGCTCTGTACCTCTGTGATTTCTTGCTTGGTACCAACAACAGGCAGGAAATCATCAAGGATAATATTATGAAACTATTCATAATGAAGCCAAATCTAAGAGACTATCAGATTCTGTTTATATTAATCTTCCTTGACAATCTTCTAGCCAACAGGTCTATACGCTTTTGTTTAGAGCATTCATACATGTGCTCAAATGTGGATATATTTTTTTATTTTCACGCATATCCATTTCAGTTTAACAACCAAACCTCTGTGATTTCTGACTTGGTACCAACAAAAGGAAGGCCAATTATTATGAACTATTCATAATAATGCCAAATCTATTTGAAAATCTAAGAGACCATCAAATTCTGTGTATGTTAATCTACCTTGACAATCCTCTTACCAACAGGTCTATAAACTTTTGTTTAGAGCATTCGTTTATGCCTGACATTCCACATCAACTATCGATTCAACTGTGAATACATTTTTCATTTTCACCCATATCCATTTCAATTTAACAACAAAACAAGAAAATGCACTTACCTTGAGATCAGTGTAGCCACCTAAGACATATTCCACTGGTACATGTTGTTCCCTGTTTAAGAGTGAACTTTGTGTTTCTGTAACAAGACGTGATAAAAGGTTTTATAGCTTAGATAACACAGTCTCCATCGGAACGCCCTCTTTCAGCCTTGAGTTCATATTCTAAAAAGAACAGTAGCATGGTTGAGGTTATTGTTAGTGTTTGGGACTGAACTTCTGGGTATCCTGATTCAGCTCAGGGTGCAGACATTGTTCAGGGTGTTAATATATTACATGTTCACACTCACAGTAACACCAAACCCAGCAATCCACACAGGCACCACTGATCACTGACTGAAAAGACCATCAGAGGGTGAAAGTCACTTCAGGCTGATCTGGAGTCAGTCCCTCACCTCTAGTCTCATCAGATTAACTCCTACAGGCTTATCTGGAGTCAGTCTCTCACCTCTAATGTCATCAGAATAACTCCTTCAGGCTGATCTGGAGTCAGTCTCTCACCTCTAGTGTCATCAGAAAAACTCCTACAGGCTGATCTGGAGTCATTCTCTCACCTCTACTGTCATCAGATTAACTCCTTCAGGCTGATCTGGAGTCAACCTCTCTCCTCTTGTACGACCAGATAAACTCCCAGAGACACACAGCACTGACCTCAGCACACTATGTGGCCCCTGAGCAGCCCTGCTTTAGCTATGGGTACAGACTTAACCACACGGGCCTCTGACCACAGGATGAACCTCAACGCTCTGTACCTCTGTGATTTCTTGCTTGGTACCAACAACAGGCAGGAAATCATCAAGGATAATATTATGAAACTATTCATAATGAAGCCAAATCTAAGAGACTATCAGATTCTGTTTATATTAATCTTCCTTGACAATCTTCTAGCCAACAGGTCTATACGCTTTTGTTTAGAGCATTCATACATGTGCTCAAATGTGGATATATTTTTTTATTTTCACGCATATCCATTTCAGTTTAACAACCAAACCTCTGTGATTTCTGACTTGGTACCAACAAAAGGAAGGCCAATTATTATGAACTATTCATAATAATGCCAAATCTATTTGAAAATCTAAGAGACCATCAAATTCTGTGTATGTTAATCTACCTTGACAATCCTTTTACCAACAGGTCTATAAACTTTTGTTTAGAGCATTCGTTTATGCCTGACATTCCACATCAACTATCGATTCAACTGTGAATACATTTTTCATTTTCACCCATATCCATTTCAATTTAACAACAAAACAAGCAAATGCACTTACCTTGAGATCAGTGTAGCCACCTAAGACATATTCCACTGGTACATGTTGTTCCCTGTTTAAGAGTGAACTTTGTGTTTCTGTAACAAGACGTGATAAAAGGTTTTATAGCTTAGATAACACAGTCTCCATCGGAACGCCCTCTTTCAGCCTTGAGTTCATATTCTAAAAAGAACAGTAGCATGGTTGAGGTTATTGTTAGTGTTTGGGACTGAACTTCTGGGTATCCTGATTCAGCTCAGGGTGCAGACATTGTTCAGGGTGTTAATATATTACATGTTCACACTCACAGTAACACCAAACCCAGCAATCCACACAGGCACCACTGATCACTGACTGAAAAGACCATCAGAGGGTGAAAGTCACTTCAGGCTGATCTGGAGTCAGTCCCTCACCTCTAGTCTCATCAGATTAACTCCTACAGGCTTATCTGGAGTCAGTCTCTCACCTCTAATGTCATCAGAATAACTCCTTCAGGCTGATCTGGAGTCAGTCTCTCACCTCTAGTGTCATCAGAAAAACTCCTACAGGCTGATCTGGAGTCATTCTCTCACCTCTACTGTCATCAGATTAACTCCTTCAGGCTGATCTGGAGTCAACCTCTCTCCTCTTGTACGACCAGATAAACTCCCAGAGACACACAGCACTGACCTCAGCACACTATGTGGCCCCTGAGCAGCCCTGCTTTAGCTATGGGTACAGACTTAACCACACGGGCCTCTGACCACAGGATGAACCTCAACGCTCTGTACCTCTGTGATTTCTTGCTTGGTACCAACAACAGGCAGGAAATCATCAAGGATAATATTATGAAACTATTCATAATGAAGCCAAATCTAAGAGACTATCAGATTCTGTTTATATTAATCTTCCTTGACAATCTTCTAGCCAACAGGTCTATACGCTTTTGTTTAGAGCATTCATACATGTGCTCAAATGTGGATATATTTTTTTATTTTCACGCATATCCATTTCAGTTTAACAACCAAACCTCTGTGATTTCTGACTTGGTACCAACAAAAGGAAGGCCAATTATTATGAACTATTCATAATAATGCCAAATCTATTTGAAAATCTAAGAGACCATCAAATTCTGTGTATGTTAATCTACCTTGACAATCCTCTTACCAACAGGTCTATAAACTTTTGTTTAGAGCATTCGTTTATGCCTGACATTCCACATCAACTATCGATTCAACTGTGAATACATTTTTCATTTTCACCCATATCCATTTCAATTTAACAACAAAACAAGCAAATGCACTTACCTTGAGATCAGTGTAGCCACCTAAGACATATTCCACTGGTACATGTTGTTCCCTGTTTAAGAGTGAACTTTGTGTTTCTGTAACAAGACGTGATAAAAGGTTTTATAGCTTAGATAACACAGTCTCCATCGGAACGCCCTCTTTCAGCCTTGAGTTCATATTCTAAAAAGAACAGTAGCATGGTTGAGGTTATTGTTAGTGTTTGGGACTGAACTTCTGGGTATCCTGATTCAGCTCAGGGTGCAGACATTGTTCAGGGTGTTAATATATTACATGTTCACACTCACAGTAACACCAAACCCAGCAATCCACACAGGCACCACTGATCACTGACTGAAAAGACCATCAGAGGGTGAAAGTCACTTCAGGCTGATCTGGAGTCAGTCCCTCACCTCTAGTCTCATCAGATTAACTCCTACAGGCTTATCTGGAGTCAGTCTCTCACCTCTAATGTCATCAGAATAACTCCTTCAGGCTGATCTGGAGTCAGTCTCTCACCTCTAGTGTCATCAGAAAAACTCCTACAGGCTGATCTGGAGTCATTCTCTCACCTCTACTGTCATCAGATTAACTCCTTCAGGCTGATCTGGAGTCAACCTCTCTCCTCTTGTACGACCAGATAAACTCCCAGAGACACACAGCACTGACCTCAGCACACTATGTGGCCCCTGAGCAGCCCTGCTTTAGCTATGGGTACAGACTTAACCACACGGGCCTCTGACCACAGGATGAACCTCAACGCTCTGTACCTCTGTGATTTCTTGCTTGGTACCAACAACAGGCAGGAAATCATCAAGGATAATATTATGAAACTATTCATAATGAAGCCAAATCTAAGAGACTATCAGATTCTGTTTATATTAATCTTCCTTGACAATCTTCTAGCCAACAGGTCTATACGCTTTTGTTTAGAGCATTCATACATGTGCTCAAATGTGGATATATTTTTTTATTTTCACGCATATCCATTTCAGTTAAACAACCAAACCTCTGTGATTTCTGACTTGGTACCAACAAAAGGAAGGCCAATTATTATGAACTATTCATAATAATGCCAAATCTATTTGAAAATCTAAGAGACCATCAAATTCTGTGTATGTTAATCTACCTTGACAATCCTCTTACCAACAGGTCTATAAACTTTTGTTTAGAGCATTCGTTTATGCCTGACATTCCACATCAACTATCGATTCAACTGTGAATACATTTTTCATTTTCACCCATATCCATTTCAATTTAACAACAAAACAAGAAAATGCACTTACCTTGAGATCAGTGTAGCCACCTAAGACATATTCCACTGGTACATGTTGTTCCCTGTTTAAGAGTGAACTTTGTGTTTCTGTAACAAGACGTGATAAAAGGTTTTATAGCTTAGATAACACAGTCTCCACCAGAATACCCTCTTCAGCCTTGAGTTCATATTCTAAAAAGAACAGTAGCATGGTTGAGGTTATTGTTAGTGTTTGGGACTGAACTTCTGGGTATCCTGATTCAGCTCAGGGTGCAGACATTGTTCAGGGTGTTAATATATTACATGTTCACACTCACAGTAACACCAAACCCAGCAATCCACACAGGCACCACTGATCACTGACTGAAAAGACCATCAGAGGGTGAAAGTCACTTCAGGCTGATCTGGAGTCAGTCCCTCACCTCTAGTCTCATCAGATTAACTCCTACAGGCTTATCTGGAGTCAGTCTCTCACCTCTAATGTCATCAGAATAACTCCTTCAGGCTGATCTGGAGTCAGTCTCTCACCTCTAGTGTCATCAGAAAAACTCCTACAGGCTGATCTGGAGTCATTCTCTCACCTCTACTGTCATCAGATTAACTCCTTCAGGCTGATCTGGAGTCAACCTCTCTCCTCTTGTACGACCAGATAAACTCCCAGAGACACACAGCACTGACCTCAGCACACTATGTGGCCCCTGAGCAGCCCTGCTTTAGCTATGGGTACAGACTTAACCACACGGGCCTCTGACCACAGGATGAACCTCAACGCTCTGTACCTCTGTGATTTCTTGCTTGGTACCAACAACAGGCAGGAAATCATCAAGGATAATATTATGAAACTATTCATAATGAAGCCAAATCTAAGAGACTATCAGATTCTGTTTATATTAATCTTCCTTGACAATCTTCTAGCCAACAGGTCTATACGCTTTTGTTTAGAGCATTCATACATGTGCTCAAATGTGGATATATTTTTTTATTTTCACGCATATCCATTTCAGTTTAACAACCAAACCTCTGTGATTTCTGACTTGGTACCAACAAAAGGAAGGCCAATTATTATGAACTATTCATGATAATGCCAAATCTATTTGAAAATCTAAGAGACCATCACATTCTGTGTATGTTAATCTACCTTGACAATCCTCTTACCAACAGGTCTATAAACTTTTGTTTAGAGCATTCGTTTATGCCTGACATTCCACATCAACTATCGATTCAACTGTGAATACATTTTTCATTTCCACCCATATCCATTTCAATTTAACAACAAAACAAGAAAATGCACTTACCTTGAGATCAGTGTAGCCACCTAAGACATATTCCACTGGTACATGTTGTTCCCTGTTTAAGAGTGAACTTTGTGTTTCTGTAACAAGACGTGATAAAAGGTTTTATAGCTTAGATAACACAGTCTCCACCAGAATACCCTCTTCAGCCTTGAGTTCATATTCTAAAAAGAACAGTAGCATGGTTGAGGTTATTGTTAGTGTTTGGGACTGAACTTCTGGGTATCCTGATTCAAGTTTTTGTTCTTTTTCTCTGATGAGTCCAATTTTCAGCTTTGCCCAACACATGGTCGTCTGATGATTAGACGGAGACCTGGAGAGGCCTACAAGCCACAGAGTCTTGCACCTACTGTGAAATTGGACTCATCAGAGAAAAAGAACTAGGAGACCCTCCAGTCGGCTTTGGTTCAATCCTTATGGTCTTTTACAAACCTCAGCCAGGCAAAGTACAACGTTGTCCCGGAACAAAAACTTGCTTCCTTTTGCTCTGACAATGTTCCCCAACTCTGAGAAGTGTTTTTTCCAGCAGGGCAATGCTCCATGCCACACAGCCAGGCCAGTAAAGGTGTGGATGGAGTATCACCAGATCAGGACCCTGTCATGGCCAGCCCAATTTCGAGACCTGAATCCCATAAAAAAAACTCTGAAATGTGATCAAGAGGATGGTCACAAGCCATGAAAAGAAGCCGAGCTGCTTGAATTCTTGCGCCAGGAGTAGCATAAAGTCACCCAACGGCAATGTGAAAGACTGGTGGAGAGCATGCCAAGACACATGAAAGTTGTGATTTTAAATCAAGGTTATTCCACCAAATATTGATTTCTGAACTCTTCCTAAGTTAAAGCATTAGTATTGTGTAGTTTAAAAATGAATATGAGCTTGTTTTCTTTGCATTATTCGAGATCTGAAGACACTGCATCTTTTTTGCTATTTTGACCAATTGTCATTTTTCTGCAAATAAATGATCTAAATGACAATATTTTTTTTTGAAATTTGGTAGGAATGTTGCCAGTAGGTTATAGAATAAAACTAAAATGTACATTTTACTTTAACACATACCAATAAATAGTAAAACCAGAGAAACTGATAATTTTGAAGTGGTCTCTTAATTTTTTCCGCGGCTGTATATTTTTTCTAAAATCTCTATCTGTCTGCAATACCGCTCTCGGCCACTATGCAACTTTGGCGCTCTCACACCTGCCAGGCATAGACAGTAGAGGAGAAGAAAGCACACGCGTTCAGACGCAACACTGGGTATCGGTTTTTTGGTATCGGTAATTCAAAACGAGTATGAGTACGAGTATTTTAATGGAGTATCGAACCGATACCTGATACTGGTATCGGTGTCGGTGCATCCCTACTTGTCATTATATACAAACCCACTGTCATGACCCCCCCCCCCCCCCCCCTTTCCTCTTCATGCCTTTATATGTCACTGCTATCTCAACCCTACTACCACTCCACTCAGCCTCCCAGTAGCAGCGTCCAGACTGACCATCTGACCCCTGTACAGCACCTGAGACCAGAAGTCAAATCTCTCTGGGTGGTCAGGATATGGCTGATCCTCACTCACATTATGTCACCTTTCTGTTCCCCAAAAGGAGAGAGAGAGATATCGTTATGCTGTCCAGTGCGAGCTCACAGGCATCTGCAGACAAGAGGAGAAAACATCCTCATCAGAATATGGGGTAGGAAAGGGACTGCCCCCCCCCCTCCCCCCCCCACACACACACACACACACAATCATACAGATACAACCAAACACATGCTCAAACACACTCCATCACACACAGATCCAACAGATGTGTCTATGTGTGTGTGTGTGTGTGTGTGTGTTTGTGGTGTGTTGCTGTTGAAACATTCATTATTCTGTGGTTTGAGTGCATGTAAGTGTGTGAAGTAGAGCAATTAGACATATACTCCTTCCTGCCTAACTCACGTGAATGCCTCTGTGTGTGTGTGTTCAGAGAGTAGAGTGTGCGTGATCGCAGGATTAAATGTACTGTGTGTGTATCTTTGTGTGTGTCCTTGTTTAGATGTGATACTGTTTATGTTGTATGTTAGTGAGTGTGTGTGTCTGTGTGTGAAAAAATTCACAAAACATCGGCCCATCACCATCAGTAGCCGGCACACTCACTGAGCCTACCGGTACAATTGAGATTAATCCGTGTATAACAGTGCAAGCTTAGTTTCCTCTAAGGACTATACCAGGATAAGGCACTGACTGAGTTTTATACCCCTACTCGCGATCTGTCTCCACACTTATTGTGCTCATTTTTCGTATTTTTAGGAAGTGTCTTCTTAAATGTGTTTTACGGACTTCGGAAGTTCAACGTAAGAAAAGATCTCCACCTTATTAATGAACACCTGAAAATTGGTTCTTACACAGCCGAAGTGTTCTCAGCTGTGCAGATTGAGGTAGGATTCTTAAATTTGCATAAATACACGCAACACGCCCCGCCAGGGCACGCAACCGTAGTGACGTGTGCAGTCAGCCCTAGCCCTTCTAACACGGAGCGGCCCCCAGTTCTATGCGCTCAACCCAGTTTGTGAGGGATTGCACAATCTCAGATGAGGCACAACTCGTCGCTGCCTCTGTCAATCTCTTCCTGAGAGCCAATATAAGAGCCAGGTAACAACGTACACTGTAAGTTACACTTAAATAAACTAAGTACAAGATAGTGTATTTCAATTGAGCACATGTATTAAAATAGTGCTGTCAGATAAATGCGTTATTAACGATGCTAATGCAAACCCATTTTAACAACGTCAATGTTTTTCTCGCGAGATTAACGTTCTTTTTGGCCTTGCAAACTGTGTCGTTTTTTTTTAAATGCTGTTGCAACCACTATTAAGCTTAGAAAAACTACAGCACCACGCCGGATACAGCTAGACCAGAAGCAAAACAATAGGCACGCTGTTTGGGCTTGTTTGTGTAGCGCAAATGAAGCGAGCTTCACTGTTGTCTGAAAATGTCAACGGGCTTGTCTGTTTGAGTAGCTGGCTGAAAGCAAAGAAGTAGTAGGCTTACCTTCTATTGGTAACCTAACTGTTACGGTTCATTGTTTCTGAAATAAGAGGCCTGACTGCTATGCTCACAGTAAACTTGAAAAAAAATTATAATATTAAGCCATGGTTTAACTGCACTATAGGCTGAGTCCTTGTTTACATGAAATGTGCACTTTAGAATTGTATTTTGTACCGCCCTGTTTGGCAATGTTGCTTTTCAATAAAATAAAACATTTGCACAAAGCAAGCCAATCCACTTTTCCATATTGATAAGAGCATTACAATGAAAAAAAAAAAATATGGATACAAAATAAATGAAGGGACATTTATAATAGATTTATTAAGTGTCACAAATCAAGGATAATCCATATTTAGTCGAGGTGAATATTATTCTGCGGTAGGCTACTACCTCACTGTAAGATAAATGAAGTGCAGCGAATGGTCCAAGTCTAACGTGATCTACAACACATTTTTCAAACCTGCATGCGGACGTAACTACGTATGATTTGCCATTCTGAATTATCAGAAGGGACACAAAGGGCCGGGAAAGACAAGTGTAGTTGTGGTGAAAAATTACCAAATTTGCCAGGGACATCAAGCCTGTAACCGTCCATCTTCGGTAGAGTTTTTGTCCATGAATGGAGCAAAATGGCTCTGTAGCGCCCCCTAGAACATTGCAAAAAAAACCCGGCATTGGGGTTATTTTGGCGTAGCTTGACAGAATTCGGTACACGTCTTCATCATGCTTGGACGCACCAAAAAGTCTCTCAACGCCATGGTGGCAGGTACACAGGAAGTCGGCCATTTTGAGTGGAAGATGCGTTTTGACGGCGTTTGCACACCTCGCATCTGATCGAACTCCTCCGACAGCTTTAATGGTAACGCCTTGAAATGTGGTCCGGTTACTCTTCAGCCATGGGCGACTAAAAGTTATATTGGATTTTCTCGTGGCAGACCCTCAAACTTTGCCAACTTGTTAGTGCTTGCCACAAAACACTGATATCACCTATAGCGCCACCTGTTGGTGGTTGGAAACTTCACTTTGTTTCCACACCTCGCATGTGATTGAACTCCTCCTACAGATTTAATGGTAATGCCTTCAAACGTGGTCAGGGTACTCTTCAGCAATGAGGAATTAAAAGTTATGAGAGTCTTTTACAAAGTTTGAAGGGTGTGGGCCTGGCAGACCCTCAAACTATGCACTCTTCACAACTCCAGTCACTTGTAACTTATGCATATATTGTCGAAAGTGCACGAAATTGAAGGTGGCAGATCATTATGAGACCCTCTGAATGCATGCCAAGTTTCGTGCAATTTTTTCCATGGGGGGCCATACAATATATTTTTTTTATGTGACTGTACACCAACTAGCCTGTAGGTGGGCTGACACAGTTTTCTACAAATATCCCGAGAACTGTAGGGCTTAGGAGGGCCACATGTTTTTTGTATGTTTGTCTAAAGGGGCCATGTCGACCCATCCCATAACCACTCATCTTATGTATAGCGCCACCTAGTTAAAAATAAAAAAGCAAACATGAGGGGATGTAATTGCAGGTATCTCTGGCTGACATGGTCAAAACTGCACCATAATGCATGGTCAAAACTGCAACAGATACACACACATACACAGTAGACATTCGTATGCACACATACACACACAGTAGACATATGTACGCATGCACAAATAATTCCTTTAATACATAAAAATGAAACACAAACCAATTTACACACACAAAACACATAAAAACACACAAACACACTGACAACCATGATATAGATTATTTATTTTGTCTTTGCAGAAACTTGTTCTGTGCCATTGACAGTGCATCTGATAGTTACAAAAACAGAAAAGACACAAAGACAAATACAGACAGAACACAACATGACATAGGACAGGACAATACCCTCTCATATTACAATACACAACCCCCTCAAAATACAATACAATGGAAAAGTGTGGTAATGAGTGTAGTTACATTGCAGTTGGATTCTTATTTAACAGGGATGTACTGGTGTGTATAAAAGACTTACGGGCTCTATTTGTCTGTAATGAAGGCAGCCTGAACCTCCTGCCTGAAGGCAACAACTCATATGCCTGGTGTAAAGGGTGTGACACATCATTACAAATACTATGTGCCTTTCTTACCACCCTTGCTTCAACAGTCATGGCCAAGCTATTTAATGGCTGGCAGGCAATCTTGCTGGCCATGTTAATTATCTTGTGAAGCTTATTTTTGTTTGCTACTGACAGTGAAAAGTACCAGGCCACAGAACAAAAACATAGAATGCTCTCAACAAAAGAGTGGTGAAAAATACGCATCATGTCTCTGTCAACTCTGAATTACCTTAACTTCCGCATAAAATAGAGCCTTTGCAGCCCCTTTTTATAGATAGCATCTGTTTTACAACCGCATGTTAATTTATCATCTATTATTGTTCCCAGGTATTTGTAACTCCAGTGGCGGTCCGTGCATTTCACGACTGGGCCTTCAGCGATGTCCTACACGATGTTACAGTAAACTGAGTGAATCCACCTCCTAATACCATCATTATGACGCCATGGCTCTCGAACCATTATATTTATACAGAAAGGCCGTATAAGTGAGCATTGCATCACCTTAACATAGTCGAGTACAACAGACTTTATTAATATTTCCGGAGCATTTAAAATCAATACACCCGTATTAACAATACATTAAGAGTAGTACACTCTCAGTTATATGATCGCTTGGATATTACTGTCACAACTTAAAAATAAAAGGCGATTTTCAGGGATTAGTCTACAAAGTTTTATTAAGTCCACCGAAAGCTTTAACAAGTTTGTCCATTAAACATCGCCTTGTCCCACCTGCAAAGCAGTTTCATTAAACTTCCCATCCTCACGATATCCAGTTTTTCTTGAAAGTTCCGTCTTGAAAATGGCGTTGTAATTGTATCAAAAACTGGAATTATCAAGTTGGTGTAAACTAGTTTATTTGAGTTGGTTAATGTAATTATATTTAGTCTTACCACTTGAAACAACTAGCATATAACGATGTACGTCGTTTTCGCATTAGCCAGCTAAACTGAGCACTGAAGCACTGCACCGGTCTGCCTCAGTATCCAATCAAAGGACGTTTACGTGTCACTTTCAACGCGAGGAAAGAAATCTTCCGGGCCTTCTAGAAGGCCCAATGTCGCCAACTCGAAATCTGATTGGTTGTCACAACTGTCTGTTTCAGTTCATTCAACTTAAATGAACTGAAACAGCCAGTTGTGATAACCAATCAGATGTACACGGGCCTTCAACGTGAATTCTGAAGGCCTCAGGGAAGACTTCTGTTCTCGGGGATGATTTCGCGGAGCGTGGCAACACATGATAGCTGAAATATGATTGGATGAAAGCTGTAACATAAATTAACAACGCTGGAAGTTATGAAATGAAGATAATGGACATTGAATACATATTTATGAAAAGAAAATATTAAAATTAAATGTATTTTATTACATTTATTTTCTGATGATGTTTAGGCCAGCAGAGAAGGCCTTGAAGGCCCTGACGGACCACCACTGTGTAACTCCCCACAACATCAATCCCCTCCCCATTTATGACCATACTCTGGTGGATGTGACTCCCCGTCCTGAAATCAATAATCAATTCTTTTGTTTTCCTTGCATTGAGAATAAGACAGCTGGACTTACACCAGTCTGCAAACTGGTCCACCCAGTCTCTATATTGTGTTTCATCCTTGTTCTGTATTAACCCTACAATAGCTGTATCATCAGTAAATTTAATTGTTATATGATCGGCTGTGTTACTTTGGCATGCATTTGTATAGAGAGTAAACAATACAGGTGAAATTACGCTCCCTTGTGGAGCCCCCGTGTTTGTTAAAATCGGGGTGGACACAGCCTCGTTTACTCTAACACACTGTGTCCTCTCCGTCAGAAAGGACTCAACCCATCTAATTATATTTGCATTCACACCCAAGTGCAGTAGCCTCTCCATCATAAAGTGGGGTCTGATTGTGTTGAACGCCGACGAAAAATCTATAAAAAGAACCCTAGCATACCGTTTGGGCCTGTCCAAATGACAATAAATGTTGTGAAGCATGTACAGTAGAGCATCGTCTGTGCTCCTCATAGCCCTATAGGCAAATTGTAAGGGATCAGTACTGTGCTGCACTTCATCAAGAACATGTTTCAGGACAATCCTCTCTAGACTCTTCATTATGATTGACGTAACCATGACTTATTCTGTGCCAAAACCTACTGAACAGTTCGGCAGTCATATTTTGTTTCGCTTTGCGTTACGTCTAGTTCTCTTCACGACACGCCTGAAAATATACACTTTGCAGGGACTTTATTTACAATGACATAGAAAAGATTTCCAGTCACCTGCAAGGAACAAAGTCACATAGAAAAGATGGGCAGTATATAAACTGACAGCTTTTTTGCTTTACAAAAATAATGTTCTTTCCATCAACACCTACAGCTGTTAAGTAATCTCTTTTGGTAATACAATACACACATTTTGAATACATGTAAAAAATATAACACGCAAAATAATTCACCAAAATTAAAACAAAATTTAGAACTTAAAGGTACTATAAGAAGTTCTCATTGTCAAAAAATGAAGATGATTCTAGATGTTCCATAATGATTCTAAACATTCTAATGAACATTCAATGATTCTGAAGTGTCCCCAGTCACCAGCCTGGCCGTGGACCCCAATGGCCTGTACCTCATGTCAGGCAGTGAGTCAAGAAAGATTGTATTACTTTATTATTTATTTTGCATCATCCTCTTTTTGACTCCCACTCCGCTCCTAGACAGAATATGTCCATGGTTTTGAAAATTATTATTGTGCGCGTGTGTGTGTGTACGCGTGTGCTTGCTTTGCCCTAGGCACACTGATCATATCATGTGTCTGTGCAATACACTATATAATAGTACAACCTGTGTCTGTGCAAATGATGTGAAAGTCATATTGACTGAGTACTTATGATGAACTCAAAGGAACCACTGATGCCAGACAATGCCAGAACCTTTTTTTTTTTTTTTTTTTTACCGAAACACCATCGGCATCAACCTGTGCCAGAACAGTAACTAGGTCCAGCTGATCATACTGACCCACAAACACCGTTTAAGACGGTAAACCTTTGAAGCCAGGTCATCCAGAGCTTATGAAAGGCGAACGGTTCGACACGTGCCTCTCTGCTGGGGCACCGGTAGCCTGTGTGGGGGGAGAAAGATGGAAAGTAGGGCAGTCACAAAGCGAGGGGATTCAAAGAAATTAGTGGTCCTAGTGTTCGTTCATTCTTCAAACAGAAACAGCAGATTGCGATCTTTCTCTCTCTATCTGCATCACTCTATCTGCCAATCTCTATCTGTTTTTAATCCAATGTTCATTCCCCTCTGAATGAACATTGTGTCTCACCATTTCTCTTTTTCTATCCAATTCCCATTCCTCTCTCTCTCTCTCTCTCTCTCTCTCTCTCTCTCTCTCTTTCTCTCCATCCTTTGTGTTTTTCTCCCCCTCTGTATTCACTTCAGTTGGATAATGGCTTGGCTGGAGCTGCCTAATGCATCTGGGTAATTGGCTCCTGGACTGCCTGCTGTATTACCAAATTGACTCTAGCCTGCTAATTATATTCCCATGGCTGCAAAGTAGGATTTATTCTTACCGATTCTTAGAGATGAGGGGCCTTAAAAGGCATCCGTCCAACTTAAATGTCTTTTTAGTGAAAGATAAAGATACTGTCAGATTGGCCCTTCAAGGTGTGGGAAAGGTTTTTTGTTTTTTTGTTTTTGTAAAATGAATTAAAAATACGTCAGGACCTAAACTGGTGTTGCAGTAATGATGTGTTTTTGAAGGTTAGTTGTTCTGGTCTTCAGACGCCCCTGAAATGTAGTCAAACTGAATAAAATGAGATTGAAAATCAAAAAGGTATGCATGCCTGACCAGTAGCATTATCCTCATGCAGTGCTGCCACAGCCACATATGCTATAACTATATAGCAGCATCAGTAATCATAGTAGACATAATAAACACACACAGAAATGTCCAAAGTAGGTGTGATTTTTAAAAGTGTTTAAAAGTTTAAAATGTACAAATAAATACCCCCTCCTTGTTCCCCTGGTCCTGAGTGCTCGGTGCCTCTGTGAAACTCTACTTTATAAAGCATCAGTAATGGCCACACAGAACATCGACTCAAAGTGTGATTTAAAAAAAAAAAGAAAGAAGGAAATTCAGGAAGGAAAGAAGTAATTTGCGAAATAATGACCCTGTCCCCCTCTAACCCACGCTTACTTCTTTATGTACTTATTCTCATACAGCAATAGTGATCAGTAACCCTAGGAGTAGTTAATACACAGAGAACACCGTGAGTAAGTAAGTAGTAATCAGGAATCCGAAGTGTAGTACGCACACAGAGAACACCATGAGTGAGTAAGTAGTTTTCAGTACCCTTTGTGTAGTACGCACACAGAGAACACCATGAGTGAGTAAGTAGTTTTCAGTACCCTTTGTGTAGTACGCACACAGAGATCACCATGAGTGAGTAAGTAGTTTTCAGTACCCTTTGTGTAGTACGCACACAGAGATCACCATGAGTGAGTAGGTAGTTTTCAGTACCCTTTGTGTAGTACGCACACAGAGATCACCATGAGTGAGTAGGTAGTTTTCAGTACCCTTTGTGTAGTACGCACACAGAGAACACCATGAGTGAGTAAGTAGTTTTCAGTACCCTTTGTGTAGTACGCACACAGAGATCACCATGAGTGAGTAAGTAGTTTTCAGTACCCTTTGTGTAGTACGCACACAGAGATCACCATGAGTGAGTAGGTAGTTTTCAGTACCCTTTGTGTAGTACGCACACAGAGATCACCATGAGTGAGTAGGTAGTTTTCAGTACCCTTTGTGTAGTACGCACACAGAGAACACCATGAGTGAGTAAGTAGTTTTCAGTACCCTTTGTGTAGTACGCACACAGAGATCACCATGAGTGAGTAAGTAGTTTTCAGTACCCTTTGTGTAGTACGCACACAGAGATCACCATGAGTGAGTAGGTAGTTTTCAGTACCCTTTGTGTAGTACGCACACAGAGATCACCATGAGTGAGTAGGTAGTTTTCAGTACCCTTTGTGTAGTACGCACACAGAGAACACCATGAGTGAGTAAGTAGTTTTCAGTACCCTTTGTGTAGTACGCACACAGAGATCACCATGAGTGAGTAGGTAGTTTTCAGTACCCTTTGTGTAGTACGCACACAGAGATCACCATGAGTGAGTAGGTAGTTTTCAGTACCCTTTGTGTAGTACGCACACAGAGATCACCATGAGTGAGTAGGTAGTTTTCAGTACCCTTTGTGTAGTACGCACACAGAGATCACCATGAGTGAGTAAGTAGTTTTCAGTACCCTTTGTGTAGTACGCACACAGAGATCACCATGAGTGAGTAAGTAGTTTTCAGTACCCTTTGTGTAGTACGCACACAGAGAACACCATGAGTGAGTAAGTAGTTTTCAGTACCCTTTGTGTAGTACGCACACAGAGATCACCATGAGTGAGTAAGTAGTTTTCAGTACCCTTTGTGTAGTACGCACACAGAGATCACCATGAGTGAGTAGGTAGTTTTCAGTACCCTTTGTGTAGTACGCACACAGAGAACACCATGAGTGAGTAAGTAGTTTTCAGTACCCTTTGTGTAGTACGCACACAGAGATCACCATGAGTGAGTAAGTAGTTTTCAGTACCCTTTGTGTAGTACGCACACAGAGATCACCATGAGTGAGTAGGTAGTTTTCAGTACCCTTTGTGTAGTACGCACACAGAGATCACCATGAGTGAGTAAGTAGTAATCAGGAATCCGAAGTGTAGTACGCACACAGAGAACACCATGAGTGAGTAAGTAGTTTTCAGTACCCTTTGTGTAGTACGCACACAGAGATCACCATGAGTGAGTAGGTAGTTTTCAGTACCCTTTGTGTAGTACGCACACAGAGAACACCGTGAGTAAGTAAGTAGTAATCAGGAATCCGAAGTGTAGTACGCACACAGAGAACACCATGAGTGAGTAAGTAGTTTTCAGTACCCTTTGTGTAGTACGCACACAGAGATCACCATGAGTGAGTAAGTAGTTTTCAGTACCCTTTGTGTAGTACGCACACAGAGATCACCATGAGTGAGTAGGTCGTTTTCAGTACCCTTTGTGTAGTACGCACACAGAGATCACCATGAGTGAGTAGGTAGTTTTCAGTACCCTTTGTGTAGTACACACACAGAGAACACCATGAGTGAGTAAGTAGTTTTCAGTACCCTTTGTGTAGTACGCACACAGAGATCACCATGAGTGAGTAGGTAGTTTTCAGTACCCTTTGTGTAGTACGCACACAGAGATCACCATGAGTGAGTAGGTAGTTTTCAGTACCCTTTGTGTAGTACGCACACAGAGATCACCATGAGTGAGTAAGTAGTTTTCAGTACCCTTTGTGTAGTACGCACACAGAGATCACCATGAGTGAGTGAGTGAGTAAGTAAGTAAGTAAGTAAGTGAGTAAGTAAGTAGCTGGCTCCAAACCTGTGTGTGTGCTCCAGGTCACGACTGCCCAGTGAGTGAGTAAGTGAGTAAGTAGGTAGCTGACCCCAAACCTGTGTGTGTCCTCCAGGTCATGACTGCTCGGTGCGTCTGTGGAGCATGGAGAGCAAGACGTGCATCCAGGAGTTCACCGCCCACCGCAAGAAGTTTGAGGAGTCCATTCACGCCGTGGCGTTCCACCCCACCAAGTGCTTCATCGGCAGCGCTGGGGCCGACGCACTCGCAAAAGTCTTCGTATGACCCCTCCAAACCACCTCAAACACACACACACACACCTCTGCCCCTCCAAACCACCTCGAACACACACACACACACCTCTGCCCCTCCAAACCACCTCGAACACACACACAAACATCACTGCCTCCAGCCCCCTCAAACACACACACACACACACACACACACACACACACACACACACACACACACATACACACACACACACACACACACACACAAATTCACACACTCACTCACACACACACTCACACACACCTGGACTCCGGGCCGGAACGACAATGTGTGTTACCATCCCTCCTCTCTCTCTCTCTTTCTCTCCTCCCACTCTCTCTCTCTCTCTCTCTCTCCTCCCTCCTCTATCTCTCCATCTCTCTCCCTTGCTACTTCACTGAAGGCTTTCTGGGACAGAAGACAGGATAAGCCGGAAAACATGTGGACACCTCACACACACGCACAGACACAAACACACAATCGCATCTCCCCGCTATCTCTCCTTTAGCTGCCTCACATCCCTTTCTCCACCCAAGGGTGGTGGTCGAGGAGAGACTGGTGTTGTCTACAACTTCTTCACCTCACGATGAATCCCAGGTTTCCCACTTCCTGTTTGTTTGTTTGTTGCCTTGTTTGTTGCCTTGTTTGAGGGGTGAAGATGCTATAGCTTTCATACCACCACCACCATGGAACCTTGGAGATCTTTAATGCTTGCAACCCCCCCCCCCCATCTCCAACCCCTACCTACCTAACCTGAATGGCCTGTTTAGCTGAGCTGTTTGGTGATGGCATGGGGTATGTGTGTGACGTTTCAAGACTTATGTGCCTTTCCATCACAGCAATGTCCAATAGAACTGTTGGTGGGCTCTAAGGAATGTTTTTCTTTTTTTCCCCCCTCATTTCGAAAAAAGGCTTTTCCAAATTCTTATAATTTACTTACCATGATGATTGATGATGAAAACATTGACTATGACGTTGTCAGCCAAACATAAATCTGCAAGCGGATATTTCCCAAAAACGTAAAGCTTCTGTCTTAGCTACTCTGTTTCATCTGCAGCTGGTTTTACACATTAGCATTTGAGTGTCAAGACACCGTTGATGAGCAGCTACACGAAAGATACATGACCTTTTACAAAGCAGTTAAGCGATTGGAGCAGTTGACTCAACGACGGTTGGTAACCGGTCTGATACGCTGTTGATTTACCTCTACTACGCTATTAGCAGCTCGTCAAATCTCATTGCTAGTTCAACACTTTGGTTTGGTTTGGATGAACTGCCTTTAAATGTTTTTTTTTGTTTGCTTGTTTGTTTGTTTGTTTCAGTTATTCAGGAAGAGTTTTGTTTTCTATTTTTAATTTGATGTTTATTGCATTTTGAAGGACGCTTTCTGCACTTTGCGTTTCTATATGTGAGTCACTTCAGCCCAAAAAAGATCTCATAAAGGCGTTACAGATATCGGTCAACAGCATCCACTCAAAGCGTTTAGCTGCTAAATTATTTTGAATTGTCTATGGCTCCTTACTTACATAACCGTCTCTTGTCTCTAGAAAAGGAAGGCTCCTGCAGGATAAAAATGATGTCGAGATGACTTTTGGTCTTAACTCTTATAATTAGTTGTAAGGTGCACTTGTAAGAAGAACAGACGTGACCCCTTTGCCTGAAAGGGACCTATTAATTATATGTTCTCTATGTAATAATTATTTTGAAAAGTATATATTTTCTAACAACTATAATTACGAGCTTAATGGTATTTTTATTTACGCAAATGGGCTGTGATTCTTTTAAAATGTGTTTTGTTTCTGTGATTTTACTTGAAAACTGGGTATCACCCCTTTTGAAAGCCTACTCACTCCCAAGACGGAGTGCTGTCTTATCAAGACTCGTCTTATGGAATGCCTTCAAGGGAAGTTAGGGCGAGTGATCAAATGTGCATAGCTTTCGTTTTATTTCACGTTGTGTCTCGTTCTGTTTCTCGTCCAAATTTTAGATTTTTTTTTATTTCGCCTGACAGCAATTCAGAAAAACTAAATTTGGATGTCAGACGTATGAAGAACACAATGTATTAAGTTTCCAATTACAGTTCTGTTTTTGTTTTGTCGTTGTTTTTTCTACTCCAGGCTCTTAAATATGCTGATTAATCAGCAAGAAGGAAAAATCCATGGCTGTCTACCAAATTCAGTGATCTTGAAACAAGTAGTTTTGGAGCCTCTGTACACTACAGGTTCGGTGAAAAGTGAAATAACTAAGTTTTTAAAAGTGTATGCTTGTCAACACTACAATAAGAAATAATTCTCAAGTGATTTATTTTATTTGGTCGTGGTAGTAATTTCTAGTAAAGAACATGAGATAGGGTATCAGATAGAATATGTATAGTTCTACAGAAACATCTATTTATAACTTCAGAAAACGATGTACATTGAATTGTGACTATATATATTTTTATTATTATTTGACGTGTGATGGAGTCAGTTCAGTTCACTATAATGTTGAGCTTGTAGTGATGAAAAGATGCACGTTCCAGTGAGCTCTCATTGCAAATTAAAGCTTGGGATGATGCTTCCCTCTGCTGGTCAGGAAGGGGAAAACTGTGACAGGAGCATCGATATGTTGCTCTGATATTGGATAGGTTCAATATTACTGACCGAGGAAGCTTTGCTTATGCGCTACTGCGTAGACAGCGATCGTATCCTTAAAAATGAAGAGAATTAGAAAGAAATAACCCGTCTTATGAATTCAGTGTGTTCACTGCTTATGTAAGTTATGGAGAGACGCATGTAAATGGTAAGCCTACTGACGAGCTAAGGTCAAATTCCTGTTGACGGAGCGCAACTGGTGAGCAGGTGGAGACTGAAGTTTTTGACCCATCGTTCACAAGAGCAAGGGAAGGTCTCTCTGAAGTGACTTTGGAGGTTCTGACTGGTGGTGTTGCATGCATGCACCACATACGTATATGACAGGTTTGTGTACAGATACAAGAACAATTTAACTAATGAACCAGTTAAACCATTAACAAACATCTGGTACATGCCAGATATGCATATAAAGGGAAGGTCAGTATGTTTTTTTTTTTTTTTGTAATTCATGTTCGTGTAGAAAGTTCAGGGAGACCATGTAAACTTGGGTTAAAAAAAAACAAAAACAAAAAAGTCTTGTGTATATATTTTATTGTAATAATAATTGTTATTATAGTGTCTTTTTTTTATGATGTATTATGCTCTTTTTTCTGAGATGGGAGAGTGACATTTATCAATAACAACAATAAAAGACTATGTTGTATTTCAATAACGCTGTCTGCTCTTCTCTACTGGGGGGGGTCGGTCTTGAACAAAAAATAAACAGGTAAAACCACAATATATGCACAGGGCTGCAGCATGCTTTTTAGAAGTCACTGCACAACACTTGGACAGGTGTTTGGCGGAGTACAGTAAACTGTGATCATCGTACCCTCTTGTCTCCTTCCTGTCATACTCTCTTTGACCTACCATGGTAACCTTTTTCAGATTTAACTACAGCAAATCAAAACACAGCCTCCAGCTCACCAACAGGAAGACAGCGGGATCCTCGCAGCATGGCGAGTAAACTAAATGGTGTCAGCTACCCGAAATGTAACTTTAAGTTGGTGGGTGAAGATGGAGGGTGCAAGTTGTGTATGGATGTTGGCTCATTAAAACACATTCTGATGCCTGCCTGTTGTCGCAAGATGTTTTGGTGCCTAAATTGACTTTACCCTAAACTGGGTTACGGCGCGTGTTGCAACTGTCACCAGCCAATTGGGCATTGCTGTGTACCCTGCGACCCTAAAGCTTACGACTGATACCTCCATATGTACACTACCAAACTAAATGATAAATGCCAGCATTATCTTCTCCCTTTCTCTTTCTCTCTCTCTCTCTCTCTCTCTCTCTCCTTTCATATCATATTGCTTAAGCCTATAATAACACTGATAAAATAGCCAAATTGCTTACTGTTAAATCTTCTACCCAAATTTATCTCCCTATCTGTTTCTGAAATTGATGTCTACTAACATAAATGTTCTCTCTCCCTCATAGCATGTTCCAATCGCTGATGGAAGTGGAAACATTGCTCCTCACCCCCACCATTCCTCATCTATGGACAGCTGAAGTCTACCCACTCATTTTCTTCCTTTTCTTTCCCTACTAAGCTAGACCATCTCCGCCATGGGACGCTGCTGTAGTCTCTCCACCTGGGCCCTGTTCGGCGTACGACTGAAGCTAAGATAATTAATTTAGCTCGCAACTGGAGATTAACTAGCTCGCTAAATGAGAACAGGCCAAACCGGTCTGGCGACGGGCGCTAATTTATTTTAACCTCAAGTTAATTTATCTCGTCAGCTAAATTGCGCGTGCACGTCTTGCTTCAAAAGGCAAGAAAGGTCGATCCCCAAAACCATGATTGTTTTGAAAGGTATAATGGTCTAAACTCAAAGAAAAAGACTATTTTTTTTCTCCGATAACGCAGGATATGATCATGAACGCGTTATGAAGAATTCAAGACCATAATCATGTCAAAATTCAACACTCCCGTGACTACCACAGCAATATAAGAAACTGTCTATAAGAGGTATAATACGTGACATCTTCTCCCTGCACGATATGGTACTATGGTGCAGCGGGTTAAGCGTCTGGCTTGCATGCTATAGATCACTGGTTTGACTCCCCTCACCATTGTAAGAATTCTAGTTTTAAATCGCTTTGAATAAAACCGTCTGCTAAATGACTAAATGTGAATGTATTAATAAGAGATTCAATACATTTAAGCAATGAAAAGAAATTGTGTCTATTTCTCTCTTCTTATCATGCACCCACCTCCACCACCATTCACTACCGCACAAACACTAGACACGTTTCCAAAACTAAACGTTTGCAATGATGTAAGTTAAAGTAGGTAAAACAACTTTAGCCAATATCTATTTGGGTTATGTGCTCAAATTTCCTGGGATCAAAGAAAACGTTAGTATTCATGTGCAAACTAAAAATCACGTCTCAGGCAGCCTGAGACGTGATTTTTAGTTTGCACATGAATACTAACGTTTACATGAAAGTTATTTCGGGTTTATCAACTGTATGTCTCAACTGTACTATCTACCACTGTCATATAATTATGAGTGCTTTGTTCTCCGCATCGCCGACATTACAAAAATAAAGGCTACCACTGGCAAGAAAGTGATGACATTCAATGTTTGACGGTGGTGTAGCCTATGCAATAAATGACTCGAGAAGGTCTTCTAAATTAATTATTCCTTGTCGGGTGGATCGGTAGCGCTCATACAAGAACTCATCATTATGGAAAAATGGATCTTCTTGGCGATCGCAAAGAACTCTTCCTACGCTAATCAAACTGACTCCTTGTCAATGGGATCCCTCCTTTTGGCGTGGGTATGGCAAGTTTAGCCAGCTAAACTTTGCTTAGCCTGCCCTGGAGCAGGCTAAGGCTAAGCGATTAATTACCATGGAAATTGAGCAAAAGTTGCTTCGCCGAATCCGCTAAAGTGGTGTTGTCTTTTTTTAGCCTGGAGTTTAGCTCGCTAAACCGCTTAACGAGTGACGCCGAATAGTACCCTGGTCTACCTGGAGAAGCCCTCGGCCAATTGCACCCACCGCCACTGCATTACCGTACACTTACTCTACCCCATACCCTATGCTAGCATTTATATACAATATACATTATTGCCACCACTGAAATGTTTCTCTGTCCCTACATCCCTTACCCCTGTAACGGTAACCCTATGAGTACAGTAAACTGGTCTTGCCTGTATCATGTATTTACCACCGGATGTCTGTATACATACTATGTCCAGCGACCAAATGCTGGCTGTGTACAACCCTTGTTGTTTCCCTTCCCCTTCTGCCACACAACCCTCCCCCTTCCCACCTTCCTTTCTCCACCCGGCCGACCTCAAGCAGATGGGTCCCCCCTTATGTGCCGTGGTTCTGCTTAAGGTTTCTTCCTGCCTAACAGGGAGTTTTTTTCTTGCCCCTGTTGCCATTGTGCATGCACTAAGGGGGTTTAGGCTCTGGGCTCTGTTAAGCGCCTAGAGGCAATTGTATTGTTATGGCGCTATATAAATAAAATTGAATTGAATTGAATTGAATAGACATTTCAATAGATGTTGTTGCAATACCCTTCAAGTTGCGCTGAATTTCATTGATGTTGTGGGCTGCTCTTTTGGGCTGCTGTATGTTCTGAATCTGTCAGGTAAATGTGCTCACTTTTTCATTATTATACTAAGGTGAATTTTTTTTGTCAGAATACATGCGACAACACAAAACTAATTTGTTCTTTCTTTAATACATATACAGAATGATGCAAAATCAAATTCCTCGCAGACCAGTAAGGCTTTTACCTTTGGGGGCGCGACAAACAGGCTTCCTTGTCTTTTATACTGTTTAAGGTTGTATAAAAACAAAAGTGAAACCCCCCTGGCTTCATCATGTGCTTTACTCAATTAAATGTGAGACCTATTGAGAGAATAGAGATACCATGAGAATACCTTAATGGTGGGGTACAATTTACAGTATGTTAACATTCAAGACATTTAAAATGCCTGCCATTATTTTGACTCCAGATCTCTAACTCATGTGGCTGAATCTCTGCTTACATTTACAGTGCAGTCTCTAGGTGCTCACTTTAAGCCTGAGGGACTGCCAAGGGAAATTCTATTATAGCAAATAGCCAATCAATCAAAAACATTGACAGCATTCTCAAGAAGGACCCAGCTCCTGACTCAGGTCTCCATAGCAAATCGATCTGCATTGACACCTGCTCTGCAGGTCTGGGTATTTTATGTAGCTTCAATGGCCTTAAATCAAACATCAGATCTGTTGTTGCAGTCTTCCATAGAGAAGACGCTTCATATTTTTGTAGAACACTAGTTGTGGTAAATAGAAATTAGACCACTTAAAGCATCAAATGGGGAAAAAGCCTAAGAATTAGTGGGGAAAATATGACCTGTTTATCACTAAATGCAACGTGTAGTTTCGAATAAAACGGTAAATTAAATAGATTCATTGTTTACTTTCCGTGACATTAGACCTATTCATCAACAAGGATAGGCCTTACTATGTGGATATTGGAACTAATTTTTAAAACTTCATTTACAAAAGACATCGATACCCTGTTCAATAAATACTGTAGTTACAGCCTTGTTGTGTTTGGAAGGAAGGCCTACAACGGGTAGGAGAAAGGAAACTTGATTAAAAGTTAATTTAGATGTTAATGTTATGGAACAATCATGTGGATATGCCTACAGAACACAATAGTGTTAATGGGCTTTAACATTATTAACAATAAGGGCATCTAAAATGAGTTGTTAGTGGTGAAATGAGTCAGTATGAAATGCAGCGCACTTCTCTCATCTAGTGGTGACATGATGTTACGACAATGTTGTGATATCCACTTACAAATCAGATCACAATTAGCAACAGGAAATAACTGTGTGTGTGTGTGTATGTGTGTGTGCATAATGGCTGATCAGCCATATTGCTGAGGCCAGTCAGTAGTTCAGTAGTCTACTGCCTCCCTACCCCCCCTCCCACTTTGTGGTGGTGTAATCCACTGCCTTGCCCCAGCCCAACGCGGGTCGTGGGGTAGTGAGAGAAGCGCTGAGACGGATCATTAGTGATGTTGGGGGCTGAATTCCAGTAAGAAGGCTACTTTGGAAAGGATGGCTTAGTTCAAATGGAGGATGTGTCAGACATTTCAAATAAAACATGTGGGCAGTGTCTCCCAATGCTTGAATGGTGTGCATTGAAATAATGTTATGGTCAAACGCCCCCCCCCCCCCCCATTACTGTAACCAGATTAAATTTGATCAGACTCTATACTAAACCAGATTAAATGTGATCAGACTCTATCCTAAACCAGATTAAATATGATCAGACTCAGAAATACAGAACTACAGATGTGATGTTGAGTGCATATGTGTTTGTCTGTGGGTATGTGTGTGTGCGTAAGGAAGGAGTATATGTGTAATCTGTCGTGTGTGAATAAGTGTATGTGTTTCTATGTGTGTGTTTCTCAGTCTATCTTTGTCTATGTGTGTGTGTGTGTGTGTGTGTGTGTGTGTGTGTGTGTGGAAATGAGTCGGGTATGTAGGTACTAAAGCAAGTAAGCAGTCAGAGTTAGGACAAACACAAACAGACTCACACACGCACACACACACACACACACACACACACACACACACACACACACACACACACACACACACACACACACAGACTCACACACACGCGCCTTTTAGAGATGACATGTCACGTCAGTTTGTCATTTCTAAAGGATTTGTAAATCATCCCTCCCTCAATCATAGAAAGAACTAAAAGGGATGACACAAACATGAAATAAAATGAGTGACTGGTGAGTGAGTGAGTGACACACACACACACACACACACACGAGACAGAGAGATTCACATTCGTTTCCCTATTTTATTCCCCAGCATATTTTGAACAGTTTAACTATAATTACAGTGATGCTTAATTAACCTTGATCTCAATAGCAGTATGTTTATCAACATGTAATAGGCTCAATAATTATATATTAATTATCATTATTATGTTCCATCACAGCATCACACTATGGTGTTTGAACAGGAGTGTGTGACTGTTCTGCAGACTCTGGTGATCCTGCAGGATCAGGAGGTCATGTGATCTGGCACAGGGACACTGAGGAGGAGTCAGAATAAACATAAAACCCTGGATAGAGGGGCTCAGTGAATGTGGAGTGGAACGTGTGCAGGTGGGTGAGTGTGTCAGAGGAGACGCTGTAGAAGGACAGAGTGCCTGTTGGCCAGTCCAGGTACACTCCTACTCTGCTGGAGCGGGAGGAGGGGGCAGGTATGGCAGTCCTCTTATCATTGTGCCAGGCACAGTAACTGTTACCAGAGCATAACAGACTCCAGGACTTGTCATTACATCCAAACCAGCTGTCCCTCCCATTCCTCTTCATGCTCTTATATGCCACTGCTATCTGATCCCATTCACCACTCCACTCAACCTCCCAGTAGCAGCGTCCAGACTGACCCTCTCTACACAGCACCTGAGGCAAGCAGTCAAATCTCTCTGGGTGTTCAGGATACGGCTGATCCTCACTCACACGTGTCACCTTTCTGTTCCCCTCAGAGAGAGATAGACTACTGTATGCTGTGTTTGGGTCCAGTGTGAGCTCACAGGCATCTGTAGACAAAAGGAGAGAACATCAGGATATGGGGTAGGGAAGGGACTGTTCAACCTCACCCATCCACACACACACACACAGACACACAATCATACAGATGTTCGGATACACACATCTTCCTAAATGCACACAACCAAGCGCATGCTCAAACACACATACACACACCATCACACAGTGATAGGAGGAGAATTAGAAGAGGGTACATTTGTGTGTGTTTCTGTGTAAAACATTCTGGGAGGAGAATTAGAAGTGTGTATTTGTGTGTGTGAGTGCATGATTTGTGTGTGTGAGAGCATGATTCAATGTACCTGTGTGCATGTGTGTCAAGAAGGCAACAGGGAGTATATGTGTAATCTACTGTGTGTGTGTGTGTGTGTTTGTAAATTCTTGTGATATTTGTGTGTGTGTGTATGCATATAGGTAAGTGTGTGTGTGTGTGTGTTTGTGAGTCTACGTGTATATCGGTGTGTGTGTGTGAGTGTGTATGTCTGTGTGTGTGTGTGTGTGTGTGTGTCTCTCTCTCTATGTGTATGTCTGTGTTATGTGTGTGTGTATACGTGTATGTCTGTGTTAGATAATATGTGTGTGTGTGCCTGTGTGTGTGAGAGAGAGAGAGTGAGTGTGTGCTTGCGTGTGTGTGTGTGTGTCTGTGTGTGTGTGTGTGTGTGTGTGACAGGAAGGAGTATACGTGGAATCCTTTGTGTTTGAGTGTATGTGAATCTGTGTGTGTGTGTGTGTGTGTGTGCGTTGGTGTGTGTGCATATAGATAAGAGAGTGTGTGTGTTTGAGTGTGTGTGAGTGTACGTGCTTTCTTTTGTATTTGTGATATTTGTTTGTGTGTGTATCAGGAGGTAAACGTATGATCTCTCGTGTGAGTGTGTATGTATGCAGGTGAGAGAAAGTGTCTGTGTGTATGCGTGTGTGTGTGTGTGTGTGTATGTGCATCCTTCTGTACTTGTGATATTTGTGTGTATGTGTTTGTGTGCTTATGTGCATCCTTGTGTATTTGTGATATTTGTGAGTGTGAGTGTGTAAGGAAGGAATATATGTATAATATATTGTGAGTGTGTGTGTCTCAGGAAGGAGTATATGTGTAATATGTGTGTGTGAGTGTATATGTGTTTGTGTGTGTGTGTGTGCGTGTGTGTATTTGTCTGTGTGTGTATGTGCATCCTTTTGTATTTGGGATTTTTGTGGTAGTGTGTGTTTGTGTGTGATATGTGTGTGTTTATGTCTGTGTAAGAGAATGTGTGTAAGTGTGTTCGTAAGTGTGTGTGAGAGAGAGTGTGAGTGTATGTATATGTGTTTGTGTGTGTGTGTGTGTGTGTGTGTGTGTGTGTGTGTAAGTATGTGTATCCTTGTGTATTAGTGCATGTGTGTGTTTCTGCATGTGCATCCTTGTGCATTTGTGGTATAAGTGTGTGTGTGTGTGTGTGTGTGTGTGTGTGTGTGTGAGTCTATGTCAGGAAGGAGTATATGTTTAATCGATTGTATGTAGCTTTGGTGTAAATTACTGTACGTGAGTGTTTATGTCACTTTCTCTCTCTCTCTCTGTTTGTGTGTGTGTGTGTTTGTTTGTGTGTGTGTGTGTGTGTGTGTGTGTGGGGGGGGGGTTGTTAATGTATGTGTATAAGAATGTATTTGTTTGTGCATTCTTGTGTATATGTGTGTGTGTGTGTGTGTGAGAGAGCACATCTCTCTATCTTTCTGTGTGTGTGTGTGTGTGTTTCTGTAGAGAAGGAGTATATGTGCAATGTCTTATGTGTGAGAGTGTGTCTTTCTCTCTATCTCTATTTGTGTTTGTTAATGTCTAAGTAGGACTCAGGAAGCATATGTGCAGGGTGCGATTTACCCCCCCTCTGGTTTTTACATCCCCACCTCAGCTGGATGAATTTCATACATGGGGGGATAACCCTCAATTATTAAAAAAACAATAAAATTACAGATAGGTTGTGACAGCGTTTTCTTACACTTGCTTACATCACTGGCACTGACGTTCACCTTACCCAAACTGTCGGCATTCTCAGAATTTGCGAACGTCCCCATGCACATAATCACATTGTATACATTGTAACAATAACATTACATACACGGAAATTAGCAAAGCCAGCTAATTAGGCTACTGTACAATGAATATGAAAATATTTGTTCACTGGATTAGCGAGTCCTGTCCAAAACAGTTTCAAAGTTTCAGTTTCGGTTTCAGTATTTCAACGTAAATGAGAGGGAGCACAAGAACTGAGCGTCTAGCAGCGATTATCATATTATAGACATATATGATGCATGTATATGAAGAGAATTAGGCCTATGTATTGCTTGTTTTTTTTCATGATAAAAAAAAAAAAAAAAAAAACACCCCCCCCTCTGGTTTTTGGACAAATCGCACCCTGCATATGTGTGATCTCTTGTGTGTGCAGGAACAAGTATGTGAAATGTATTTATTCACACACACACACACACACACACACACACACACACACACACACACAAAAAAACACCACACACTAGCAGGCAAGTAAAAACCTAAGGACATAACACACAAACTCAGGTGTGGATCCCTAAAGGTAAGCATCACAGACCAAACACTGCCAAGTTTGGTTCAGTAAGTGTCAGATATAAATTCTGTTCAGCTTTCATGATGGCACATGCCATGATAATCTTATGGCAGTAAGCTGGTAGCTGTTTTCAGGGCCAGACACTGCAGTAGCTCAGCAGCAGCTGTATGAGCTGGGAGTCGACTTGATCACATTCATGTTTTAGAATTAAGAAAGTCATATGGCAGAAACATCAGCCTGATCACACACACACATGATCACATGCACTAAACCTATAAACACACACAACCTCTTTCTCTTTTTCATACACACCTCCACAATGTTTCCATGTGTTCATATACAATCATGTGAATGTATTTTTTCAGGGGAAAATTAATAAAATCACTCACATTTTCTTGGTCCTGGCTTAATCCTGAGCTCTCCTCCATGGTCATACCTCAAAAAAGAAGGAGAGAAGAAAATACACTTGAGGCACAAACCTGTGAGTTTAGCATGTGAACTTATTTGTTATCAGTGAATCATTTTAATCAATCAAAACTATATACGTATATAGTTTTGATTGATTAAAATGATTCACTGATAACAAACCAACAGGACTAAAACAGTAACAAAAACAGTAAGATATTCAATAGCCTGGTTATTTTTTCTGTGATATTATTTCAGGACAGCGATCATATAGCTGTTCACAGACACACTGGACCCTTTACAGTTTCCCCATCAACAAATCAGATCAACTAAGGGTTTCCACAGCAAACAAAGACAGCCATGTTAGAATGTGGTTCATTAGCTAGAGCTCAATATTTAACACCATCGTCGAAACCCACACTTACAGGCAAACTCTTCATGGTCTTATCCCCTCCCTCTGCAGCTGGATCATGGACTTCCACACTAGCAGACCACAATCTGTCAGCATTGGGCCTCTCTCCTCCAAGACACTAATCATGAACACTGGCTGCCCTCAAAGTTGTGTGCTGAGCCCCCTACTCTACACACTCTTCACACATGACTGCACTGCCTCCTATGAGAGCAACACCATCAACAGGTTTGCTGATGACACCCCTGTCATAGGCTTGATCACTGGTGGTGATGAGACAGCGTACAGGAGTGAGGTGTCAAGCTGTGTGACATTGTGCCATAAGAACAACCTTTCCCTCAATGTCAGCAAAACTAAAGAGATTATTGTGGATGTAAGGAGAAGGAACAGAGGCCATCAGCACCAACATCATCAGTTATTTCACATAGACAGGTCTGCACTGGTGATGCACTGATCTCACATGGTCAAACAGTACAGACCAGCTGATCACAGAAAGACCAGGAGCAGCTGCACTTCCTCAGGAAATTGAGGAGGCCACCCAGTTGTCTTATATACTTCTACAAGTGTGATATTGACAGCATGATAACAAACAGGCTGACAGTGGTGTGTGACAACAGCACTGCTAAGGACCACCTGAGAGTCATCAAGACAGCAGATAAGGAGCTCCACTCCCAACCCTGGAGCTCACTTACTACCAGAGAGTCTGCAGGCAGGCATGAGGCTTAGTAAAGAACCCCAGTTACCCCACCCATCCCATGCTGTTAGGTCCCATGCTGTTAGGTCCCTGTGTGTGTTTCTGCTTGTTTAGGGCTTGATTGCTCTTGTGTTTGCAGTTCCTTGTTTATGTGTGTATGTGTGTGTGTGTGTGTGTGTGTGTGTGTGTGTGTGTGTGTGTGTGTGTTCGTGTGTGTGTGTGTGTGTGTGTGTGTGTGTGTGTGTGTGTGCTCTCCAGGATGTCCAATTGACAAAACCTCTGCCTGCTGATGTTTCGATGGGGTTCCACCCTTTGAAAACACACTCTTCCAGTTTGTGAGACTCTAGACACTAGACTAGACAAGGCCAAAGCGTGCGGATTCAGACATGCCATTATCAATCTGTTTTAGACTAGATACTGTAAATGTTCTGTTTCCAAGTTTCATACGTCTTCTATGTAATCAATTCTTTACATGTTTCATATTTCATGTTTCATATTTTTTTTCCCACAGTTCAAACTCTTTCTTTTGTACTTGCATCTGACCCTAGACTGGGGTGTGACACAAGCACAGATATTTTACCCAGTTGACCCAGACAGTCTGGCAAGTGGGACTGCAGTGTGATCAGTTCCTGCTGGAAGGAGAGAAGTGGAGAGGGAAAAGGGAGGAGTGTAACAACACTGTTACTATGGGCACCAGACACAACTGGATCCACCAACAGCATTGCTGGGAAGTCTTGGTTGAGACAGACATCTGACATCAGCACTGACTGCCATCAGCCCTGGCTGCAGCATGCTGTGACTGAGAGAAGATGAGGGGAATAGAAGTGGCTGCTGACTGGTGATACTAGCAGGACATGTGCTCCCATGACTTCTTGGTGTTTAGGAAGAGGAGCAACATGCACCTCCATGTAGGAATAGAAAGAAGATGCAACCTCCCATAGTGTTCAAGACTAAGGCTACAGCCACACTAGTACGTTTTAGCTTCCAAACAGTTACTATGTTTACGCCTGGCGCCTACTCTACGCTACTGAGTGATAGAGAAATGTGAAACTCTGACTTGAATCATGTATGTAATAATGTATTTGTGTTAATCACATGCCTTTGTGAGGTGATTCATTATTCAAGTTTTCCTTCTTTTCTGCCCTGCTGATGCATTACGTTGCAAAAAGCATTGCAAGATGACCTCGGATGTGGTAGACCCAACACATAGTTTTCTCTAGTGCTTTGGCAACAGATAACACTTACTTTATACTTTATAATCCTTGTGTGATGTGTTTAACTTTGCTTCTCTCTCGTCTTCTGCAGTCTGGAAGAGAGCCTGTGCCTCTCGCTTATCTGCCAGGACATACGTGAGCCCAATGTGCATATTGAATACAATTATACTCTGTCCAAGGTAAACTTGAGTGTGAATTTTCACCTAACACTGGGTCTTATTAGTCCCAACCCTTTTGGAAACGATGATGCAGACACACACGTTCACTTCCTGATTGGGTCTTAGTCACAACACATCCTTCCCTGATTCGACACGCTTATATCATGTGACCTTTTTCTGAAGGGAAAACAACAGCAACAGCCTTGACTACCAAGTGTAGCTTACCTTGATGTCCTTGTTGTGTTGTGCAGTTAAATTCTGCTTATGCTACAACTGCTAACATGTGCAGGAGGCGAGCTATTATTCAAGCGATCTGCAACAATGCCCGTGTCCAGAAGCGTTATTAGCCCTACAAAGAGCGCATGCGCAGTGTGCGTAAATGTTCTTGTGATATTCATTTTCAGGCATGTTAGTATTGAAGGACATTATTTCTGATAGAGATAAAAAGCTCGTCTGGACGGAGATCATTCCGAAAGGTAAATGTATTAGAGTGGATATAGCCTCACTTAGTGCTCATAGTGAAAAGACTTTTCCCATCCCCTCCAATAGAAATCTCCCTTCGAACCCCTTGGGCCTTGGTGCCCTCATCAACAACCTGTGTCAGGAACACCAAGAATCACCACTGTGTCCATTTTAGGATGTGAGAGAAAACCCTGAGATAAATGGGGAGAATAGCCAGTCTATCCAGAATATGTCACCTAAAATCAAAATATTATTTACACCCAAATTAACACCCAGCACTCACCTGAAAGTCTCTAGTTTACAGGGATCATTCAGTCTGTCTGTGAGCTCTTTGACACCCGAGTCTCCTGGGTGATTGTAGCTCAGATCCAGCTGTTTCAGGTAGGAGGGGTTTGATTTGAGGGCAGAGGCCAAGAAAGAACAGCCCTTGTGTGTGATGAGACAACCGCTCAGCCTGAAACAAGAGACAACATAGTCAGAATTCACATTCATAAAATATATTGTTTTAGCTAATCTTTTATACTAACTAACCAAAATGTTTCCAGCTTGCATTTTGGACCTCCAAGTCATTTTGATCCTTTCCCTTCAAAAACTGCACACACTCTCATACAGATTAATACACCAGGACACATCTGTACATTAAGACAGCTGATGCATTGTTCTCTGTATCTCTGTCTTTTTTGGCTTATTCTCTGTGTTTTATATAAAAAGAAACAAACAGACACACACTGTAAGGGATCGAGGTGTTTTTGAGATGTGGGCGACTTGGTGGTGAAGTGGGGGAAAACAAAGTGCAGGAGATGGTGGCTCTTATCAAAATATACATATTTAGTTAAACGGAGACCCTCTGGTTTCGACCCCAAAACATGTGCCCACAAAATAAACAAACATAAATCAAAATACAGACAGTACCCAGAGTACTCCAAGACTAGGCACACTAGGCACCAGCTTGGCACATTCACAAGCTAGGCCCTAAACTAGCCACAGAAAATAGACACAGAAACTAAGCCCAAAAATCTATGCACATAAACTGTATCCCCACATCTAGATACACACTTCACCTCACAGCAAGTGTTTTATTTGCTCATACACCTTTCATGGCCTCTCATGCCTGTGTCTCCCCTTCTCCTCATGGAGTGGGGCACCCTTTAAATAGGGTAGCCACATGGACTAAATTGTCCCATTTAGGTCTCCTGGGTCCAACCATTGTCATGGGGGAGCCCGGACCCAACCATTGTGGTGGGGGAGTCATCCCCACATTAGTGCCTAACTCCTCTTGTGAGTCACGGTGAGAAGGGGAAAAATTCACCTTCTAACTCACACGCACACGCACACGCACACGCACACGCACACACACCATTTCTGAGGAATTGTTATTGAATTTGAAGAATAAGCCTTTCTTATATGCCTCATAACTGACCTCAGTGTCTCCAACTTGCATTGTGGATCTCTTAGTCCCACACAGAGCAGCTCCATTCCTTCATCCTGCAGGTCATTGTAACTTAAGTCCAGTTCTCTGAGATGGGAAGATTTCCCTTGTAGTCTAGATGCAACCATTTGACAGCTTGCTTTTGAAAGATCACACCCATATAGCCTATTTAAAAAAATACAGTTGATGTTCACATTTGACACTATTCAACACCTCTGTTTATACATTTATATATTTTTTTAATGTAACTTGTCCATCTTTTCCGTTTTGGGCCTATATGATTATTATGATTTGTTTGTATATCAAGTGTTGACACTGGTTTACAAAAATATTCATGATCCAGCACATTAACCTGTACACAGGAACTCATGGTAAATTCTGAAGGGGTCAGACTTTTTGACCCCTTCCCTTTATTAACTGCACACACTTTCATACAGATGAATACAGCAGGACACATCTGTAAATAAAGACAGCAGATGCTGTAACGTATGTGCTGAGCCGAGCTGCGGCCCCATCCCCTTTCTTTACTTTTGGACTCATACACCTCCGCTAAAGCTCAATCACAGTCACGATCACATTCCCAGCTGCATGTCATCCTTGACCACAATCAGTACTGATCCCACACTCCTGGCACTCACCTTCCACAGCAGTTGATTACTCATCCCAAGCACCTGATATTCACCCATATAACCTACTCACTCCCTTCACTCTCTGTCTGTTCTCGCATCACACCCGCTACAATCCTGGATTATGCTTCAGGACCTTATGTGCTCCTGATCCTCGACCACTGCTGCCAATAAACTTCCACCTCCCTATAAACTGTGTTGTCCTGCCATTCCGTGACAGATGCAGCGTTCTCTGTACCTCTGTCTATTTCACTTGTTCTCATGTTTCATATAAATGGAAACACACACACCAATTCGCCATTTCAGAGGGATTGTCATTGAATCAGAACTGACCTCAGTGTCTCCAACTTGCATTGTGGATCTCTTTGTGCCACACAGAGCAGCTCCATTCCTTCATCCAGCAGGTAATTGCGACCCATGTCCAGTTCTTTCAGATGGGAAGGTGTCATTTGAAGAACTGATGCCATCATTTCACAGCTTGATTTGGAGAGGTGACACTGATTTAGCCTGTTTAAAAAATATTATTTATGCATGGGATAATATATATGTGCACATTGACACTGATTCAATGTACACATTGACAATGATTAAGCCTTTTTAAAAATGAAGATTTAACATCATATTGTCGAGGTAACTCAGTTACATGTACAATTATGATGCTTTTATTCATGTTTATACACAGTTAAATACACTCTGCTGTCACATCTGCACAAAGCCGAGCTCCAGCCACGCCCCCGTTCTTCACGTTTGGACTCATACACCTCCGCTACAGCTCAATCACACCGTCACAATCACATTCCCAGCTGCACGTCATCCTTGACCACAATCAGTACTGATCCCATACTGCTGGCACTCACCTTCCACAGCAGTTGATTACTCATCCCAAGCACCTGTTATTCACCCATATAACCTCGTCACTCCCTTCACTCTCTGTCTGTTCTCGCATCACACCCGCTACAATCCTTGATTATGCTTCAGGACCTTATGTGCTCCTGATCCCTGACCTCCGCTGCCAATAAACTTCCACCTCCCTACAAACTGTGTTGTCCTGCCATTCCGTGACAGATGCAGCGTTTTCTGTATCTCTATGTCTATTTTGCTTGTTCTCATGTTTCATATAAATGGAAACACACACACCAAGTGGCAATTTCAGAGGAATTGTCATTGAATTTCACCTATTGAGTCTTTCTCATATGCCTCAAAACTGACCTCAGTGTCTCCAACTTGCATTGTGGATCTCTTAGTCCCACACAGAGCAGCTCCATTCCTTCATCCAGCAGGTAATTGCCACCCAAGTCCAGTTCTCTGAGATGGAAAGCTGTCCTTTGCAGAACTGATGCCATCATTTCACAGCTTGCTTTGGAGAGGTGACACTGATTTAGCCTGTTTGAAAAAAATACAGTTGTTGTACACATTTGACACTATTCAGCACTTCTGTTCATACATTTTTCATTTTTTTTAACATAACTCGTCTATCTCCTCCCTTTGGGCCTATACGATCATTATGATGTGTTTGTATATAAAGTGTTGACACTGGTTTACAAAAATATTCATGATCCAGCACATTGACCTGTGCACAGGAGCCCATGGTGAATTCTGAAGGGTTCAGAGTTTTTCTACGATCTGTATGACATGTTGTAGATGTAAAATGTTGATCCGTTCTCTTTATTCACTGCACGCACTCTCATACAGATGAATACAGAAGAACACTTCTGTACATTGAGACAGCAAATGCTGTCGAGTATGTGCTGAGCCAAGTTCCGGCCAGGCCCCCTTTTTTTCACTTTTGGACTCATACACCTCCGCTAAAGCTCAATCACAGTCACGATCACATTCCCAGCTGCATGTCATCCTCAACCACAATCAGTACTGATCCCACACTTCTGGCACTCACCTTCCACAGCAGTTGATTACTCATCCCAAGCACCTGTTATTCACCCATATAACCTCCTCACTCCCTTCACTCTCAGACGGTTCTCGCATCACACCCGCTACAATCCTGGATTATGCTTCAGGACCTTATGTGCTCCTGATCCTCGACCACTGCTGCCAATAAACTTCCACCTCCCTATAAACTGTGTTGTCCTGCCATTCCGTGACAGATGCAGCGTTCTCTGTATCTCTATGTCTATTTTGCTTGTTCTTATGTTACATATAAATGGAAACACACACACCAAGTGGCAATTTCAGAGGAATTGTCATTGAATTTCACCTATTGAGTCTTTCTCATATGCCTCAAAACTGACCTCAGTGTCTCCAACTTGCATTGTGGATCTCTTAGTCCCACACAGAGCAGCTCCATTCCTTCATCCCTCAGGTCATTGCCACTTAAGTCAAGTTCTCTCAGATGGGAAGGTGTCCCTTGCAGCACTGATGCTATCATTTCACAGCTTGCTTTGGAGAGGTGACACTGATTTAGCCTGTTTAAAAATATTATGTATGTATGTAATAATATATATGTACAAATTTGATAGTATTCAGCATTGACACTGATTAAGCCTGTTCAGAAATGAAGATTAAACATCCTATTGTCGAGGTTACTCAGTTACATATACAATTATGACACTTTTATTCATGTTTATACACAGTTGGGTCATTCCACGCCACACGGGACAATGGCCCCCACTCGATCGTCTCAAATTTGGCAGAAAAAAATCAAGGTTGTTTAACACTTCTTAATAGGTATAGTCCAAAATATTAGCTCTCTATCCCAATAGTTTTGTCACAAAAAGATGTTTTAGGGGGGAGGGGGTGCCTGTACTTCAGACGCTTTTTTAGCAGTGTTTATGAAGAGCCATTTTCAAATTGCTATTACTAGAAAAGTATTTAAGCTAGCTCCTTCAAACTGGAAGATATTAAAGCTGGAAAATGGATGAAAACCCATTCTGTGCCATTTTTGGCCTGCTTAAGCAAAAAAATGACAGCATTTGCCAACATTTTTTTTTGGAAAGATTAGATATTTAAAAAGCTGTGATGGCATTTTCTCAAAATATTTTTTTGAAAATATGGGATTTTTGTACACGGCCAACATTCAATGGCCAGTGGAAGCATATTTTAATGGTAACAAAAGGTACGTCTATGACATAGAGCTTAAACTGCGTTTGTGTATAATATCAAGTCTCTAGCTTTAATATTGAGCTTTTCACAGGCCTTCAAAGATGCTTCAACAGAGCGTAGAGTAAAATTTCCGAGCAAATTAAAGCACCCCGAATACTATGATCACCCAAGCCACACCCTTGGAAGTCCATATTATTCAAGTAATGATATCAGATTTTAAGCCTAGAAAGTTTGAAGGAGCTAGCTTACTGGCTCTACTGAAAAGCCTGCTAAAATGAAAGGCACCCCATCACCCCATGAAACATTATTTTGTGACAAAACTATTGGGAGTAGAGAGCTAATATTTGGGACTATACCTATTAAGAAGTGTTTGAACAACCTTGATTTTTTTTCAGCCAAATCTAAGACAGTCAAGTGGGAGCCATTGTCACACTTTACATGGAGTGAGCTCTGTGTCATACACTAACCTTTTGCTGCCATTTAAATCCAAATTAAATTCATCCATTTCCAAGCTTTAATATCTTCCAGACCATTCATCACATAAGGATAGTTTTTCAATACAATATACAGAGAGTACATATGAAGGTCTGTGTACAATATCAAGTCTCTAGCACTAACATTGAGCTTTCCACAGGCCTTCAAAGATGCTGCAACAAAGCATAGAGTACAATTTTTGCGCAAATTCAAGCATCCCGAATACTATGACATACCCAAGCCACCCCCTTGGAAGTAATGGTATCAGATGTTAAGCCTAGAACGTTTGAAGGAGCTATCTTAAATACTTTTCTAGTAATAGCAATTTGAAAATGGCTCTTCAGAAAACGCTGCTAAAAAAGTGTCTGAAGTAGAGGCACCCCCTCCCCTATAAAACATCTTTTTGTGACAAAACCATTGGGAGTAAAGAGCTAATATTTGGGACTTTACATATTAAGAAGTGTATAAACAACCTTGAATTTTTGTCAGCCAAATCTAAAACGGTCGAGTGGGGATATTTCCTTAAATTGTCCCCTTTGGCGTGGAATGACCCAGTTAAAGACACACCGTGTTTATAAGCATCTCTCTCAGCCAGTATGTCAGACTTCATTTTCAAAATGGTCCCAAGTTGTATCATTGTTGTTCACAAGGCTTTACCCACAGATTCCACCCAAAACTTTATTCACCAAACTCTCTTAGAGACTTTCACTAGAGGAAGCAGTCTGCGGAGCCCTTCCTCTGATCTCAGGTATTTCTTCAGATCAAACTCTTCCAAATCTTTAGCTGACATCAGCAGCAGATAAGCCAAAGCTGAACACTGGGCTGGAGTCAGGTTATTCTCCTCGTGTGCTGAGTTTATGTACCTGGGTAACATTTTAAACATATTCATAATCTTAGTGATATTTAAAATGCCTCTCATTCAAAAAGAGAATGCACCTCTCTATTTTCCAGAAGAATAGAAAAATACAAATGATAAGAATCAGTAGTAAATTTTATCAATACCGTCACACATCAATTTCTTATTCACTTCGCATGAAATACAATCTGAAGATTGATTATAATTTGAGGACTATCCCTTTATCAGGGGGAACATAATTGCATAGACTTGATGATGTCAATGCATACATACATTTACATTTAGTCATCCAATGCATTTATGATCTTTAACTTGAACCACAAATAGTTCAGTACAGTACATGTAGGAACCAATATATTTAAAGCAGTTACACTCCAATAACTTAGCCTTGCTAAGGGCTTTTATTAGTATGTACTTTTTTCGGAATCAAACCTATGATCCTGGTGGTGTTGACTAGCCTGGTGACACCAGCCTACGTATTTCCGCCTGAATTGATTTCAAGCTCATACTCAGTCTGGCCCAACCCCATTGACAATCGTCTCCAGAACTCAAAATTTTGTAGGACCAATCAGCGAACAGTTCAGAGCTGTGACGCAAAACTCGCCTTGGAGGAAAAGACACGAAAAGCTATCGGAAAAGTTGTCTCAACTCTCGAGAACATCAGAAAATTAAAAGGAGAACAAGAGTATTTTCTTGTAAGTTTTATGATTGGAAAGGACGTCGTAGCTCTTCTCCCAACTGGCTTTGGGAAGAGTTTAATCTACCGAATGCTTACTAAACGTTGCTGATTGGTTAAGGGAACTCCAATGATTTTAAACCTCAAGATAAGCACCCGCCCATCTCGGAAACCAAAATGCATTGGGTTGGCCCAGACTGAAAGACGGAATGAAATGGAGTAACAGGCTGGTAATGGCCAGGCTAGGTGTTGACACCATCCTCTAGTAATTGTGCAATTACCTATTTCCTTTGAATGTGAAATGGTCTGTATTAATTACCTGTTGATCTCCTCAACCAGTGAGTTGTCCCCTAACTCATTCAAACAGTGGAAGAGGTTGATGATCCGTTCTGGTGAGATATCTTCCCTGATCTTCTCTTTGATGTATTGAACTGTTTTCATGATGCTAACTTCTCTGATAGCTAACTGTGGCAGCAACACCTTCAGGGGGGACCGGATTTCTGGCTTCAACATTGGAGCCAGGCCGAGGAGGAAACGGACAAAAAGATCCAAATGTCCGTTACGGCTCTGCAGGGCCTTATCCACTGCCATCTTGTAAAGGTCAAACCTTGAGTGTTTGAACAGCCAGCTGATCTTCTCTTTCCAAGTGTTTGGAAAGGGATTTGCCAAATGACTTCCTTCATGAATAACAAAAAGAGCTGCCAAGAATTCCTGTACACTGAGATGCACAAAGCTGAACAGGTTCTCTCCAGTTGAAGCACTTGTCACGTTGAAGATCTGTGTACAAAGTCCAGCCTGCAGTGCTCCCCAATTTGCATCAATGTCACACTCTGCCAGGTCATTTTCATAGAAGACCAGGCTGCCTTTGTTCAGATGTTTAAATGCCAATTTCCCAAGTTTAACAAGGAACTGTCCTTTTTCCTCTTTTTTCATCTTCTTGTCTTCTGAGAATTTGTCATCCATTCTTTTTACCTGAGAGATATTATACAATGTGTACAATTCTGTCAACGTTTTGGCTGATTCTTCTTTGCTCTGGTCTTCCAGTATTTTGTCCACCACATTGGCTAGAATACGGCAGAATACTGGTATGTGACACATGATGTGGAGGCTTCTATTCTTGTTGATATGATCAATGAGTCTCTTGGCCTTCTCTGGAACGTTTTTCTTAAAGAACTCATCTTTCTGGTCGTCATTGAATCCTCGAACCTCTGTCACCAAGTTGAAGCAGTCTTCTGGGATCAGACTGGCTGCTGCTGGTCTGGTTGTAACCCAGAGGAGTGCAGAGGGCACTAGCGTTCCTTTAATGAGACTTGTTATGAGAATGTCTACTGATGACTCTGCATCCAGCGTACAAATACATTTACCAAAGTCCAGCTTGAGTCTACTTTCATCGAAACCATCAAGGACAAAAAGAATTTTGCATTCACTCAAGTCAAGGATGTATTTCAAATCTTCACGATAAGGGTAGAATGACTGAAGAACATCAAGAAGGTTGCAGTGTTCACCTCGTTTCAAGTTTAACTCGCGAAAAGGAAGAACAAAAACAAAGTCTATATCTTGATTTGCTTTTTCCTCAACCCAGTCCATGACAAACTTTTGCACTGCAACAGATTTCCCCACACCAGCAATTCCCAAAGTCAAAACTTTTGTGGCAGGCCTGTCTCTGAAGATGTTTGCAAACTTGACTTGCTTATCTGCAGAGCTTGGTCTTGTCCCAATCTGGCTCATGTTAATTGTCGACACTTCATGTGTATTGTTGACTCCACCTGTGCGGCCCTCTACAATGTGAAGCTCGGTGTAGATATCTTGTACAGTAGAAACTCCAGATTCTTGATGTACAACAGAAACCCTTTGTTTCATGTGCGCCTGCAGCTTTAGTTTTAGTCTTCTCTTCTCTGCTGCAATCAAATCTGAAGACAACAAAAGTCAGATGTATTATGGTGAAATAACTGGTTTAATCTCAAAATATGATTCTCACTTTTTAGATTGTATGCATCATCAGTGCATTTTACTTGCATCTTTCCTGTGGTTATTTTTGTAGTTGTATTTTCTTTTTCCCTCTTTCATTTCTCTAAGCCCTATGCTAAACATGCATGCATAAACTTACTTTTTTCTTCTTTATGTATTCTAATACTTAACTGTACATGTCAGTATCAATCTCCAAGTCTCACAAATAAATGTACCAAGGTTCACATTCTTTCATATGTGAAACGCATAACTAACAATTTCAGTCAAGGTTCAATACAAGTGCATAATGACCAATACGTATGAAACAAAATAAAACCAATGTAAGTAAAGCAATATACATATTTCCTGAACGCCACCCCATACCTAGTGATACCATTCTGTATTAGTAATAAAGGACACGTCACACCTCTGTTTATCTCTCTTCACTGATTTATGCTCTGATGCTCCACTAGATGGTAGCCACCCCCTCAACATCCTCCTCCTATCTAAGCACCCTCACCCAGGTATACAGTCCATCTTCACCAGTACATGCTGCCAATGAGCAAAGAGTCTGGTGGTCTCTCCCTACACCAGTCAGCCAAAAAGCTATCAGTGGTGCCACTGCGGTGGGATGAGTTTTCCATCTCCACACACTGTAGCATCACTCCCAAAGCAGCTGAAGACCCAACTCTTCTCTAACGTCTTTTACACTTAAACTTCAAGTAAAAACTATCTTCTTTTTCCTGTTCAGCACGTTTGAATCCCCAAGTCTCACCTACTTAGAAATATCATAAATACACCAAAGTTTGTGTAATATAGCTGTGTGTTTGTGTATTACAGCTAATATGCGCTGGATCCAAATGTGAAATCGCCGACATTGGGTCCTTACCCCCTTCTTGTTTTGGCCCTCCAGAGTCAGCAGGGACCCCACCATCCACTCTGCCCAGACCTGAGAGTTGGAGAGGGGGGATGAAAGATGAAAGAAAACAAAGAGACAGATACGTATAAACCCAGGGAGGGAAGAGATACAAAGAGTGAATGAATGAGAGAAAATTGGTGAGGAAGAAAAGGAGGAGAGAAAGATTAAATGAAACAGATGAAATTAAACAAAAAAAGAGTCACAAAGAAAGTAAGCAGAGAGAAAGTCAAAGAGAGAGTGAAAAACCGATACAAGGAATACATGTGGTTCTTCCTACATACACAAACAGGCGCCTCATCAGAGACTGTGAGATACACACTTACATTCTTCCAGATGTTTCACCAAGTCTTTGGCCATCTGGTTGTGGTTCATCTTCCTCAAAATGGTCAACATGACATCCCCAGCGTCTGTGCTGTACACCTGCACCATCAAGTCCACAGTGTCATCTGAGTCGGCCTTCTCCAGCTTTCCACATGCGATTTGGCCCCTGTCCTGAAGGTAGTGCTTAAACCTCTTAAGTTCGGTCCCCGTGAGGTTGTCAAGAGTGTTTCTCAGCACTTCCTTCAGAGTTGCCGTCATTGTGGGGTCTGGATGTTAGTCCGCTACGAACTGGAAGCTTCGGGTCAGGCTGGGCCAGCTTTCAAAAAGGCAAGATGTTTGGGGGGTAGTTCATGTTAAAAAAAAATTAAGATTTTTATTTCATGAGGAATTGTTAAAAGCACAATTGAATTAGCACAACTCTCCCTCTTTCTATTTGTGTCTGTGTTTGTCTCTTTGCGTGTTTGTGTGTGTGTGTGTATGTTTATGTCTATGTACGTATAAGAGGTGATAGAACACAATAAATGATTAAGGTATAATTGTCTAAAATACAAATACAGTAGGTGCAGAGTATGCTTTGCTTTTGTAAACGGCAAACTAACACAGAAACACTCATTGTAATTGTTGTTGGTTTTCAACTGTAAATTCTAATCTGTGAATGAGCAAAAAAAAACTATTGCAATAGTCATTTCATACTTGCAAAACCACAGCAATCCATTTGTAACTTTTGCTCTGAGTGCTCATGAGCGTAATCTAATCATTGTTAAGTGCTTTCTAAGTGTTGAAAAACCATGATCCCCCTATTCCTCAAAGTGGTTCGGTTCACATGCTGTTTCCAAAGGGCGGGGCTACAGCAGTATGAACCCGACCGGTGGGCTATCGCACACCCCCATCATTGAGGCAAAGGTAGTAAGTGCCTCACCTCCGTGCTTTTTCAATGTTTTATTTCAGACCAACAAGACTGAATAGGTTCTACGTATGTGCACGTTTCTGGTTCAATTCTACAGACTTCCTGGGATTTAAACAAATAAAATAATAATAAATACGAGAATATGTCTACATTCATTGTTTCCATCAGGTCCGCTTCACCGGCTCTCTCTCTCTGGCAGCCGCTCAGTCATCTTCCCACGTTCACTGGATAAAGGCATTTCCCATGAGGCTTTGCTCCGACCATTCTACATTCATTTCGCTGGCCAATTTATATTTTTGGTCATGCAAGTTATGTAAAGTCTGAATAAAAAGAATTAGATCAAGATAGGCTAAGCAAAAATCAGTAGTGAGTTCGACACACAATAAGTGAGATGTAGAGAGACAACAAGTGCTATATATATTGGTTGGACTACTTTCTTCCATACCAGTGGAGATCTTGGAGATTTATCACGGGAACATTACCTGATTTTATTAGTTTTAACTCAATGGACGGTTCATGAACTTCACACGGCTACACAGGGCACGAGAGAAGACGTTAAATTGCATGCAGCTGAATTCCTACTTGAAGAGCTTTGGATTGCGTTTGAACTTTCAACATAATTTGTCTGTGAGAAGATATTTCGTGTTAGGACATTGCCGTTTAGAGAATTTAAAGCTGACGTCAAATTTCTGTTTGTCACTGTTATTAGAGAATTCGGTATTTAGCAGCTAAATTATGCCAACTCTCGTGACAGCAATTTTTTTCATGTCCCCCCCCGGAATTACTCTCTGAAAAGTTCCCATGTTTTGTACCCCCATGCAATGAAATGGGATCTCCGACCCTGCATTGTTGGCAGCTTTCAAAAAGGAAAAAAGATTTGCAACACAACTTGCTTTCAAGAAACCATAAACTGTGGCTCTTCTAACACAAGCATCCAGTAGATGGCAGTGTTTCATTGGCCAGGAACATTACCAGGGTGATGCAATTCTGTTCTCCTCGATGCAAAATGAGGGGAAGAGAAGCCCTTTTGTTGAGCCACTCTTTGGCAGAGGCGGATCTTCCATTAGGCAAACCTAGGCAAGTGCCTAGGGCCCCAACCAAATCTGTCTTTATTAGGGGCCCCCAAATCTGACCCCCCCAGCCATTACTTATGTAAAAAAAAAAAAAAGAAAAAAAAAAATTCTAGTAGAAAAAAATAACAAAAATATCAACATAACGCCGAACTAATGCCTAAATAATAATTTTCCAGCACACATGCTCCCCTCCATTGTGCATTGGACTAGTCCAGAATATGATCACGTAGTAACGCATGCAGCGCGAAATAACGTTACTTCAAACCAAAGCAGAGGGATCCCTAGAAAGGTTGCCCCTGTTGCAAAGCAATAAACCTCCAGAACAATAGGTCATTTGCTTGGCAGATAGAAAACAGTTTCCCTAACAGAAAGTCTGAAGCTTGAAGTTATTTTCAAACCTTTACTTGGGTAGCACTGTAAAACTGAGCAGACATGCAGAATACATTTTAGTAATCTCATCTCGTAACATTCGTTTCACATAGCATTGCGTGTTTAAACTGTGATAGAAAATACGTTAGCTTAATACTAACGTATAGGGGAAATTACAGAGACTGCGCTAGGTATTAGCATCAATTAATTCAAGTTAATGTTTTTGTATATGAGCCTGACATTTGCTCGGCAGATAGATAACAGGTTCTGTAACAGATACACTGCCGAAATTGACGGCACGAACGACTGGAAAAATGTATCAGCCTTACTAAAAGAACACGAGAAGTCTGCTGATCACCTCGCAAATATGGCTGTTTGGCGAACGCTTCAGCAACGTCTCCAAACAGGTAAAGCCATAGATCATGTAAATCAAGAGCTGTTTGTGAACGAAGTAAACAAATGGAGAGAGATCTTGAAACGTCTGATCGCCATTATTATACACTTGGCCAAGCGCAACTTAGCTTGTCACTCACTCACTCACACTGAACCACTGCTTTGCCTGTCTCTCACTCACACACACAGCCACTGTTATTCCTGTCCACACACAAAATCTTTTCATTGGTCCTGTTTAAATGTAAATGGTGGTTTTCATAGACTCATATCCATTTTGTATTTTAGTGCAAGATCATTTTGTATCTCTGGCAGAGAATGGAAATTCTAATCTCTCTCTCTCTCTCTCTTTCTCGTTTGATCTGAGTAATAAACATGTAATTTTGGCAAAGGCTGGAGAAATCTGAAACTGATTTTACTGTGGAGAGTTGAGTGGCAGTGCACTATGGGTTTATTGCGATTCTAAGAGTATTGGGATGGTTATTTGTTTTGTGTACGTGTTTCAAAAATGAGGGCCCCATGTCTATATTTTGCCTAGGGCCCCAAAATGGCTAGATCCGCCCCTGCTCTTTGGATACTTGTAACCGTAATATTGGTTGTCATGGGTTCAAGGAAACACTGTTTTCACCATCGCCAGCTTAATCATTTAGAAAATAATCGTTTACCCCCAGCCCTACTACTACCTCACCGTAAGATAAATGAAGCGAATGGTCCGAGCCCAACGTGATCTACAACAGATTTTTCAAACCTGCATGCGGACGTAACTACGTATGATTTGCCATTCTGAATTATCAGAAGAGACACAAAGGGCCGGGAAATACAAGTGTAGTTGTGGTGAAGTTGATGTAGACGTAGTCGCTGCACAGGCACAAAACAGGATTGAGGAGGGGACAGAGAGCGAGAGACAGAGAGAGAGAGAAAGGCAGAGCGAACGAGAGCGATTTGTAAAGTTGGCTGGCTGAATATTTCTGTACATAAAAAACAATGCATACCGCATGGTGATAATTACAGGGTCTAGACATGTAGGGCAGTTCCGCTACTCACAGGGAGAGCTGACAGGTGGTGTAATTTCGAGCAATTTCAAAATGGTTAATTTCAGTCCATGACATTTTATATGTAAACTGTTCTGCGATTGTAACGCAACCAGTAGGGGCTTATGTTTTCACTTCCCCTCCTTACGTTTATGAACTAACGTCAATAACAACTTAATGCATAATGAGTAGCCTGGCGTAGACCTACGTGAAGTGGGATTCTCTTAGCACCGCAGTTGTCTTTTCCTTAGTCCATTAATTCTATTTCACATCTTTGACCTCGACGGAAAAAGTTATGAGCAGTTAGAAAAAGATGACATGACAAACTATCCGACGCAGCCAGTGTCGAGGCACCTGTCTCAAGCTTCCCATTGTTAGTTTACCGTTGTCTTGAATGGAGCATTAACCCCATGTTACAGCGTAAGAGCTGAACTTTGACCAAAATGATTTTACTAACCTTTTTTTACAAGACAGGTTACAATGGGCACACAGCCTAGAAATTAACATGTACGTGCTTGTTTAATATGTGTCATTACATAGGCCTACAAAATTACAGACAAAAATGTCCCTTCCTAGTCTTCAAGCCATTTTTTCCCTAAATATTCATATTTACTTATTATGCTGAGCCTATGGATTTGGATAACAGACTATATTTATAGTACATTTATTCGACTTAAGTCAAGGCAAATCAGAGTTAAGTCTGAAAATGTGGTATTCAAATGTAGGCCAAATCTACAGCCTGGCCTTACGCAATTAGGTCGAGGCATACTGCATGGTGATAATTACAGGGTCTAGAGACATGTAGGGCAGTTCCGATACTCACAGGGAGAGCTGACAGGTGGTGTAATTTCGAGCCATTTTTAAATTCAGTCTATGAGATTTTATATGTTAACTGTTCTGCGATTGTAACGCAACCAGTAGGGGCTTATGTTTACACTTCCCCTCCTTAAGTTTATGAACTAACGTCAATAACAACTTCGCATAATGAGTAGCCTAGCGTAGACCTACATGAAGTGTGATTCTCTTAGCACCGCAGTTGTCTTTTCCTTAGTCCATTAGTTCTATTTCACATCTTTGACCTCGACGGAAAAAGTTATGAGCAGTTAGAAAAAGATGACATGACAAACTATCCGACGCAGCCAGTGTCGAGGCACCTGTCTCGAGCTTCCCATTGTTAGTTTGCCGTCGTCTTGAATGGAGCATTAACCCCATGTTACAGCGGAAGAGTTGAACTTTAACCATAATGATTTTACTGACCTTTTTTTTTACAACAAAGGTTACAATGGGCACATGGCCTACAAATGAACATTTACGTGCTTGTTTAATATGTGTCATTACATAGGCCTACAAAATTACTGACAAAAATGACCCTTCCTAGTCTTCAAGCCATTTTTTCCCTAAATGTTCATATTTACTTATTATGCTGAGCCTATGGATTTGGATAACAGACTATATTTATAGTACATTTATTCGACTTAAGTCAAGGCAAATCAGAGTTAAGTCTGAAAATGTGGTATTCAAATGTAGGCCAAATCTACAGCCTGGCCTTACGCAATAGGTCGAGGCATACTGCATGGTGATAATTACAGGGTCTAGAGACATGTAGGGCAGTTCCGATACTCACAGGGAGAGCTGACAGGTGGTGTAATTTCGAGCCATTTTTAAATTCAGTCTATGAGATTTTATATGTTAACTGTTCTGCGATTGTAACGCAACCAGTAGCCTAGGGGCTTATGTTTACACTTCCCCTCCTTAAGTTTATGAACTAACGTCAATAACAACTTCGCATGATGAGTAGCCTAGCGTAGAACTACATGAAGTGTGATTCTCTTAGCACCGCAGTTGTCTTTTCCTTAGTCCATTAGTTCTATTTCACATCTTTGACCTCGACGGAAAAAGTTATGAGCAGTTAGAAAAAGATGACATGACAAACTATCCGACGCAGCCAATGTCGAGGCACCTGTCTCGAGCTTCCCATTGTTAGTTTGCCGTCGTCTTGAATGGAGCATTAACCCCATGTTACAGCGGAAGAGTTGAACTTTAACCATAATGATTTTACTGACCTTTTTTTTTACAACAATGGTTACAAGGGCACATGGCCTACAAACAGAGATGGGCAGTATTTCAATTACTTGTATTTGAAATACTAGTTTATTTGCTTTTGAGCATTTTGTAAATTGCATTTGATAGGGCTGATAAAAAATCGAATGTAATTTGTTGTTGTTTTACTGACCTTTTTTCTACAACAATGGTTACAAGGGCACATGGCCTACAAACAGAGATGGGCAGTATTTCAATTACTTGTATTTGAAATACTAGTTTATTTGCTTTTGAGCATTTTGTAAATTGCATTTGATAGGGCTGATAAAAAATCGAATGTAATTTGTAACAAAATACTTTAGAGTGGAGTAATTTTGTATTTAAAATACTCAAATTACTTTCTCCAGTGTTTAGGCAGAAGGAGATTCTACCACTAGACCATCTGATCTGCCTCTGAAAGTCATTGTCAAATCAGGCATCAGTCAATTTGCCAAAAGTGGTGCTTCTTATGGCCCGCCCCTTTTTGGGGCGAAAAGGAAATCACCCCAGATCTCTCTCATTGACTCTCATGTTAAATCATTTTTTTCAAAAAACAGGGCTGTGGGCGAAAACTTAGAAAGCTGTCTTGATCCTTGTCAATTTATCTTCATTAGTATACCGACTTAAAGAAGGTTCTTTCAAAGAGCGAATCGAGTTGTTGCACTGAACTTTAGCCATCTTGACACAATGTGACTTGATCAAAGCCGTATGATGTCCTTATACGCAATTACGTATGGCGAAAGCATGGTGGGGATAGCCCTCCCGGAAGCCATAGAGATTGCAATGGGAGCCCTGTTTTGTGAAAACATGAAAGTCACACAGCTGCTGCCTGCAAACATACTGTATATATATACAAAATCAATCAAGTTGTTGTCTTTTAATATCTTTGCTTAGTTACACTGACATTCTGTGACTGTTCTTCCTTTTTATAGGTTCACCAGAGCGGAATATGTGTGCGGGGGGAAGGGCGTGGTGGCGGCTACAAACATGAAAAAAAGGATACGGGACTCAAATGTTTGGGAACCACTGCCTAAAGGCTGATTTATGCTCTAAGCTGATTTATGCTTTAAGCGTAAAGGCTGATTCATGCTCCCTTACGTAAGCGTAAGCGCAAGCGCAAGAGGCCACGCAAGCCCCTTGCGCGACCCTTGCGCGACTTCTTACGTCTTGCGTGCGTCGGCCCCTTTTTCTAGACTTGCGTCATGAACGTGAATTACTTGATGCTAATACCTAGCGCGGTGTCTATAGGATGTTCCATATACGTTAGCATTAAGCTAACGTATTTTCTACCACAGTTAAACATGCAATACTATGTGATTGTTTTTAGAAAACGAATGTTACGTGATGAGATTACTCAAATTTAGTCTGCATGTCTGCTCAGTTTAACAGTGCTACCCAAGCAAAGGTTTGAAAAGAACTTCAAGCTTCAGACTTTCTGTTAGGGAAATAGCTTTCTATCTGCCAGGCAAATGGCAGGCTCATGACAACACGCGCAACCTTTGGGAGCATGAACTGCACCGAGTAAATTTTGCGCAACCGTTAACCCCCAACGCTGTAGCAAGCAGCCGCCTTAAGCGCAAGCGCAAAAGGCCGCGCAAGCCCCTTGGGGGTGTTGCCAAGCAATTCACACCCAGAACAATAGGCTTGCGTAAAATTGCGTGGCCTATTGCGCTTGCGCTTACGTAACTGAGCATAAATCAGCCTTAAAGGCCATTTTTTACGCAAGCCTATTGTTCTGGGTGTTCAACCATTCAGGGAGCATGAATTGCTAAATCTAGAATATGTAAATGAAATGTTTTTGTGAAAAAATTAAATAAAACCCGCTCCCCGCCGTGTCTAAAATATCTGTTTAAAATCAAAACCCGCTAAACGCCACTTCACTTTAACAGCAAAAGCCCCTACTTTCAACAACCAATCAGAACGTGACCTGGACTCGCGTCGCGTGCTATAACGCTTGTAAACAAAGACAGCCAAAGCCAAAGTCTCCTCAGGAAAGCTATTAGCTAAACTTAATCTAGTGAGTTTCTACGAAAATGACTGACACAGAATATGATGGGATGAGTGAGCCTGTCCTCCAGACAGTGAATGGGCGGAGGAAACGCCGTGTTTTAGATAAGAATTGTCGCTATTTAGCTAAATTACAGCGATATAGTGGCGAAAACACCGAAAACTCAATAGCCTGCAAACACAACCGACTGATGTGCGCCGCGGAATGATGTGAAGAAAATAAACCTATTGGTGTTGTTTAAACAGTGTGGATTTCTAATTTCTTAAATGTTGACATGACTGGCTTCTGCCTTCATTTATGAAGATGAGTATTGGTATTTCTTTGGGTATTGCTTAACCCTTTAACTTAACCCATTATAAACTTGTTGTTACTAGAGTGGCAATGACCAAGTCGTAGTTCATTACTAAATGCCCTGTGTTGTCTCATAGTGGTGCAGTACTACAGCAGTGTGAAGTTGGCCCAAATACCGAAATGAAACAGGAACTAGCGCTTTAGGCTAATAGTTAGCATTTTTTCAGAATAAAAGTTTTCGGTTTTCAAGAAAGTATAAATAATAATAAAATAATCTGTTGGCTAAATTGTCGAACAATGAACACATATCACGTCTAAAGCACATATTACAATATATATCACAAAATCTAACAGAAAAGGTGTCATATCATTAAAACAATTAAAGATTAAGTAACCTATGAGCCCAACTGAACACACCTGCTGGTTTAAAGTTGTTGGGCTGAGAAAATTACAAATTGTCTCCCCTAATATGGGGCATACATCTCTTCAGCAGAACTTCTACTAACACATTCTGAAATAAAAATTGGGGAATTGTCGTCTGTGCAACGTCCAGAACCAATAAACCACACGGCCTATTGACCTCCATAGGCTCACTATAATACAGCTGCTGGATTAAAGTTGTTGGGCTGAGAAAACTACAAATTGTCTCCCCTAATATGGGGCATACATCTCTTCAGCAGAACTTCTACTAACACATTCTGAAATAAAAATTGGGGAATTGTCGTCTGTGCAACGTCCAGAACCAATAAACCGAACGGCCTATGGACCTCCCTAGGCTCACTATAATACAGCTGCTGGATTAAAGTTGTTGGGCTGAGAAAACTACAAATTGTCTCCCTTAATATGGGGCATACATCTCTTCAGCAGAACTTCTACTAACACATTCTGAAATAAAAATTGGGGAATTGTCGTCTTTGCAACGTCCAGAACCAATAAACCACACGGCCTATTGACCTCCATAGGCTCACTATAATACAGCTGCTGGATTAAAGTTGTTGGGCTGAGAAAACTACAAATTGTCTCCCTTAATATGGGGCATACATCTCTTCAGCAGAACTTCTACTAACACATTCTGAAATAAAAATTGGGGAATTGTCGTCTTTGCAACGTCCAGAACCAATAAACCACACGGCCTATTGACCTCCATAGGCTCACTATAATACAGCTGCTGGATTAAAGTTGTTGGGCTGAGAAAACTACAAATTGTCTCCCCTAATATGGGGCATACATCTCTTCAGCAGAACTTCTACTAACACATTCTGAAATAAAAATTGGGGAATTGTCGTCTTTGCAACGTCCAGAACCAATAAACCGAACGGCCTATGGACCTCCATAGGCTCACTATAATACAGCTGCTGGATTAAAGTTGTTGGGCTGAGAAAACTACAAATTGTCTCCCTTAATATGGGGCATACATCTCTTCAGCAGAACTTCTACTAACACATTCTGAAATAAAAATTGGGGAATTGTCGTCTTTGCAACGTCCAGAACCAATAAACCACACGGCCTATTGACCTCCATAGGCTCACTATAATACAGCTGCTGGATTAAAGTTGTTGGGCTGAGAAAACTACAAATTGTCTCCCCTAATATGGGGCATACATCTCTTCAGCAGAACTTCTACTAACACATTCTGAAATAAAAATTGGGGAATTGTCGTCTGTGCAACGTCCAGAACCAATAAACCACACGGCCTATTGACCTCCATAGGCTCACTATAATACAGCTGCTGGATTAAAGTTGTTGGGCTGAGAAAACTACAAATTGTCTCCCCTAATATGGGGCATACATCTCTTCAGCAGAACTTCTACTAACACATTCTGAAATAAAAATTGGGGAATTGTCGTCTGTGCAACGTCCAGAACCAATAAACCACACGGCCTATTGACCTCCATAGGCTCACTATAATACAGCTGCTGGATTAAAGTTGTTGGGCTGAGAAAACTACAAATTGTCTCCCCTAATATGGGGCATACATCTCTTCAGCAGAACTTCTACTAACACATTCTGAAATAAAAATTGGGGAATTGTCGTCTTTGCAACGTCCAGAACCAATAAACCGAACGGCCTATGGACCTCCCTAGGCTCACTATAATACAGCTGCTGGATTAAAGTTGTTGGGCTGAGAAAACTACAAATTGTCTCCCTTAATATGGGGCATACATCTCTTCAGCAGAACTTCTACTAACACATTCTGAAATAAAAATTGGGGAATTGTCGTCTTTGCAACGTCCAGAACCAATAAACCACACGGCCTATTGACCTCCATAGGCTCACTATAATACAGCTGCTGGATTAAAGTTGTTGGGCTGAGAAAACTACAAATTGTCTCCCCTAATATGGGGCATACATCTCTTCAGCAGAACTTCTACTAACACATTCTGAAATAAAAATTGGGGAATTGTCGTCTTTGCAACGTCCAGAACCAATAAACCGAACGGCCTATGGACCTCCATAGGCTCACTATAATACAGCTGCTGGATTAAAGTTGTTGGGCTGAGAAAACTACAAATTGTCTCCCCTAATATGGGGCATACATCTCTTCAGCAGAACTTCTACTAACACATTCTGAAATAAAAATTGGGGAATTGTCGTCTTTGCAACGTCCAGAACCAATAAACCGAACGGCCTATGGACCTCCATAGGCTCACTATAATACAGCTGCTGGATTAAAGTTGTTGGGCTGAGAAAACTACAAATTGTCTCCCTTAATATGGGGCATACATCTCTTCAGCAGAACTTCTACTAACACATTCTGAAATAAAAATTGGGGAATTGTCGTCTTTGCAACGTCCAGAACCAATAAACCACACGGCCTATTGACCTCCATAGGCTCACTATAATACAGCTGCTGGATTAAAGTTGTTGGGCTGAGAAAACTACAAATTGTCTCCCTTAATATGGGGCATACATCTCTTCAGCAGAACTTCTACTAACACGTTCTGAAATAAAAATTGGGGAATTGTCGTCTTTGCAACGTCCAGAACCAATAAACCACACGGCCTATTGACCTCCATAGGCTCACTATAATACAGCTGCTGGATTAAAGTTGTTGGGCTGAGAAAACTACAAATTGTCTCCCCTAATATGGGGCATACATCTCTTCAGCAGAACTTCTACTAACACATTCTGAAATAAAAATTGGGGAATTGTCGTCTGTGCAACGTCCAGAACCAATAAACCACACGGCCTATTGACCTCCATAGGCTCACTATAATACAGCTGCTGGATTAAAGTTGTTGGGTTGAGAAAACTACAAATTGTCTCCCCTAATATGGGGCATACATCTCTTCAGCAGAACTTCTACTAACACATTCTGAAATAAAAATTGGGGAATTGTCGTCTTTGCAACGTCCAGAACCAATAAACCGAACGGCCTATGGACCTCCATAGGCTCACTATAATACAGCTGCTGGATTAAAGTTGTTGGGCTGAGAAAACTACAAATTGTCTCCCTTAATATGGGGCATACATCTCTTCAGCAGAACTTCTACTAACACATTCTGAAATAAAAATTGGGGAATTGTCGTCTGTGCAACGTCCAGAACCAATAAACCGAACGGCCTATGGACCTCCATAGGCCTACTATAATCCATAATTATCCTATATCAAAAAACCTTCTCCCCCACTTTTTTTTATTGCACCCTGTGTTCCTTAAATTATTATTTTGATAAAAGAGTCTGCCAAGTGCATAAACAACATTTTATACTTTAAAATATTTTAATAAAGCTAAATATAGGAGTCCACAATATTGCACATTCACAGACTTCACAACCAAAATAAACCAAAATGCAACAATGTTTCTTTTTTTAAAAAGTTTTTTATTTTGACAATAGTAATATTTATGATACAATCGCTATAAATAATATCTCCATTCCAAACACACACACACACACACACACACACACACAGACACACACACACACACACACACACACAAAACACCTGTGCTTATTTACAAGATATAGTATTTACAGGCTATACTTTTATACAAAAAGGAAAATGATCAATGGATGGATGAATGGACAATGTAGAAACTGTAACAGACATATCACTAATTAATGTCAAAAGCTAGATGTGGATTCCCATATCATAACAAATTACATTACGCATTTGCACTGACTTTCCACTGATATGATTAATACTTTTTAGAATCTTTTTGGCAAACAGACAAACATACAACCCACAACTGCTCCCGTCTGTCTGGTTGATGAAATAACTGCACTCTTTGACATTATTAATAATGCATCTAACATTTATGGGTCTCAGAAAAAGCAGAAAAAGCAGAAAAAGATACAGCACATATAGGCTTGGCTGTCCGTGGCCGCAGGTGTTGGGCTGCCTTGCGCCTCTGGACTTCCGGTACTACTGGCGATGGCCTGCTCTTCTCGGGGCCCTGAAGAAAATCAAGAGACACACAGAGAGGTGCAACATTATTACAAGATAGCACAGATTTAATGACAACCAATAGCAGCAGAACCAGGTTGGAGTCTGTAAACGTACAGTTTCTAGGGCTGCCTTGCGCCTCTTGCGCCTCTGGACTTCCTGTACTACTGGCGATGGCTTGCTCTTCTCGGGGCCCTGCAGAAAATCAAGAGACACACAGAGAGGTGCAACATTATTACAAGATAGCACAGATTTAATGACAACCAATAGCAGCAGAACCAGGTCGGAGTCTGTAAACGTACAGTTTCTAGGGCTGCCTTGCGCCTCTTGCGCCTCTGGACTTCCTGTACTACTGGCGATGGCTTGCTCTTCTCGGGGCCCTGAAGAAAATCAAGAGACACACAGAGAGGTGCAACATTATTACAAGATAGCACAGATTTACATATACTTAGACCATTGATTTACATAATTAATTTACATTTACATATATATAGTAATTTACATATACTTAGACCATTGAAATGATTTCACATATTTCCCATTCAGGACATAAACGAGCCATCATTACGTGATGAAGTGTGTGATGTAGACCATTAAAATGATTTCACACATTTCCCATTCAGGAAATAAGAGCCATTAACTCATAGCTTACCTTGGTCCCAGGAGCTACTGTAGTCTTGGGCCAAAGGGTGCAATGTCTTTTGCCGGTCACCTCCGACTTAGGCCAGTCCCTCACGGAATGACGGTAACCAGTTCCTTTGGCATACATCATCTGCAAAATGAATATTGCATGTTATTCAGAAGCACATTTTTTGTTAGTGTTAACATTAGAGAAAAGAGAGAATGAACTGTGTAAATACAGTTTCCTGTGCTGAACCCCCAGCAATCTCCTGGGACACACATGTTCCCCTCCTGTAGGCTAATATAACCTCAGAGAACTTATATGTATATGTATATATGTCATGACAAATATGTCATGACAAAAGCAATCAATGTAGTCTACATTTTTTTAAATGGATCCTTGCAGGCACTATGTAAAAGCTCATTAGTTTTGGTCTCACCTAGCCTATGTAGCTATGATCTTGTGGATCAATACATTATTAGTTATTAAAAACTTACAAATCAAACATTAGCGATACGAGAAAATGAATACGCAACATACAGAACCATTAAGATATGGCTATCCATGCAAACCTCACTTTTGAACTAAATATTAAAACTAGATAAAGTATGCATATTAGGCTACTGCAAGTTCGTAGAATTGAAAATGTAACACTAATTTCAATCACAGGCATAATAACAACAATAAAGCATGCAAGACATACCTTGGCTTCCTTAAGCTTGATTGCGTGTCCACAGTGAAGAGAAAAAGTTCTTGCAGTACTGCTTTCAACAAATTGTCAAAAAACTGTGGGGAGAGGCAATCTTCACCTGGGTATTTATGAGGCTATGGGACGATGATGGGCCTGGTAAGATCCCATAATGGTCCTGGGAGCCATTTTCATTGGTTCTCTTCTAGCCCCAAGGTGCCCCGTGGGGCAGTTCATTTTGATTAATCAATTTAAAAATCTCTGTGAGTTTTTGTCCTACAAACATGAAACTAACACCTACAGCAACCTCAAACCCTCTTCTTTTAAAATATGTACAGTTTGAAACTACAATATAAATAATCACTATGGAAGGAGAATATAACTAATCCTTTGCACATTTCAGTCTGTGAGTGAGGCTTCAGGAGCCTACGTCCCGCCCATTAGCAAATGACAACCATTCCTATGATAAGGGGGAGAGGGCCACAAAGTCATTCAAGGGCCATTACGTGCTGGCCATTGTCTTTGACCAAGGTGTCCCAGAATGTTCATACCTCTCTCATCAATATGCATTTTGGTCTAAGTGAAGAAAAGTGTCACTTTCTAAAAAAGAAAGTTTTCAAAATATTTACAATGTGTTTTTGTACAAAGTCTGAGCACCTCTAAATCTAGATTTCATTTTAGCGTCTTTATATTTCATTTTAATACAAAACTTTTCTTTACTACATTCCTTTTACTCTCATTGTATTATTGCTGAGTTGTTCTAGAATATAATCATACAGTGGGGAAAATAAGTATTTGAACCCCCTAGCAAAACTGACTGACAAAAATGACTTAGTACTTGGTGGAATAACACAGCACAGACGTCAGACGTTTCTTGTAGTTGGTCACCAGGTTTACACACATCTCAAGAGGGATTTTGGTCCACTCCTCTTTGCAGATCCTCTCCAAATCTTTAAGGTTCCATAGTCATCCATAGTCCCCTTGATGCGGTGGAGGCGTCCTGTACCCTTGGCAGAGATACAGCCCCAAAGCATAATGTTTCCACCTCCATGCTTAATGGTGGGTATGATGTACTCTTGGGGTCATATTCAGCATTCCCCCCCTGTCAAACACGGCAAGTCGAGTTGATGCCAAAGAGTTTGATTTTGGTATCATCTGACCACATTCTGTCTCCCAATCCTCCTTAGAATCATTCAAGTGTGCAATGGTAAACTGTAGATGGCCCTGTACATGCGCTTCCTTGAGCAGGGGGACCTTGCGAGTGCTGCAGTACTTCAAAAAATTACAGCGTGGTGTGTTGCCAATGGTTTTCTTGGTGACTGGTCCTAGCTGCCTTGAGATCATTCACAAGCTCCCCCTGTGTAGTTCTGGGGTTATTCTGCACCTTTCGAATGATCACTGATACCGCACGAGGGGATATCTTGCATGACCAGTTGAGATCAGGTGTACCTTGTTAGACCTAATGAGGACTAATCTGTGTGCTTCTTGGCCACATAACTGGTCATTGTGAGCCAAAATTCTTGCTGTTTGCTAGGGGGTTCAAATACTTATTTTTTGCATCAAATTCTGATTTTTGTTTGTTGATATTCTGCTTCTCACTGTTAAAATACATCTACCAATACAATTCTATATCACACATTGCAAGTGGCCAAACTTGTGAAATCGGTAGGGGTTCAAATACTTATTTTCCCCACTGTAAATGCCACTTTTGCCTCATGGTTTTTAGTTAGATTAAATATACAAAAATCTCAGGCATGGCAAACTACCTACCAGAGTAAAAAAAAAAGCCCTTGGGTTGGAAGTGTTAATGACCCTAAGTTAATGACCCTAAGTAAAGTTAATGAGCCTAAGAATAGCAGATTGCAGATTGATTCACACTTGTTTTAAGAGAGTTAATGTGTTAATGAGTTTGTGACATGTTGTGTGTGAAAAGGTGAGAAATAATTAGTCTGTATGAGGGTGAGGAATGTTGTTGAATTACAAGTTAAAGGCACCCAGTGCAACTTTCGAGGCTTAAAAATAAACATTCAATTTCTAGTCTTTTTTACACGTAGGCCTAGTAAGTTTCAATAACTCTATCAGTTGTCACCACACCACACACACCACACTCATCTTTGCTCCTTGAATGTCGATATGTAATGGTATGGAGTTATTGAAACTTACTACGTGTAGAAATTGAATGTTTATTTTTCATTGAATGTTTACATAAAGTTGCACTGGGTGCCTTTAATGTCTGAAAGATCATCATTAATGGTAGGCCCCATAGGTTTCAGCACCATGGATAGGGTCGATCACGGGAACACGGCACGGGAACACACCTAGGTTAATAAGATACGATTTCAAAAGTCAAAATAATTCAGCAAATAGGCTAATACTAATATACAGTTTGCTCTGAGGTCGGAAATTCATGTGGCCTTTTCGGATTTCTTGAACGCCTGATTATGTAACGCCTGGCCCATATCCAGTAGCCTATAACAGCGACGAAAATAAGACAGTGTGGAAACGTTCATTCTGTGATTTATAGCCTATGTGTATGGACATATGTGGACGTGTAAGGCCGAAAATATGACTCTGATGATATGTTCTGTTTTTTGTGTATGGACGTTCGCGAATAGAAAATATGACTCGGTGTGCACAAGTTTGTTCTGTTGTTTGTGTATGGACGTTCGCGAATATCAATGCCATCAATGCCAGCAATAAGATAAAAAAAAACAGTCATAAAACAGTCCGCAACATAAGATACAACACAAAACAGTCCGCAACATAAGATACAACACAAACATTAAACAGTCCGTTAGTACGCTGAACAGTCCACAACATAACAGTCATACGTTGGACTACTAATTTGATGACCATTCACCCGTTTTTCGCTGGAAATATCCCGTAACCCGGAAGTACGCAATTCTTATTTGGGCGTCTTTGGGCCAACTTCACACTGCTCAGTACTACGTTGGTAACCTTTCAGTGACTATTACAGCGGGTCACCGGCAGGGGCTACAAATATTGCGCAATTTTCTGATGATCATTGGTCCATTAAATTAGATATGAATGTGCCAACCACAACACCAGCACTATTATAACCACCCCATATGTGTGGCATAATACTTTTCAATGTTTCCAGTTGCATCTTTGGTGGTTTTGTAACACTTACCCATGTCTGTATGGAAAAAATGGATTTAGAGGGTTTTGCACACAAAGCACTAATGGATTTAGCTGGTTTTGACGCCAAAGAAAGAAAATTTTGTTAAAAACAGTAATTTGGCTGAAGTAACATTTGTGAAATTTACACAGTGTTTTCCCTAAATAATATCCTTGTGATTTCAAATAAATTTAGGTTTCTATGCTTAAATACAAAGGCCTGATAAAAAATGGCCTTTTTCTCAAAAAGTGGTCAAGTGGAGTTAGGGGGTTTTGCATCTGAACTCTTCACATGTATTGTATTTTGTTACATTTTCTGGCAACAGTATTTTGTATTTTATTTTGATACATTTATTCAAGGGGTATTTTGTATCAAAATACATTTTGATGTATTTTTGCCCATTTCTGCCTACAAATGAACATTTACGTGCTTGTTTAATATGTGTCATTACATAGGCCTACAAACCTACTGACAAAAATGTCACTTCCTAGTCTTCAAGCCATTTTTTCCCTAAATGTTCATTTTTAGGCTACTTATTACAACTGCGGATGATCTATGCGGAGTCTATGGATTTGGATAATAGACTATATTTACAGTACATTTTTTTTACTTTAGTCAAAGTAAATCAGTTAAGGTCTGAAAATGTGGTATTCAAATGAAGGCCAAATCTACAGCGTGGCATAACGCATATAGGCCCATCAAGTCCGTGAAACTTTCGTGTCATCTCCGACTACTAACCTCTTAATCTTCCATATTCAGTCCACGAAACGAGATCACCACCTCTAGTATACATTACAACAGTAACTTTGACTAATTATGCTTACCCTCAATGAAAAACTACGGATATGTTCTTGCATGCAATCGTCCTCCGGTAAAACCTTCATTGCTAAACTCTAATCTACTTTAGTTTTTATTTGTTTTGCGTTGATAATGAGCAATAGCAACTTCCTATGTAAAAGGTGAAAACCGACGCCCCTAGTGGTGTTCATAGACTGGATTTTCAAAACAATAGACCTTGTACCAAGCCATACCAGTGAAGTCATCGAACAAAAAGAAGTGTTTGTACAGTAATAGTTATCCTATATAAATGTCAAGCAATATTGTCTTTGTCAAAATCATCTTTTTTTTTTAAATGCTTTTGCTCCCTGTGTCGGTCGCAGGGCGAAACTCATAAGACTCGCATATAGACATGCATACGGACTACTTATACAAATGCAAACATGCACACACCCGATTGAAAGAACTTTAGAAGGCTAGGAAAGTTTAAGTACTTTGTGTACCCCTTTTGTGGTAAATGGTGCTGGCCACCTTTCTTTGTGTTCACCTGTTCTGTCAATTGAGGTTAGTTCCTTGTCAGGTATATGAATGAGAATATTGTGCGCTGACCCTGAGGCTGCTGAACTTTGTCCTCTGCTTGATTAGAGGATTAGCAGGTTTTCTTGAACTTTTTTAATACATTTTTGCATTGGATTTGTAATTGGGTTTTCCTAATCTGCATTTTGTGTTGTACTTATGGTTTGCGTGATGATCTTCCATCCTTAATAAACCCTTATGTCTTTGAACGCTGATTTTGACTGAACTGTGTGGCCACACCCACATACAGACTGTCACCCTGTGCTCGGGTCTGTCACACTGCTTTCATCTCATACACACGCACTATTAGCCTACTCTCTCCCTCCTTTATAGAGCAGGATCCATAATCACAAACACCATAACACATTGTGGATAGGTTATATGCTATGAATCCGATCTTGACACTCTTGAATAAGCCTGGTTAAGATTTCTTCTTTTAACCTTTTATTCTCATCTTGCATTCATAAAGGACTTTAGGTGATTCCATTGTGCATATGATGGGATTTACATCCATAAACGTCTTAATATAATTTATCTAACACTTACACACATTGAAGACTGCTCCAGCACTGATTAGGTGGTTGGATGCCTTACACACATTGAAGACTGCTCCAGCACTGATTAGGTGGTTGGATGCCTTACACACATTGAAGACTGCTCTACCACTGATTAGGTGGTTGGATGCCTTACACACATTGAAGACTGCTCTACCACTGATTAGGTGGTTGGATGTATTAAACACATTGAAGACTGCTCTACTACTGATTAGGTGGTTGGATGTCTTAAACACATTGAAGACTGCTCTACCACTGATTAGGTGGTTGGATGCCTTACACACATTGAAGACTGCTCTACCACTGATTAGGTGGTTGGATGTCTACACACATTGAAGACTGCTCCAGCACTGATTAGGTGGTTGGATGTCTTAAACACATTGAAGACTGCTCCAGCACTGATTAGGTGGTTGGATGTCTACACACATTGAAGACTGCTCCAGCACTGATTAGGTGGTTGGATGTCTTACACACATTGAAGACTGCTCTACCACTGATTAGGTGGTTGGATGTCTTACACACATTGAAGACTGCTCCACCACTGATTAGGTGGCTGGATGCCTTACACACATTGAAGACTGCTCTACCACTGACTAGGTGGTTGGATGTCTTACACACATTGAAGACTGCTCTACCACTGACTAGGTGGTTGGATGTCTTACACAAATTGAAGACTGCTCTACCACTAATAAGTAAGTATAAGAATTCAAGACTGATATAGAGGAATAGATTCAAGGAAACCTCACTGATTTGAAACAATGAATAAAAGAGCTCCAGCTACTGTTCAAAAACTGCCACTGATTACTCACAATCTCTCATTACACTGATAAAGTCTGACTACCAGTTGCACTTATGGTATTACAGTATAACAAAGGCTTACTTTTACCGCTGAATGTTTTTGTGTCTCAAGCTCTTTGCGAAACCCAGTGAAGCTAAATTACGGAACTGTTTTTTCTTCCAAGTAGTTATCTAATGTGAAGCTATTGCTATCTGGTTAAACAGGTTTAGTACCTGCATAACACCACACCTGCGGTGACGCATGTATACAAATTACAACAACAACTGAGGTTGTGTGTGTTCTTCAGATATGACTGTCTCCCCTCCCCCCTCAAACTACTAAAGTTAACATTTTCTTGAACTCTGTTACAATGTCTCCTCCCACACACATTTCAGCAGCACAGCTTTATTAAATATCACAGAGAGAAATTGAAAATAAATTTGATACAGACCCCCTAGTTGGACGTCCATTCCAAGTGAAAGCTAACTCACTGTACAGGAAGAAGCCAGGTTTAGTCAGTCATATGGCCATGTTATGTCTGTAGGCAAAATATATAGTTAATTGTCAATAGTTCATAGATAGTTTATTAAATACAAAGATGCCAAAACCGTAGCGTTTCTGTGGCTCAAAAAAATTGAAACGTAATGAACCATGGGCCCACTGTATCACTGCATCCCTACAGCCTACTGTGATTCTGAAATCAAAATCAAGCTGTCGTTCAAGGACCCATTCAGAGACTTGTCAGGTCATGAAATCTAAAACCACCTCAAACGTCACACTCATGCTTACCTCAGTCTTCTTTGTGTATCTCAATAAGATGAAATATCAAGCTTCAAAATAAAATGAAGTCCGACACAAGGAAGAAAGGTCTGTATGATTCGGTTCAACTTATCAAGAGCAACATCACAGATCGACTCAGTTTAGATTAAGAAGCAGATGAATTGTAGACCCACCACCAGTTGCACTTATGGTATTACAGTATAACACAGACTTACTTTTACCGCTGAATGTGTTTGCGTCTCAAGCTCATTACGAAACCTAGTGAAGCTAAATGACAGAACTGTTTTTTCTTCCTCTTAGTTATCTAATGTGAAGCTATTGCTATCTAGTTAAACAGGTTTAGTACCTGCATTCACCACACCTGCGGTGACGCATGTACATATTGGGCATAATACCACAACACCTAAGGTGTGTGCGTTCTTCAGGCATGACTGTCTCCCCTCCCCCCTCATCTACTAAAGTAAACTTTTTCACTGAATAGTTTTGTCTTAAAATTCATATCATGCTAACAAAGCGCCTGCACAAATCTGATTGAACAAGATCCGCGATTACAGCCAGGGTTCAGCATTACATACATAACTTTTCAATTCAATTCAATCTTCAATTTCTTTATTTCGCCATGTACACAGGTACTAGGAATTTAGATTGGTATTCTCCATGCAGGCTGGAGCATTACAAATAGAACATAGAACAGAACAAAGGGACAAGACAGGACAACAATACAAGAAAGTACCAGTATGATCATGGAGGTAGTCCAATAATAGAAATGTTAAATAAGTTAAATAAATAAAGTGCTGGGAGGAGCCATAAAGCTCATGTGCAAGAGTTGTTTATGAGGGCTATTGCTTGGGGGAAAAAACTATTGAGGTGTCGTGAAGTTTTTGTCCTGATGGTCCTATATCGCCGTCCAGAGGGGAGACGGTTAAAGAGGCAGTTGGCAGGATGTGAGGGGTCTGCTGTGATCTTCACAGCCTTCCTGCGGGATCTGGAGCTGTGGAGGTCCTTGATGGAAGGAAGGGGGCAGCCGATGATGCGCTCTGCAGCCCTTACGACTCTTTGGAGCCTGGCCTTAGAGCGAGCAGAGGCAGAGTCATACCAGACCAAGTGTGAGGATGTAAGCACACTCTCAATGATGGCCCTGTAGAACTGCACCATGATGGGGGGGCTGACCTGAAGTCCTCTCAGCTGCCGAAGGAAGAACAGGCGCTGCTGGCCTTTCTTCACAAGTTGAGTGATGTTATGGTCCCATTTTAGTGTGTTGGTGATGGTTGTGCCTAGGAATTTGAAATGTTCGACTACAGTGACAGATGAGTTGTTGATGACAAGTGGGGGATATGTCTGAACCTTTTTTCGGAAGTCCACAATCATCTCCACTGTCTTGTTGACGTTGAGCTCTAGGTTGCTGACTGCACACCAGGACTCTAGATGGGCGACCTCCCTCCGGTAGGCAGACTCGTTGTTGTTGCTGATGAGACCTATCAGGGTGGTGTCGTCTGCATACTTGATGGTCTTGACAGACGGGTCATGGGAGGAGCAGTCATTCGTGTAAAGGGAGATAAGCAGGGGGGACAGCACACAACCCTGTCTGTATGCAAATTGAAGGGGGGTCCATGAGGTGGTCAGTGGATGCTTTGAGATAGGAGAGGACCAGGCGTTCAAATACTTTCATGACTACAGAGGAGAGGGCGACCGGTCTGTAGTCATTCAAGCAGGTGATCTTGGGCTTTTTTGGTACAGGGATGATGACAGCAGATTTGAAACAGGCAGGTACATGGCATAATTGAAGAGACTGATTGAAAATGTCTGTAAGTGGTGTTTTCACGCAAAAACAATCTATTAAATTACACTTTTTTTAAGATCTATGTTTATCAGCATTAACCTACTTTTACAGCAGTGGTTTATATCAACTTTGCTGTTCTATTAGGATCTATTTTGATGTAAAGGTAGAGTCCACGATTCTGATGACAGGTTATTGATTTCTGAGCTCAACAGCCAATCAGATTATACCCCCACTCATAGATATCATATATAAAGGCTAGATGTCTCGCCCGTGTTTCTGGCCGATGGAGTGAATGTCCGCACATGGCGTCCATCTTGAAACAGGGCAGCTCGCTCACCCTCGCTCACCCACATTGTGTTGGTAGTGGTATGTACTGTACTTTTTAAATATCCATAACTTTCTCAATTTTCAACCGATTTTTAAATGGTTTGGTTTGTTATAAACAAACATGAGAGATGTAGTTATGCCGTTTTATATGTATGTTATTTTCTAAAAAATATCCAAAAAGCATCCAGAATTATTACCACCAAACCATTTGTAAGCGCCTAGAGGCAATTGTATTGTTATGGCGCTATACAAATAAAATTGAATTGAATTGAATTGAATTTGTAAATCCGTCAAGATTTCAGCGAAATAAGAGTGATAGAGTTTGTGCAGATCACTGACCTTACATCAGGTACAACTGATCCTGCCAGAACGCTTCACTGACTCAAGGTGGCCGACCTGTGCGGACGTTCTAGACTCCGCTTCGCGTCGCGGAGTTCTTTGCCCCGCAGCGTCCATTACCTTTGTAGAACTGTACAGCTCGTCGGCCGTTATCCCTTACATAACCTATACTAACGTGGCTCATTTAAAGGAATATTTAATTATGAAATATAATAAACTGATATCAGACTAGCCTCTCTTTTTCTCTCTCCTGAATGAGTGAACACACTGTGTTTGAGGATGTAGAATTCACAAAGGCATTTCCAGAGCACGTTAAGGGGGCATATGCCACTGACACTGCAATGCAATGACAAAATGCAACAAATGAGTATTGGAGGATTAAACATCAACTCATAGGACTTCAGACTAAGCACGGGAGATCACCTGGAGGTTGTTTGAACAGTGATTGGCTAAAGCTCTTGGAGACATCACGCTCAAGAGTTCTCTTCACTAATGCAGCAGTGCTGTTGCCAAGAGTGCAGTATGCCAATGCTGATAGGGAGGAATAGAATCAAGTAAGCTGACTGATTTACACCCTGTAGTGTAATATCTGTATGTGTGTGTGTTGTTAAAGCTGACTGATTTACAGTGATGAGTAGTTTATAGTTTGTGTCATGGTGAGAACTCCACTGACTTGACCTGCTGTTCACAAGTGATATTAAACCCTCTGAGGGTGGTTTCCCATGGGATCTTACCTGATCTTACTGAACTACACATGATCAAGTTTAAACAGCCAATTGGTATGAGAAATGGGTTGGCACCACTGCAAGTCATCAAGCAGTCACAAGAGAAGAAAGTGGGTGAGCAGACTCTCCTGTGGGCTGTTTGGAATCAGCCTCATAGAGCTCCCTCTAGTGGGCAGGAGAGCAGCAGGAGACAGAGCAGGAGAAGCGGGAGATGCTGTCCGTGAGCACAGAGGCCAGATGAGCAGGAGGCTGTTTGGATCCAAAACGGCCATTAGTTCTCCTTTAAGCGCCATGCCGTAGTTTTATTGGATGTCTCCTCTCCCTCTCTGCTCTACTGGACAGAGAAGAAGGGAGGAACATGACAGCAGGAAGCTCAACTGGAGTATCTTCCATCAAAGTGGTGTTGGAATAGGAGTGAGTGAAGAGGGAGACGAGTTTACTCACCTCCTAGGACATAGTATGGGAGAATGTGTGTTCAATTATACATCTGTGTGTGTGTGTGTGTGTGTGTGTGTGTGTGTGTGTGTGTGTGTGTGTGTGTGTGTGTGTGTGTGTGTGTGTGTGTAGGTTAAATTATAAATCTGTGTTTGTGTGTGTGTTCAGTTATACATCTCTGTGTGTGTGTGTGTATGTGTGTCTTTGTGTATGTTCAATTACACATCTGTTTGTGTGTGTGTGTGTGTGTGTCTGTTCTACTATGCGTCTGTGTGTGTGTGTGTGTGTGTGTGTGTGTGTGTGTGTGTGTGTGTGTGTAGGTTGAATTATACATCTGTGTTTGTGTGTGTATGTTCTGTTATACTGTACATCTGTGTGTGTATGTGTGTCTGTGTATGTTCAATTACACATCTGTTTGTGTGTGTGTGTGTGTGTGTGTGTGTGTGTGTGTGTGTGTGTGTGTGTGTGTGTGTGTGTGTGTGTGTGTGTGTGTGTGTGTGTGTGTGTGTGTGTGCGAGCATGTTCAATTATACATCTTGCTGTCCTCAACGTCCTATAGACACTCCACAAGGCAAATACCCGGTAAATATTCCCAGACAAGGTGATGAACACTCAGCGCAGTGTCCAGGAGAGAGCCGGCAACCACCCCGCCATTGATCACATTAGCTGTCTAAAATTACCAATGAACAGCCAGCAGACAAAGCAATGCACCCTCTAGTGGTTGAAATGGGATGGGACACGGCAGTGAAGTATCTAATCCAAAATGCACCTAGCTTACCTGTCGTAACAGACACACACAGGCACACGCACACACACACACACACACAGTTAGGAGATAGTTGATCACACACACACACACACACACACACACACACACAGTTAGGAGATAGTTGATCACACACACACACACACACACACACACACACACACACACACGCACACACACACACACAGACACAAACACATTTGAGTCCACAATTCAAAATAAATACACTTCAGGACCCAAATGTATCAGATGCATTAATTGCTCAGCCATGATCCAAGCATGTGACTCACAGCACAATTATACAACAATACTTTTCATTTTCGTGTTTGTGCAATCGTACAAAAATGTATGATTGTGCCTGGCAGAGTAACTGTCACCAGAGCATTCCAGACTACAGGACCTGTCATTACGCCCAAACATGCTCTCATCACTCGTCCCTTTCCTCTTCATGCTTTTATATGCCACTGCTTTCTCATCCGTACGACCACTCCACTCAGCCTCCCAGTAGCAGCATCCAGACTGACCCTCTCTACACAGCACCTGATCACAGTTGCCAAATCTCTATTGGTGGTCAGGATACAGCTGCTGCTTACTCATGTCACTTTTTTGTTCCCCTCAGAGAGAGAGAAACATCTGTATGCTGTGTTTGAGTCCAGTGTGAGCTTACAGGCATCTGTGAACAAGAGGACACACACACACACACACACAAACATACTCACAATCATACAGATGTTCAGATACACACCACACGGTTTTAGACTTGTGTATACGAGACTGAGGAGGACCCAACAGGGGAAAGTCATGGACTATACAGTATGATAGGGACTAACCCTAACCCTAACCCTATACAGTACGATAGGGACTAACCCTAACCCTATACAGTACGATAGGGACTAACCCTAACCCTATACAGTACGATAGGGACTAACCCTAACCCTAACCCTATACAGTACGATAGGGACTAACCCTAACCCTAACCCTATACAGTACGATAGGGACTAACCCTAACCCTATACAGTACAATAGGGACTAACCCTAACCCTAACCCTATACAGTACGATAGGGACTAACCCTAACCCTAACCCTAACCCTATACAGTACGATAGGGACTAACCCTAACCCTATACAGTACGATAGGGACTAACCCTAACCCTAACCCTAACCCTAACCCTATACAGTACGATAGGGACTAACCCTAACCCTAACCCTATACAGTACGATAGGGACTAACCCTAACCCTATACAGTACGATAGGGACTAACCCTAACCCTAACCCTATACAGTACGATAGGGACTAACCCTAACCCTAACCCTATACAGTACGATAGGGACTAACCCTAACCCTAACCCTAACCCTATACAGTACGATAGGGACTAACCCTAACCCTAACCCTATACAGTACGATAGGGACTAACCCTAACCCTAACCCTAACCCTATACAGTACGATAGGGACTAACCCTAACCCTAACCCTATACAGTACGATAGGGACTTGGTTTGCACTGGCTTCCCCATTTCCTCACCAGTGGGGAGACAAGATGATTTATGAGCACTGGGAAGGCCAGGGATTCCCCTGATAGTCAAACATGATGATAAAGTAGGGGTAAGTAACAGTATTTCTGTGGGGAGAAGAAATTAAACTAAACTGACCTTCATAAAAAGGAGTTCTGCCCAAGGGTCATATTTAAACAAGAAACTGTTATCTTAAATTAGTGGCACTTTCAGGCCTACATCAAACAACACTCTCTGTTTTATACAAGCCATGTCAGTCAAACCTTCTTCATAGGTCAGGTGTTGTCATGTTTTTATTCCCTCCTTGATGTTCATGTCTACCTGTATGTGTGTCCTCTTGTTTATTTAAGATCCATTTGCTGTCTTCACAGTTACACACGCCCCCAGTGGAAAGGCGTTCACCTTTGGTGCCGAGACGGCAGACAGTTACGTCAAGCTAAACCTAAACCTGAGGGGGGGGATTAAGTTAGCTAGTGTATGTCTCAGGTACTTCTCCGACATCCCAGACAAAGACAGAGAGCAAACCTTCTTCTCCCTGGCAACCCGCTTCCACAGCAACGGTGTACTGCTCTGCAAGCAGGGACATAACCGGCACCAAATGTACATTGGGAGTGCCATGGCGGACTTTTGGGGGCACCCAGACGAGTTGAACAGGTGGAACTCGTTCTGTGCGAGCTGGGAGTCCTCTGAGTTTAGCAGTAAGGATTATCCCCGCATCCTAGATGCTCAGAAGTGACATATTGCCCAACTTTTTTCCCAATGCAGTACAACCCTTATGAGACAGAAGACACAGTAACTACAGTAACCACAGTGTTGTTCATATTCTTTCTCTACAGAGCCTCTTCTTCCTCTCTAAATGGGGTTGACAGATGGCTTTGGCCAGTATGTTTTCTCTATATTTGATTTGGCCTACATGCAAGATGATTCCAATGCTTAATGAAAGAATTTGCCTTTTCTTCAGTGTACTTGTCAATAAAAGCAGTATGCTCCAAATAGACTCCTCCTGTGATGATGTCAATGTTGTCCTTGCTCCACTCATGTCATAGGCTTCATGAGATTGAGTTAACATACGTATACATTTCTCAAAAGTACTAAAATACTGTAATTCAAGATAGACACATCATATCATTTTATTACCAGAAATGCAAAAACAATAGGCACGCAAGAGGCAAGGCAATGTCATCCCATGTTATAATTGTTTTGTCAGAATACATGCGACAACACAAAACTAATTTGTTCTTTCTTTTGCATATGCAGAATGATGCAAAACAAAATTCCTTGCATATCTCAGCAGTAAGGCTTTTACCTTTGGGGGCACTACAACCCTTGTCTTTTATATTGTTTAAGGTTATTTTATATACACAACACAGGTACGGCACGTCTGGAGGGCCACACAGTGGCCCACCCGTCATGCAGCAGACCCTTCCACCCTCAGCTATCCAAGATCCAAAGTCTCAGATCTAATAACAGGCATGAGTCAGAGGTGACACACCAAGCCAATACAGGAACTCATCGAAGGAGGATATCTGGGTTAGATGCAAAGAGCATTTTATAGTTCAGAAAATGGAACAATAGCAACAAGAGGTTGTGTAGCCAATGCCTCTTTCACACTCTACTTAATTTTTCTTCCAACATTGTAATAACACAAGGCTCTGTGTGCTCTCTGTATTTAGCTTTTAATATTCCATCAAAAAACTTGTCAGACTGTCATATCATGTAATCATCTTGGATTTCGGGGTCAAGATGATGTCTAAATGTCAAAATTATGCCAGAATCACAATCCATATGGTCAATTTAACACAAAAAGTGTATTCATACATTATTCTAGGTGCTCTGGTAAAAAAGTTACTTTTACAAAATAGGCCCTGCTGCCATTTTTGATTTGGCCCTCCAGCAAAAAATGCCGAAATTTTTGCGAGGGACATGGGGGCTACATTTTTTATAAAAGGTTTATAGAAGTCAAATCAGTCGTCAAAACAACTTAGCCAGAGGATGGTCACGGAACTGAGGTTTGTGACCCTACTAAATCATTCCCAACCATATTGAGTTCACGTCACCATAGTTATTTCTGGACATGTTTTACTGTGTTGATGTTAATGTAAGTCTGGTGTATGACTATTGCCATTTTAATGTGTTACACGAGACTAGCGTACGATTGATAGCAAACCATTTTGAAATGCCACTGTGTTCTTCTCCTGTTCCAGGCAAGCTGATCCACTCAATGGTGGCCCACCTGGATGCAGTCACCAGCCTGGCCGTCGACCCCAATGGCCTGTACCTCATGTCTGGCAGTGAGTCAGGAAAGATTTTATTACTTTATAATTTATTCTGTATCATCCTCTTTTTGACTCCCACTCCGCTCCAAGATAGAATATGTCCATGGTTTTGACATTATTATTGTGTGTGTGTTTGTGCGTGTGTGCGTGTGCGCTTTGCCCTAGGCACACTGATGATATCATGTGTCTGTGCAATACACTATATAATAGTACAACCTGTGTCTGTGCAAATGATGTGAAAGTCATATTGACTGAATACTTATGATTTACTCAAAGGAACCACTGATTTTTTTTTACTGAAACACCATCGGCATCAACCTGTGCCAGAACAGTAACTAGGTCCAGCTGATCATACTTACCCACAAACACCGTTTTAGACGGTAAACCTTTGAAGCCAGGTCATCCAGAACTTATGAGAGGTGAACAGCTCGACATGGGCCTCTCTGCTGGGGCACAGGTAGCCTGTGTGGGGTGAGAAAGATCGAAAGTAGGGCAGTCACAGAGCGAGGGGATTTAAAGAAATGAGTGGTCCTAGTGTCTGTTCATTCTTCAAACAGAAACAGCAGATGGTGGTCTTTCCCTCTCTCTCTCTCTCGCTCTCTCTCTCTCTCCGCGCTTTCTCTTTCTGCATCACTCTATCTGGCTATCTATTTTTAATCCAATGTTCATTCAGCTCTCTCTCTCTCTCTGTCACTCTCTCACCATTTCTCTTTTTCTATCCAATTTCCATTCCTCTCTCTCTCTCTCTCTCTTTCTTTCTCTCCATCCTTTGTGTTTTTCTCCCTCTCTGTATTCACTTCAGTTGGATAATGGCTTGGCTGGAGCTGCCTAATGCATCTGGGTATTTGGCTCCTCGACTGCCTGCTGTATTACCAAATTGACTCTAGCCAGCTAATTATATTCCCATGGCTGCAAAGTAGGATTTATTCTTACCGATTCTTAGAGATCAGGGGCCTTAAAAGGCATCTGTCCAACTTAAATGTCTTTTGAGTGAAAGATAAAGATACTGTCAGATTGGCCCTTCAAGGTGTGGGAAAGGTTTTTTGTCTTTTTGTTTTTGTAAAATGAATTTAAAATACGTCTGGACCTATAGTGGTGTTGCAGTAATGATGTGGTTTTGAAGGTTAGTTGTTCTGGTCTTCAGACGCCCCTGAAATGTAGTCAAACTGATTTAAAATGAGATTGAAAATCAAAAAGGTATGCATGCCTGACCAGTAGCATTATCCTCATGCAGTGCTGCCACAGCCACATATGCTATAACTATACAGCAGCACCAGTAATCATAGTAGACATAATAAACACACACAGAAATGTCCAAAGTAGGTGTGATTTTTAAAAGTGTTTAAAAGTTTAAAATGTACAAATAAATACCCCCTCCTTGTTCCCCTGGTCCTGAGTGCTCGGTGCCTCTGTGAAACTCTACTTTATAAAGCATCAGTAATGGCCACACAGAACATCGACTCAAAGTGTGATTTAAAAAAAAAAAGAAAGAAGGAAATTCAGGAAGGAAAGAAGTAATTTGCGAAATAATGACCCTGTCCCCCTCTAACCCACGCTTACTTCTTTATGTACTTATTCTCATACAGCAATAGTGATCAGTAACCCTAGGAGTAGTTAATACACAGAGAACACCGTGAGTAAGTAAGTAGTAATCAGGAATCCGAAGTGTAGTACGCACACAGAGAACACCATGAGTGAGTAAGTAGTTTTCAGTACCCTTTGTGTAGTACGCACACAGAGAACACCATGAGTGAGTAAGTAGTTTTCAGTACCCTTTGTGTAGTACGCACACAGAGATCACCATGAGTGAGTAGGTAGTTTTCAGTACCCTTTGTGTAGTACGCACACAAAGATCACCATGAGTGAGTAAGTAAGTAAGTAAGTGAGTAAGTAGGTAGCTGACCCGAAACCTGTGTGTGTCCTCCAGGTCATGACTGCTCGGTGCGTCTGTGGAGCATGGAGAGCAAGACGTGCATCCAGGAGTTCACCGCCCACCGCAAGAAGTTTGAGGAGTCCATTCACGCCGTGGCGTTCCACCCCACCAAGTGCTTCATCGGCAGCGCTGGGGCCGACGCACTCGCAAAAGTCTTCGTATGACCCCTCCAAACCACCTCAAACACACACACACACACCTCTGCCCCTCCAAACCACCTCGAACACACACACAAACATCACTGCCTCCAGCCCCCTCAAACACACACACACACACACACACACACACACACACACACACACACACACACACACACACACACACACACACACACACACAAATTCACACACTCACACACACCTGGACTCCGGGCCGGAACGACAATGTGTGTTACAATCCCTCCTCTCTCTCTCTCTCTCTGTCTCCTCCCACTCTCTCTCTCTCTCTCTCTCTCCTCCCTCCACTATCTCTCCGTCTCTCTCCCTTGCTACTTCACTGAAGGCTTTCTGGGACAGAAGACAGGATAAGCCGGAAAACATGTGGACACCTCACACACACGCACAGACACACACACACAATCGCATCTCCCCGCTATCTCTCCTTTAGCTGCCTCACATCCCTTTCTCCACCCAAGGGTGGTGGTCGAGGAGAGACTGGTGTTGTCTACAACTTCTTCACCTCACGATGAATCCCAGGTTTCCCACTTCCTGTTTGTTTGTTTGTTGCCTTGTTTGTTGCCTTGTTTGAGGGGTGAAGATGCTATAGCTTTCATACCACCACCACCATGGAACCTTGGAGATCTTTAATGCTTGCAACCCCCCCCCCATCTCCAACCCCTACCTACCTAACCTGAATGGCCTGTTTAGCTGAGCTGTTTGGTGATGGCATGGGGTATGTGTGTGACGTTTCAAGACTTATGTGCCTTTCCATCACAGCAATGTCCAATAGAACTGTTGGTGGGCTCTAAGGAATGTTTTTCTTTTTTTTCCCCCTCATTTCGAAAAAAGGCTTTTCCAAATACTTATAATTTACTTACCATGATGATTGATGATGAAAACATTGACTATGACGTTGTCAGCCAAACATAAATCTGCAAGCGGATATTTCCCAAAAACGTAAAGCTTCTGTCTTAGCTACTCTGTTTCATCTGCAGCTGGTTTTACACATTAGCATTTGAGTGTCAAGACACCGTTGATGAGCAGCTACACGAAAGATACATGACCTTTTACAAAGCAGTTAAGCGGTTGGAGCAGTTGACTCAGCGACGGTTGGTAACCGGTCTGATACGCTCTTGATTTACCTGTACTACGCTATTAGCAGCTCGTCAAATCTCATTGCTAGTTCAACACTTTGGTTTGGTTTGGATGAACTGCCTTTAAATGTTTTTTTTGTTTGCTTGTTTGTTTGTTTGTTTCAGTTATTCAGGAAGAGTTTTGTTTTCTATTTTTAATTTGATGTTTATTGCATTTTGAAGGACGCTTTCTGCACTTTGCGTTTCTATATGTGAGTCACTTCAGCCCAAAAAATATCTCATAAAGGCGTTACAGATATCGGTCAACAGCATCCACTCAAAGCGTTTAGCTGCTAAATTATTTTGAATTGTCTATGGCTCCTTACTTACATAATTGTCTCTTGTCTCTAGAAAAGGAAGGCTCCTGCAGGATAAAAATGATGTCGAGATGACTTTTGGTCTTAACTCTAATTAGTTGTAAGGTGCACTTGTAAGAAGAACAGATGTGACCCCTTTGCCTGAAAGGGACCTATTAATTATATGTTCTCTATGTAATAATTATTTTGAAAAGTATATATTTTCTAACAACTATAATTACGAGCTTAATGGTATTTTTATTTACGCAAATGGGCTGTGATTCTTTTAAAATGTGTTTTGTTTCTGTGATTTTACTTGAAAACTGGGTATCACCCCTTTTGAAAGCCTACTCACTCCCAAGACGGAGTGCTGTCTTATCAAGACTCGTCTTATGGAATGCCTTCAAGGGAAGTTAGGGCGAGTGATCAAATGTGCATAGCTTTCGTTTTATTTCACGTTGTGTCTCGTTCTTTTTCTCGTCCAAATTTTAGATTTTTTTTTATTTCGCCTGACAGCAATTCAGAAAAACAAAATTTGGATGTCAGACGTATGAAGAACACAATGTATTAAGTTTCCAATTACAGTTCTGTTTTTGTTTTGTCGTTGTTTTTTCTACTCCAGGCTCTTAAATATGCTGATTAATCAGCAAGAAGGAAAAATCCATGGCTGTCTACCAAATTCAGTGATCTTGAAACAAGTAGTTTTGGAGCCTCTGTACACTACAGGTTCGGTGAAAAGTGAAAAACTAAGTTTTTAAAAGTGTATGCTTGTCAACACTACAATAAGAAATAATTCTCAAGTGATTTATTTTATTTGGTCGTGGTAGTAATTTCTAGTAAAGAACGTGAGATAGGGTATCAGATAGAATATGTATAGTTCTACAGAAACATCTATTTATAACTTCAGAAAACGATGTACATTGAATTGTGACTATATATATTTTTATTATTATTTGACGTGTGATGGAGTCAGTTCAGTTCACTATAATGTTGCGCTTGTAGTGATGAAAAGATGCACGTTCCAGTGAGCTCTCATTGCGAATTAAAGCTTGGGATGATGCTTCCCTCTGCTGGTCAGGAAGGGGAAAACTGTGACAGGAGCATCGATATGTTGCTCTGATATTGAATAGGTTCAATATTACTGACCGAGGAAGCTTTGCTTATGCGCTACTGCGTAGACAGCGATCGTATCCTTAAAAATGAAGAGAATTAGAAAGAAATAACCCGTCTTATGAATTCAGTGTGTTCACTGCTTATGTAAGTTATGGAGAGACGCATGTAAATGGTAAGCCTACTGACGAGCTAAGGTCAAATTCCTGTTGACGGAGCGCAACTGGTGAGCAGGTTGAGACTGAAGTTTTTGACCCATCGTTCACAAGAGCAAGGGAAGGTCTCTCTGAAGTGACTTTGGAGGTTCTGACTGGTGGTGTTGCATGCATGCACCACATACGTATATGACAGGTTTGTGTACAGATACAAGAACAATTTAACTAATGAACCAGTTAAACCATTAACAAACATCTGGTACATGCCAGATATGCATATAAAGGGAAGGTCGGTATGTTTTTTTTTTTTTTTGTAATTCATGTTCGTGTAGAAAGTTCAGGGAGACCATGTAAACTTGGGTTAAAAAAAAACAAAAACAAAAAAGTTTTGTGTATATATTTTATTGTAATAATAATTGTTATTATAGTGTCTTTTTTTCATGATGTATTATGCTCTTTTTTCTGAGATTGGAGAGTGACATTTATCAATAACAACAATAAAAGACTATGTTGTATTTCAATAATGCTGTCTGCTCTTCTCTACTGGGGGGGGGGTCGGTATTGAACAAAAAATAAACAGGTAAAACCACAATATATGCACAGGGCTGCAGCATGCATTTTAGAAGTCACTGCACAACACTTGGACAGATATTTGTCGGAGTACAGTAACCTATGATCCTCGTACCCTCTTGTCTCCTTCCTGTCCTACTCTCTTTGACCTACCATGGCGACCTTTTTCAGATTTAACTATAGGAAATCAAAACACAGCCTCCAACTCAACCCGACCAACAGGAAGACAGCGGGATCCTCGCAGCATGGCGAGTGAACTAAATGGTGTCAGTTACCCGAAATGTAACTTCAAGTGGGTGGGTGAAGATGGAAGCTGCAAGTTGTGTATGGGTGTTGGCTCATTAAAACACATTCTGATGCCCGCCTGTTGTCGCAAGATGGTTTGGTGCCTAAATTGACTTTACCCTAAACTGGGTTTTGCGTGTTGCAACTGTCACCAGCCAATTGGGCACTGCTGTGTACCCTGCGACCCTAAAGCTTACGACTGATACCTCCATATGTACACTACCAAACTAAATGATAAATGCCAGCATTATCTTCTCCCTTTCTGTTTCTCTCTCTCTCTCTCTCCTTTCATATCATATTGCTTATGCCTATAATAACACTGATAAAATAGCCAAATTGCCTACTGTTAAATCTTCTACCCAAATTTATCTCCCTATCTGTTTCTGAAATTGATGTCTACTAACATAAATGTTCTCTCTCCCTCATAGCATGTTCCAATCGCTGATGGAAGTGGAAACATTGCTCCTCACCCCCACCATTCCTCATCTATGGACAGCTGAACTCTACCCTCTCATTTTCTTCCTTTTCTTTCCCTACTAATCTAGACCATCTCCGCCATGGGACGCTGCTGTAGTCTCTCCACCTGGTCTACCTGGAGAAGCCCTCGGCCAATTGCACCCACCGCCACTGCATTGCCGTACACTTACTCTACCCCATACCCTATGCTAGCATTTATATACAATATACATTATTGCCACCACTGAAATGTTTCTCTGTCCCTACATCCCTTACCCCTGTAACGGTAACCCTATGAGTACAGTAAACTGGTCTTGCCTGTATCATGTATTTACCACCGGATGTCTGTATACATACTATGTCCAGCGACCAAATGCTGGCTGTGTTCAACCCTTGTTGTTTCCCTTCCCCTTCTGCCACACAACCCTCCCCCTTCCCACCTTCCTTTCTCCACCCGGCCGACCTCAAGCAGATGGGTCCCCCCTTATGTGCCGTGGTTCTGCTTAAGGTTTCTTCCTGCCTAACAGGGAGTTTTTTTCTTGCCCCTGTTGCCATTGTGCATGCACTAAGGGGGTTTAGGCTCTGTTAAGCGCCTAGAGGCAATTGTATTGTTATGGCGCTATATAAATAAAATTGAATTGAATAGACATTTCAATAGATGTTGTTGCAATATCCTTCAAGTTGCGCTGAATTTCATTGATGTTGTGGGCTGCTCTTTTGGGCTGCTGTATGTTCTGAATCTGTGAGGTAAATGTGCTCACTTTTTCATTATTATACTAAGGTGCATTTTTTTTGTCAGAATACATGCAACAACACAAAACTAATTTGTTCTTTCTTTAATGCATATACAGAATGATGCAAAATCAAATTCCTCGCAGATCTCAGCAGTAAGGCTTTTACCTTTGGGGGCGCGACAAACAGGCTTCCTTGTCTTTTATACTGTTTAAGGTTGTATAAAAACAAAAGTAAAAACCCCCTGGCTTTATCATGTGCTTTACTCAATGAAATGTGAGGCCTATTGAGAGAATAGAGATACCATGAGAATAACTTAATGGTGGGGTACAATTTACAGTCTGTTAACATTTAAGACATTTAAAATGCCTGCCATCATTTTGACTCCAGATCTCTAACTCATGTGGCTGAATCTCTGCTTACATTTACAGTGCAGTCTCTAGGTGCTCACTTTAAGCCTGAGGGACTGCCAAGGGAAATTCTATTATAGCAAATAGCCAATCAATCAAAAACATTGACAGCATTCTCAAGAAGGACCCAGCTCCTGACTCGGGTCTCCATTGCAAATGCATTGACACCTGCTCTGCAGGTCTGGGTATTTTATGTAGCTTCAATGGCCTTCAATCCAACATCAGATCTGTTGTTGCAGTCTTCCATAGAGAAGACGCTTCATATTTTTGTAGAACACTAGTTGTGGTAAATTGAAATTAGACCGCTAAAAGCATCACATGGGGAAAAAGCCTAAGAATTAGTGGGGAAAATATGACCTGTTTATCACTAAATGCAACGTGTAGTTTCGAATAAAACGGTAAATTAAATAGATTCATTGTTTACTTTCCGTGACATTAGACCTATTCATCAACAAGGATAGGCCTTACTATGTGGACATTGGAACTCATTTTTAAAACTTCATTTACAAAAGACATCGATACCCTGTTCAATAAATACTGTAGTTACAGCCTTGTTGTGTTTGGAAGGAAGGCCTACAACGGGTAGGAGAAAGGAAACTTGATTAAAAGTTAATTTAGATGTTAATGTTATGGAACAATCATGTGGATATGCTTACAGAACACAATACTGTTAATGGGCTTTAACATTAACAATGAGGGCATCTAAAATGAGTTGTTTGTGGTGAAATGAGTCACTATGAAATGCAGCGCACTACTGTCATCTAGTGGTGACAGGATGTTACGACAATGTTGTGATATCCACTTACAAATCAGATCACAATTAGCAACAGGAAATAACTGTGTGTGTGTGTGTGTATGTGTGTGTGCATAATGGCTGATCAGCCATATTGCTGAGGCCAGTCAGTAGTTCAGTAGTCTACTGCCTCCCTGCCCCACCCTCCCACTTTGCGGTGGTGTGATCCACTGCCTTGCCCCAGCCCAACGTGGGTCGTGGGGTAGTGAGAGAAGCGCTGAGACTGATCATTACTGTTGTTGGGGACTGAATTCCAGTAAGAAGGCTACTTTGGACAGGATGGCTTAGTTCAAATGAAGGCTATGTCAGACATTTCAAATAAAACATGTGGGCAGTGTCTCCCAATGCTTGAATGGTGTGCATTGAAATAATGTTATGGTCAAACACCCCACCCCCCCCCACCCAGATCAGACTCTTTACTAAACCAGATTAAATGTGATCAGACTCTATCCTAAAATAGATTAAATATGATCAGACTCTACTAAACCAGATTAAATATGATCAGACTCTATACTAAAGCAGATTAAATATGATCAGACTCTATACTAAACCAGATTAAATATGATCAGACTCTATACAGAACTACAGATGTGATGTTGAGTGCATATCTGTTTGTCTGTGGGTATGTGTGTGTGCGTCAGGAAGGAGTATATGTGTAATCTGTCGTGTGTGAATAAGTGTATGTGTTTCTATGTGTGTGTTTCTCAGTCTATCTTTGTCTATGTGTGTGTGTGTGTGTGTGTGTGTGTGTGTGTGTGTGTGTGTGTGTGTGTGTGTGTGTGTGTGTGTGTGGAAATGAGTCGGGTATGTGGGTACTAAAACAAGTAAGCAGTCAGAGTTAGGACAAACACAGACTCACACACACACACACACACACACACACACACACACACACACATAGACAAAGATAGACTGAGAAACACACACATAGAAACACATACACTTATTCACACACGACAGATTACACATATACTCCTTCCTGACGCACACACACATACCCACAGACAAACAGATATGCACTCAACATCACATCTGTACCTCACATACCTTTTAAAAGATATGTCACGTCAGTTTGTCATTTCTAAAGGATTTGTAAATCATCCCTCCCTCAATCATAGAAAGAACTAAAAGGGATGACACAAACATGAAATAAAATGAGTGACTGGTGAGTGAGTGAGTGACACACACACACACACACACACACACACACACACACACACACACACAGAGAGACAGATTCAAATTTGTTTCCCTATTTTATTCCCCAGCATATTTTGAACAGTTAAACTATGATTACAGTGATGCTTAATTAACCTTGATCTCCATAGCAGTATGTTTATCAACATGTAATAGACTCAATACTTATATGTTAATTATCATTAATATGTTCCATCACAGCATCACACAATGGTGTTTGAACAGGAGTGTGTGACTCTCTTCTGCAGACTCTGGTGTTCCTGCAGGATTAGGAGATCATGTGACCTGGCACAGGGACACTGAGGAGTTATAATAACTAACCCAAAACCCAGGATAGAGGGGCTCAGTGAATGTGGAGTGGAACGTGTGCAGGTGGGTGAGTGTGTCAGAGGAGACGCTGTAGAAGGACAGAGTGCCTGCTGGCCAGTCCAGGTACACTCCTACTCTGCTGGAGCGGGGGGAGGGGGCAGGTATGGCAGTACTCTTATTATTGTGCCTGGCATAGTAACTGTTACTAAAGCATTCCAGACTCCAGGACTTGTCATTCCATCCAAACCAGCTGTCACCACTCCCCCCTTTCTTCTCCATGCTCTTATATGCCACTGCTATAAAGGCACTACCACTCCACTCAGCCTCCCAGTAGCAGCGTTCAGACTGACCCTCTCTACACAGCACCTGATCATAGGAGTCAAATCTCTCTGGGTGGTCAGGATATGGCTGATCCTCACTCCCACCTGTCACCTTTCTGTTCCCCTCAGAGAGATTGAGTTTTCTGTGTGCTGTGTTTGGGTCCAGTGTGAGCTCACAGGCATCTGCAGACAAAAGGAGAGAACATCAGGATATGGGATAGGGAAGGGACTGTTCCACTGCACCCATCCACACACACACACACAGACACACAATCATACAGATGTTCAGATACACACATCTTCCTAAATGCACACAACCAAGTGCATGTTCAAACACACATACACACACCATCACACAGTGATAGGAGGAGAATGAGAAAAGTGTATATTTGTGTGTGTTTCTGTGTAAAAAATTCTGGGAGGAGAATTAGAAGTGTTTATATTTGTGTGTGTGAGTGCATGATTCAATGTACCTGTGTGCATGTGTGTCAAGAAGGCAACAGGGAGTATATGTGTAATCTCCTGTGTGTGTTTGTTTCAGTGTGTGCATGTAAATTCTTGTGATATTTGTGTGTGTGTGTGCCAGGAAGGAGTATATGTGTAATCTCTTGCGGTTGCGTGCGTGTGTGCGTGTGTGCGTGCGTGCGTGCGTGCGTGCATGCGTGCGTGCTTGTGTACGTGTACGTGTACGTGTTGGATAATGTGTGTGTGTGTGTGTGTATTTATGTCACTTTTTTTCTCCATATATACTGTATGTATTTATATTTGTGTGTATGTCTATGTGTGTGTGTGTGTGTGTGTGTGTGTGTGTGTGTGTGTGTGTGTGTGTGTATGTATGTGTGTGTATGTATGTGTGTGTGTGTGTGTGTGTATGTGTGTGTGTGCATATAGGTAAGCGTGTGTGTGTGTGTGTGTATGCATTTGGTAAGTGTGTGTGTGTGTTTGTGAGTCTACGTGTATAACGGTGTGTGTGTGTGTACGTGTATGGCTGTGTGTGTGTGTGTGTCTCTCTATGTGTATGTTTGTGTTAGATAATGTGTGTGTGTGTGTGTGTGTGAGAGAGAGAGAGAGAGAGAGAGAGAGAGAGAGAGAGAGAGAGAGAGAGAGAGAGAGAGAGAGAGAGAGAGAGAGAGAGAGAGAGAGAGAGAGAGAGAGAGAGAGAGAGAGAGAGAGAGTGAGTGAGTGAGTGAGTGAGTGAGTGAGTGAGTGAGTGAGTGAGTGAGTGAGTGAGTGAGTGAGTGAGTGAGCGTGTGTGCGTGTGTGCGCGCGTGTGTGTGTGTGTGTGTGACAGGAAGGAGTATACATGGAATCCTTTGTGTTTGAGCGTATGTGAATCTGTGTGTGTGTGTGTGTGTGTGTGTGTGTGTGTGTGTGTGTGTTGGAGTATATGCATATAGGTAAGAGAGTGTGTGTGTGAGTGTACGTGCTTTCTTTTGTATTTGTGATATTTGTGTGTGTGGGTATCAGGAGGTAAACGTATGATCTTTCGTGTGAGTGTGTGTATGTATGCAAGTGAGAGAAAGTGCCTGTGTGTGTGTGTGTGTGTGTGTGTGTGTGTGTGTGTGTGTGTGTGTGTGTGTGTGTGTGTATCCTTCTGTACTTGTGACATTTGTGTGTATGTGTTTGTGTGCGTATGTGCATCCTTGTGTATTTGTGATATTTGTGAGTGTGTGTGTGTGTGTGTCAGGAAGGAATATATGTATAAGATATTGTGAGTTTGTTTCAGGAAGGAGTATAAGTGTAATATGTGTGTGTGAGTGTATATGTATATGTGTTTGTGCGTGTGTGTGTATGTGCATCCTTTTGTATTTGGGATTTTTGTGAGTGTGTGTTTGTGTGCGTGTGCGTGTGCGTGTGCGTGTGCGCGTGTGCGTGTGCGTGTGTGTGTCTGTGTGTGTCTGTGTGTGTCTGTGTGTGTCTGTGTGTATGCGTGTGTGTGTGTGTGTGTGGGTATGTGCATCCTTCTGTACTTGTGATATTTGTGTGTATGTGTTTGTGTGCATATGTGCATCCTTGTGTATTTGTGATATGTCTGTGTATAAGAATGTATCTGTTTTTGCATTCTTGTGTATATGTGATTTGTGTGTGTGTGTGTGTGAGAGCACATATCTCTATCTTTTTGTGTGTGTAGAGAAGGAGTATATGTGCAATATCGTGTGAGTGTGTGTCTTTCTCTCTATCTCTATCTCTGTTTGTGTTTGTTAATGTGTAAGTAGAAGATCAGGAAGCATATGTGTGATCTCTTGTGTGTGCAGGAATATATGTGAAATGTCTTCATTCACACACACACACACAAAAAACAAAAACACCACAATATGTCACACACACACTAGCAGGCAAGTAAAAACCTAAGGACACAACACACAAACTCAGGTGTGGATCCTTTCAGGTAAGCATCACAGACCAAACACTGCCAGGCTTGGTTCAGTAAGTGTCAGACATAAATTCTGTTCAGCTTTCACTGTCAGGATGGCACATGTCATGATAATCTTAAGGCAGTAAGCTGGCAGCTGTTTTCAGGGCCAGACCATGCAGTTGCTCAGCAACAGCTGTATGAGCTGGGAGTCGGCTTAATCACATTCATGTTTTCGAATTAAGAAAGCCAAATGGCATCAGAAAATGACCAAGTGAACAAAAGAAACATCAGCCTGATCACACACACACACACATGATCACATGCACTACTAAACCTACTGTATAAACATGTATACAACCTCTTTCTCTTTTTCATACACATCTCCACAATGTTTCCATGTGTTCATATACAATCATGTGTGTGTATTTTTTCAGGGAAAAATGAATAAAATCACTCACATTTTCTCGGTCCTGGTTTAATCCTGAGCTCTCCTCCATGGTCATACCTCAAAAAAGGAGGAGAGAAGAAAATACACTTGAGGCACAACGTATATAGTTTTGATTGATTACAATGATTCACTGATAACAAATCAACAGGACAAAAACAGTAACAAAAACAGTAAGATATTCCATAGCCTGGTTATTTTTTCTGTGATATTATTTCAGGACAGCGATCATATAGCTGTTCACAGACACACTGGACCCTTTTCAGTTTCCCCATCAACAAATCAGATCAACTAAGGGTTTCCACAGCAAACAAAGACAGCCATGTTAGAATGTGGTTCATTAGCTAGAGCTCAATATTTAACACCATCGTCGAAACCCACACTTACAGGCAAACTACTCATGGCCTTATCCCCTCCCTATGCAGCTGGATCAGGGACTTCCACCCTAGCAGACCACAATCTGTCAGCATTGGGCCTCTCTCCTCAAAGACACTAATCATGAACAATGGCTGCCCTTAAGATTGTGTGCTGAGCCCTCTGCTCTACACACTCTTCACACATGACTTCACTGCCTCCTATGAGAGCAACTCCATCATCAGGTTTGCTGATGACATCACTGTCATAGGCTTGATCACTAGTGATGATGAGACAGCGTACAGGAGTGAGGTGTCAAGCTGAGTGACATGGTGCCATAAGAACAACCTTTCCCTCAATGTCAGCAAAACTAAAGAGATGATTGTGGATATAAGGAGAAGGAACAGAGGACATCAGCACCAACATCATCAGTTACTTCACATAGACGGGTCTGCACTGGTGATGCACTGACCTCACATGGTCAAACAGTACAGACCAGCTGATCAAAGAAAGACCAGGAGCAGCTGCACTTCCTCAGAAAATTGAGGAGGCCGCCCAGTATCCTTATATACTTCTACAAGTGTGATATTGACAGTATGATAACAAACAGGCTGACAGTGTGGTGTGACAACAGCACTGCTCAGGACCACCAGAGAGTCATCAAGACAGCAGATAAGGAGCTCCACTCCCAACCCTGGAGCTCACTTACTACCGGAGAGTCTGCAGGCATAGTAAAGGACTGCAACCATCCCATGCTGTTGTGTCCCTGTGTGTGTTTCTGCTTGTTTACTGCTTGATTGCTCTTGTGTTTGCAGTTCCTTGTTTATGCGTGTAGGTGTGTGTGTGTGTGAGTGTGTGTGTGTGTGTGACACCAAATTGACAAAACCTCTGCCTGCTCATGTTTGAATGGGGTTCCATCCTTTGCAAACATTCTTCCAGTTTGTGAGACTCTAGACACTAGGCTAGACACTAGACTAGACAAGGCCAAAGCGTGCGGATTCAGACATGCCATTATCAATCTGTTTTAGACTAGATACTGTAAATGTTCTGTTTCCAAGTTTCATAGTCTTCTGTTTAATCAATTCTTTACATGTTTCATATTTCATGTTTCATATTTTTTGCCCCCAGTTCAAACTCTTTCTTTTGTACTTGCATCTGACCCTAGACAGGGGTGTGACACAAGCACAGATATTTTACCCAGTTTACCCAGACAGTCTGTCAGGTGGGGCTGCAGTGTGAGCAGTTCCTGCTGGAAGGAGAGAAGTGGAGAGGGGAAAAGGGAAGGGGGAATCGAAGGAGTGTAACAACACTGTTGCTATGGGCACCAGACACAACTGGATCCACCAACAGCATTGCTGGGAAGCTTTGGTTGAGACAGACGTCTGACAGCAGCACTGACTGCCATTAGCCCTGGCTGCAGCATGCTGTGACTGAGAGAAGATGAGGGGAATAGAAGTGGCTGCTGACTGGTGATACTAGCTGGACATGTGCTCCCATGACTTCTTGGAGTTTAGGAAGAGGAGCAACATGCACATTCATGTGGGAATAGAAAGAAGATGCAACCTCCCATAGTGTTCAAGACTAAGGCTACATCCACACTAGTACGTTTAAGCTTCAAAACAGTTACTATGTTTATGCCTGGCGCCTTCTCTACGCTACTGAGTGATAGAGAAATGTGAAACTCTAACACTCATACATTATTACATACATGATTAATGTCAATCACATGCCTTTGTGAGGTGATTAATTCATCAAGTTGTCCTTCTTTTCTGCCCTGCTGATACATTACGTTGCAAAAAGCATAGCAAGATGACCTAGGATGTGGGAGACCCACCACGTAGTTTTCTCTAGGACATACTTGTATGCCAGGACATACGTGAGACCAATGTGCATATTGAATACAATTATACTCTGTCCGAGGTAAACTTGAGGGTGAATTTTCACCTAACACTGGGTCTTAATAGTCACAACACTTTTGGAAACGATGATGCAGACACCCACGTTCGCTTCCTGATTGGGTCTTAAAAGTCGAGAAGACTTTTACCATCCCCTCCATTAGAAATCTCCCTTCAAACCCCTTGGGCCTTGGTGCCCTCATCAACAACCTGTGTCACGAACACCAAGAATCACCACTGTGTCCATTTTAGGAAGTGGAAGAAAGCCCACAGATAAATGGGGAGAAAAGCCAGTCTATCCTAGTCTGGGAAGTCCCGCCCCTCTTCTCCGGCCAATTTGATTTTGCCTCTGAAAAGGGTCTGGCAAAGATTGCACAGCCGTTCATTACAGCATTCTCAGGATCTCTGGGACCAATCACAAACTGGCTTTTGGCTACCTGGCGCGCCATTGGCGGATTTAAAATAACCACGTCTAGAATCAAAAGCGAAACCTAAGAGAAAAGCACAGCAAACTATAAACTGCTCTCGCGGCTGTCTTGGATGATTTCAAAGGCAAGTTTTCTTTGAAAATAGAACAGAAACTTGCTCTGAAACAATTCATACAGAAAAAATATGTGTTCGCTTTATTACCGATCGTTGTATCGTTGTATAGTATCGTTGGTCTGATTGGTTAAAGGCGTGTCCAATTACGTGAGTGAAGTGGACCTCCATTTAGTAGTTTGCCAGACTAACTGAGCAAATGAAATGCAGTGAAGGGGCGGGGAATTCCCAGACAAAGTCTATCCAGAATATGTCACCTAAAATCTAAATATTATTTACACCCAAATTAACACCCAGCACTCACCTGAAAGCCTCTAGTTTACAGTTGGGATCATTCAGTCTTTCTGTGAGCTCTCTGACCCCTGAGTCTCCTGGGTGATTGTAGCTCAGATCCAGCTGTTTCAGGTAGGAGGGGTTTGATTTGAGGGCAGAGGCCAAGAAAGAACAGCCCTCATGTGTGATGAGACAACCAGACAGTCTGAAACAAGAGATAATCTTTCCTCATTATTATAGAAGGGAAATGCATTAGAGGTATGTACGGTATTCGTTAATTCAACTATTTTATTCAGGTATTTTGTCAGTCAAAATCCTACACATTTATTTATGTAAAACAAATGATGGTAACACTTTTTATGAAGCCTAGCTTTATAAGGCCCTATAAGGGCATTATAAGGGCCTTAATAATGACTTATAAAGTAGCTTTATGTCATTATAGCAATCATTATAATTATGTATAATCTCTTCACAATGATTCATAACCAACTTTATGAAACATTATATCAGTTAATTAAAAATGGTTATAATTTAAGACGGAATAATGCATTATAAATATGTGATCGTCAGTCTGTGTCAGTTAGACTTTCTATGACGCCTGCATTTATATGGCCCTATAAGGGCATTAATAATGCCTTTAAAAAGTAGCTATAAGTTATTGTAGCACTCATTGTAACTATGTATAATGTCTTCACAATAATAAGCACTCATAACCACCTTTATGATACATTATGTCAGTTAAATATAAATGGCTATAATCTTAGACAGAATGATTCATTACAAATATGTGATCATTAGTCTGTGTATCTGTCAAATGTCAAACGGGGATTAACTATTAAAACTAACAAACACAGAAACAAACTCAGGATTGCAAATGTACAGAGTCCTAATCTGCTTCACTCACGATAGGGCACTGTTGTGTTCTGCAATACTGTTCTATATTGTGCTACCACTAGGAGGCACTGTTCCATAATTAATGCTAGCTAATTTACGTACATAGAGCAGAAGAAGAGTGAACCTCAATGCTACTAGTCACATACTTTCATGCTGCTGACAGTTCTCAGTAAAGAGTGTTAAGATCATATACGGCACAAGACAGTCAAAGGAGACTTGGAGTCGTGAGAACGGAGCTCTTGATAATGGCGTGGGATCCCGATGGCACGGCCCTTGCTGAAGTGGAATTCAGCAAACAAGAACGTGCTGAGGTGGAACCCATCGGACACGAAGAGGGTTAACACATAACCATTTATAATTAACTGATATAATGTATCATAAAGGTGTATAATGTCATCACAATGACTTTTAACCATAGTTATAATGATTGCTACGATGACTGATAGCTACTTTATAAGGCATTATTAAGGCCCTTATAATTCCCTTATAGGCCTTATAAAGCTAGGCTTCATAGAAAGTGTTACCCAATGTATTGTAAGAGAAGATAAATCAATAACAACATTCATAAATGGAGCTATTAAAAACTAGCTGATGATGAATCCCAAGATGTTGAAGAACAAAACGTTTCCAGAGATTCCATTCAGAACTAAAGTCATATTATTCTACTCAGATGCCTTTATCTTTTTTTAGCATTAGAAGTAGGGTAAGCAGATAGGTCCATGTATCTTCTGGCCAACCGATTTTCGTTTTAAAACCAGGAAATGGAAAACGGATAACGAGCCGTCTTCCGTCTCCCGTCTCGGAGTCGGAAAATGGGAAACGAGGAACGAACCTATTTCCCATTTCCCATTTCCGATTTCAAAACGTTTCGAACGTTTTCTGTGGTTCGTGTGCATGGTTATGAATGGAAATTCGGGTAAATAAAAACAGGGGCAATTTTCCATCACTGATTTTGCATTAATATGACCCGGGACTGGTTCTGTGACAAGGGCCTAGACGCTCGTAGAGAGTCAGTTGATGGTGCATCTTTGGCGGACACATATTTCTAACATCCCGGTGCCTGTGGAGGTTGAAAACAAGGGCCTGGAAGCTCGTAGAGAGTCCGTGGATGGTGCTCTGTCCTCGGACACATATTTTTGACATCCCGGTGCCTGTGGAGGATGAAAACAAGGGCCTAGAAGCTCGGGGCCAGTCAGCTGATGGTGCACTGTCCTCGGACACATTATCTTCACATCCTGGTGCCTGTGGACGATGGAGACAGGGGTCTTGCAGCTCGGGGCCAGTCCGCTGATGGTGTAGCCTACTATTCTCGGACACTTGTTGCTTACAACTTCATCAACGGTAGCCATGATTAACAGACACTGACAAAAGACATCAAGTTCCGAGTCATATTAATGCAAAATCAGTGATGGAAAATTGCCCCTGTTTTTATTTACCCCGAATTTCCATTCATAACCACGCACACGAACCACAGAAAACGACCCGTTCCCCGTTTGGAAAATAAATGGGAAATGGGAAATAGGTTCGTTCCTCGTTTCCCATTTTCCGACTCCGAGACGGTAGACGGGAGACGGCTCGTTGTCCGTTTTCCATTTCCTGGTTTTAAAACGAAAATCGGTTGGCCAGAAGATACACGGACCCAGATATCTGTGTGTTCCTGAATGTGCCATTTATATCTGTGTGCCTCTGTGTTTCTCCGTGATAAGGACTGGGGTGTTTTAGTTATGATGTCATACGTTTGGCCCATGTGATACGAACTCTGTGATGAACACTCCTCTCCCTTCAACTGATAAAATATTAACAGTTTTTTCCAATAATATTCACACTTGTCTCAATACCATGCCCACTTCTTCAAATCTCTTCACAGACACACACCTCAGAACATTAGTTAACCATTGTTGCCAAACAACCACCAAAACACTTCATACTTCACCCAAAAGTGACTCATGCTGCCATAACTATAGCATATGCTCTCTCCCATTAAACTAGGCAACTTAGTGTTGCATTGCAAAAGGAAAGAAAAACGTATGACACCCCGTATATTTTGTAATACAAACTAAAACAGTTAATATGAAATGTAGCTCCATGCTAAATTCTCAGTGGTATACTATAGTGTAATGAGTGCGCATGCGCGAAGGTTCAGACTTGAAGTTATACTAGTAAATGGTCAACCTTATGCCTTGGTCTCTGGTCCATTCATTACTGATATAAGTATTATAAAGTACAAGACATGGTGTCAGACGTAGTCGTCCCCGCCTCTGAGAATATTGCAACAATTCAACGCAAGTGACCGGAATGTTCCGAACAGTTTGACTACGTGAAGAAAAAAAAAAAAGAAGAAGAACTTTTGAATTCGCCTAGTGAACTAGCAGAGCTAACGCTAACGTGATACTACACTGGAGAGGAGCGTTCAAAGGTAAACCAGAATGGATTCTCTTTTTTCAATAAGTCCGCCAGAAGCTTTTGACTTTGGAGACTTTGGAAGTTGGCCTAATTGGATCCGACGTTTTGAAAGATTCCGCATTGCAGCAGGACTCAATGCAAAGAGTGAAGAGTATCAAGTTAACTCGCTAGTTTACACCATGGGAAACATGGCGGATGACGCTCTGATCACGTTAGCACTGTCGGAGGAGGACAAGAAAAAGTACGACAAAGTAAGGCAAGCTTTTGATAAACATTTCATATGCAAGCATAATGTGATCTACGAAAGAGCTAAATTCAACAAACGTAGCCAGGAGCCTGGTGAGACGGTTGAAGCGTTTATTACTGTTGTGCATAAACTGGCTGAGCATTGTCAGTATGGAATTCTCTAGGCATCAGAGACCATATACTTTCAGAGAAGTTACAGCTAGATTCCGAGTTGACTCTCGTGAAAGCTATCACAAAAATCCGTCAAAGTGAGGAAATTAAAAAGCAACAGCCTGCATTAAGACAGAGTAGCATGGAAAGCACGGATGCAAACATGGATGCCGTTAGATTCAAGTTCAAACAGAAATACTCTCCACACGGAAAAAGTGGTTTTAAACCAAAGGAAAGAACAGTGCAAAATTATGCAAATGCTACATGTGGCAGATGTGGAAGAACACATGAAAACACACTGAATGCATGTCCCGCGCGCACTGCTGAGTGCAAGAAATGTAAGAAAAGGGGGCATTTTGCAGCTGTCTGCAAAACTAAAATGAGAGTGGAGGAAATCAAGGAAAGTGACTTGGATGGCAGTGTAGAGACATTGTTCCTGGGCACAGTAAATTGTACAAAATCCAGCACATTCTGGCAGAAGTCGGTCACAGTGAATGGTCAGCAGATGACGTTCAAGTTGGACACGGGCGCTGCAGTGACAGCTATCCCAGCACATTTGTACTCGCAAAAGCGACATGGAAAGCTGTTACCGACAACCAAAAGACTGTGTGGACCAAGTAACACTCCCATAGAGGTGAAGGGACATTTTACTGCCAATATCGAACACAATGGAACTGTAGCGAAGCAGCAGGTCTATGTTGTGCCAGGCTTAGTGACACCTTTGCTTGGCTTACCAGCGATACAGGACCTCTGCCTGCTCAGCCCAGTGCAAGCCATCTCAACAGCTGAGGTAAGCTACAAAGAACAATATCCCAGAGTTTTCAGTGGCTTAGGTAAGCTAGAGGGAGAATATAAGATTAAATTAAAAGAAAATGCCACTCCCTTTGCCCTCGCTGTGCCACGCCGTGTGCCATTGCCATTAAGGGGAAAAGTTCAAGAAGAGTTGAAAAGGATGGAGGAAATGGGTGTCATTTCTCCCATAGAGGACGCTACAGAATGGTGCTCCGGAATGGTTGTAGTACCAAAACCTAATGGGAAGATTAGGATATGTGTCGACCTCACTCGCCTGAATGAAAATGTGTGCAGAGAGCGACATATTCTTCCAGCCGTTGACGAGACACTAGCTAAGCTAGCTGGAGCTAGAATTTTTTCCAAGCTGGATGCCACTGCAGGCTTTTGGCAGGTGCCTTTGCACAAAGACTCAGCTCCGCTCACCACCTTCATCACACCGATAGGCCGTTATTGTTTTAATCGGCTTCCCTTTGGCATATCATCCGCACCAGAACATTTCCAGAAGCGATTGACGCAGATGCTTGATGGCCTGGAGGGAACCTTATGCCATGCAGATGACATCCTGGTGTTCGGTGCCACGCCAAGAGAGCATGATGACAGAGTGCATCAAGTATTGCAAAGACTGCAGCAGCGAGGCCTAACTCTGAATGACAAATGTCAGTTCGCAGTGAAGCAGGTAAAATTTCTGGGACACATTGTCAGTTCAGAGGGCATACGAGCAGATCCCGACAAGATCAGGGCGATTAGAGAGATGCCACCACCCAAAGATGTGGCTGACATAAAACGCTTCATGGAGATGGTCAACTATGTGGGAAAATTCTCCCCTAACCTCGCAGAGCTCACTGGGCCAATCAGAGAACTTCTGAAATCTGATAACATGTGGATGTGGGGAGCAGCGCAGAAGTGTGCCTTTGAAAAGGTGAAGCTCATCTACTGTTCTTGCCCAGTACAGTCCAGAGAAACAGACCAGGGTTTCACCTGATGCATCCTCTTATGGATTAGGAGGGGTCTTGTCTCAGCTTCAAGAATCTGGAGACTGGAGGCCAGTGGCTTTCATATCTCGCAGCATGACTGAAACAGAGCGCAGATATGCTCAAATTGAAAAGGAGGCCCTTGCTGTCACTTGGGCTTGCGAAAGATTTCAGACCTATATCCTGGGCCTACACTTTGTGATGCGAACTGACCACAAACCTTTAATCAGTCTTCTCAGCTCAAGGCCGCTGGATGACGTCCCGCCTCGTATAATGCGCTTCAGATTGAGACTCATGCGTTTTTCCTACTCCATTGTACATGTACCAGGGAAAAATCTTATCACAGCTGATGCTCTATCAAGAGCTCCGCTCCTGAGTACTGCAACAGAGGAAGACCTTGCGCTCCAGAATGACGTGACAGCTCAAATCAATGAGGTCATTCAGCAACTCCCAGCCACACCTGAGAAATTGCTACAAATAAGAAGAGCACAAGAAGAAGATCCAGTGTGTAAGCAGCTGTCCTCCCTGATCCACACAGGGTGGGAAAGAAACAGTTCTGCACCACAATTAAAGCACTTTTGGCAATACAGAAACGACCTGTTGATGGTGGATGGCCTGTTGATGAAAGGAAGGAGAATACTGATTCCAGCAAGCATGCAACCGGACATCTTGGACAAAGTTCACCAGGGTCACCAGGGCATGGTGAAATGCATGGCCAGGGCTCATGAAGCTGTGTGGTGGCCAGGGCTGACAAATCAAATCAGAGAGAAGGTACGTCAGTGTGAAATTTGTGCTAAAGAAAGCCAAAATGCCACAGAACCTCTGATGACCACACCCTTGCCATCACGCCCATGGGAAAGGCTAGCAGCTGACTTGTTTGAGTGGAAGAAGGGTCAGTATTTAGTAGTCATTGATTACTACTCACGTTACATTGAGGTTGCCAATCTCACAAGCACTTCAGCAACATCTGTGATTAACAAAATAAAAGCCATCTTCAGCCGCCATGGGGTGCCAGACACACTCGTCACAGACAACGGACCGCAGTTTGCTGCTGCAGAGTTTGCTGAGTTTGCTAAGGATTACAACTTTCAACATGTTACCAGTAGTCCCCGTTACCCACAAAGCAATGGGGAAGCTGAGCGTGCAGTAAAGACTGTGAAATCCTTGTTGCAGAAGAGTGAGGACCCTCACAAAGCGCTTATGGCGTACAGAGCAACTCCTCTTGCCCATGGAGTATCACCAGCACAGCTCCTGATGGGGCGCAACATCCAAACACCCCTTCCAGTCTGTCCAAGCACTCTCAAATCAGCATGGCCAGACTTGAGAGCTTTTGAGTTGAAAGACCAGGAGCTTAAGGGACAACAGGCAGAAGGATACAACAGACGACACAGAGCACGGGAGACACCACCACTCCAGCCAGGTCAGAGAGTTTGGATACGGAATGTACCACACACAGGAGTCGTCTCTGGCTCAGCAGGGACACCACGTTCATACGTTATCCAAACCTCAACAGGCAGTCTCCGAAGAAACCGTTCTTATCTGAAAGTGGTGCCTTCACCATCGGGAAGCCAGCCACACTCTTCCCTACACACCAGGGTTGGCAGAGAAGTCAAGCCTGTGCAAAGACTGAATTTGTAGTTTAGTGTTGTGAGTTTACACGGAGCAGAATAACCTCCAGACCACAACAGAGAGGATCAGGCAGTCCACCTACCTCTCAGTTAGGTTATGTACTGTGTTCATATGTTCATATGTCAAAAAAAAAAAAAGGAAAATGAGATGTGGAATGTATGTCTAGATATGTTTTGTGAAATGTGTGTCTAGATATGAGTTATAAAAATATGAAGTTCATTTAACTAGTTTATATGCTCATGTTTAGTATGTTAAAGGTGCCAGCTATACCCTGCCTTGTTGGTAAAATCAGCATTTGGCTTTAGTAACATATGATTTAAGTTTTCTATAAAGATCCTGAAAGTATCAGTTTAAAAGAGGGAGATGTAATGAGTGCGCATGCGCGAAGGTTCAGACTTGAAGTTATACTAGTAAATGGTCAACCTTATGCCTTGGTCTCTGGTCCATTCATTACTGATATAAGTATTATAAAGTACAAGACATATAGTACAAAAGAAACTGAGCAGGCACTTTTCTTTACCAGTGCAGTGAGTAAAACAACATCACATGAGACTATCACTAGAAGTGTCCTGCAGCCCTAATGCTGATCAGGGGTGAAATTATGAACTTCACATTTACAGTACCGCAACATTCTCCCTTGCCTTGATACTTTAGGAAAGAATCTTTAGCACAGCTTATTCAAACCTAAAATTCTCCATATACAATCAATATTTCAAGGCAAGCTGTTGCCATGACACCAAGAACAAACATTTGTGATATTTTGGTTTGCCTGTCACAATACTGTATACTGTATATCACTTTTGAGTGTGGCAAATGAGTGTGGCAAATGTACCCTGTGTATGCAACTTTGGACAAATATGTTTGTTACGGCTGCATTTTTGGGTCACTTTGTCTCATTGATAGCCCAAGACTTACATGTACAGCAGTAATGGTGGGGAAATGTCTTCAGCGACAACTACATCTATATTTTTCTCTTCATACATGTTGTAGGTACACCTGGAATTCATCCATTGCATATGGTTTAATCCTGAACCTACGTAAACAGCCTCTACTGTAAACCTTTAACCTGATGCCACTTGGACCACAAAGACCACTAGTTCCATGTATCTTTAGCCTCGCAACAAAGAGAATAGACAACGCATGGCAACAAATGTCTAATACTTCTCATTAGCCAGTAGCACACTGCTTACAGAGATTAACGCCTGGCTCACATGACAGGCATTGCTTTATGGATGCTTGATGGATGATGGAGGCCGTATCTGGCGCATTGGTGGTCATTGAATGCATTTTGTATCTAAGCAATGGAAAAGTATCCATAGTTTAGTTTGCATAAGTGTTTTGAAAAAGTGGACAAGTTGTGTGTGTTGAGACAAGTGTGAAAAGGAAAAAAAATGAAAAGTCATGTTTGTTCCCTGTCTAGTGTCTAGTAAGCGAAGGTGGTGAATCTTTATGTGAAGCCATGCGCTCTCTTACTTGATGCGCCCCATTATTCCTGATTTTTCTACCATTGCCTGACTGAGGTCTCCGTTCCTGTGGTATGAAATTACTAACTTATTTTGGTCTCCTTGGGGAGCCTCTCTATCTGAGAAATTTAAATTGATAAAAAAATGATTAACAGACCTTTACTACAAACAATACAAATGGGACACTTTGTATCAGTTATATTTAAGCATTAAACATGTTCTTACAGTAATGAATGAAAACACGTCATGATGATTTCTAGCTGGCTCTTGCTAGGCAGCGATTATACAAGTGCAAAAGTTTGGTAAAAAGTCTGCAACAATCCAAACCCACACTGATTGACTGGCGAATCCATACCATGGGTCAAAGTAATTGTAATTATCCCCTGAAGAAATATCACTTTGAGACAACACTCTGAATCCATTTACTAACCACCTACACCCAATCATTTTAGAATATGTGTTTAAACTTCATTACACCATAACAACTACTTAGTGTACCAGGAAACATTGATAGTTGGCAGGAGTGTCCTGTTACTTTCGGCCAAAATGCAGATGGTTTTGTATAGACAGAAGTGTGAACAGTTCATGGACAGCAAACTAATCTAGCACATGCATCAAAAGATCCAATCAGGAGTAATACTAGATACTAGAATGAGTCAAACACCAACCTTAGTTTCTGTAGTTTACAGTGAGGGCTACTTAGTCCTGCAGAGAGAAGCTTAACTCCAGAATCCTTTAGTTCACTGTTTGTGATGTCCAGTTCGGTCAGGTAGACCAATGACTGCAGGGCAGAGGCTACAGCCTTACATGATTCCTCTGTTCGCTTACAGTTAGCAAGACTGCATAGAGTGAGAGGTAAAGAGACAGAGAGTAGTTAAGAAAAAAAAAATCACATTTAAATAATACATGTCTGCTTGGAATTCTTTTTCATCACAAAATCCTCCATTTGCAGAAATTATAAACTTTGTAGCAATACAGCTTGACCGCTTCCTTTATAAATATGTCTTGCCCAATTTGGAGCAATGCTCTGTCGCTATCAAAGTCACTGTCTTGTTATAGGAAAACACATGTGTGAAAGGAAATAGTATGCATCAATGCCAGTGTGAGAGGATATACAGCAGACCACTCTTTTAGTTTACCACCACAGAGAACATGGAATAAAGCTTTGCAAACTTGTAGAGCCTCCTTCAAAATGTATTTTTGTGTCTTCAGTTCAGTGTGGATTCAATGCTATACACACACGGGCATGCACACACGAACAAGCACTTGTGTTTATGAAGATAGGCCTTTCTGAACAGTTTTACTGACTTCAGTGTCTCCAGTTGGCAGTTGGAGTTTCCAATACAAGAAAACAGCTTCTCTTCTGATGTTTGCAGATCACAGCCACTCATGTCCAAGTCACTCAGTTGAGAAACACAAAACTGCAAGACTGACAACACGACTGCACAGGAGCTGTCCTTGAGTCTACAGCAGATGAGCCTACAGAGTGGGAGGAAGCGGCTGTAAGAAACATGTCCTCTACACCTCTTCAATTTCCAAATAAGAAATACTAGTAAAGAGGGAAATGTGTGAAGAAATGGGTTATCTGTCCGACATCTTTTCTCTTAATATACAGACCTGACTTTGCAGTCTTGATTCAGTGGTTGATGGAGCAGTTCTCCTCCACTATCCTGAAGCTCACTGTCACTGATGTCCAGCTCTCTCAGGTGGGGGTTTGCCCCCTGAAGAGTCAAGGCCAAAAACCTTCCAGTCAGTTTACAGCCAGCAAGCCTGCAAAAGCCAAATTGTGTAACAGACCATCACAAATTGTGAAATCAGAGAGCAATTCTGCCTAGACTAAAACATTGATGTTGCTATTGTCTGGTTAACACAGTCTAAAGTTAACAGTATGCGCCTGTTAACACAGTGTACAATATTACTGACCTCAGTGTCTCCAGTTTACAGTTTGAACTCTGTAGAGCAGAGCCCAGTATTTCTCCTGACTGCTGCAGGTCAGTGTGACCGAGGTCAAGCTCTTTTAAGGGGGAGTTTGCAGACTGCAGAGCTAAGGAGACCATCTCAAATGAAATCTCTGTTAGCTTACAGCCAGCAAGTCTGCATAGAGTGAGAGACAGAGAGTAGAACATGGCATCAAGCTTTAATAAAAACATTACTGTACAAACGTTTAGAATGACACAGACAAAACTAGAATCTCTCAGGTCATTGTTCCTCTGGTCCAGCTGTAGCAGGCAGTTTAATGACTTCAGAGCACAGGCCACAATCTCACAGGATTTATCACTGAGTCTATGACCAGCTAGTCTGGAAGACAATCATCGACAGAACAGTATATATCACTTTAATTTTACAAAGCAAAAGTGTAGTGTAGTTATTCCTAAGTCCCCTCCCTGCATATGCATTTGTCTGTGCAGTACCTAATCATCATATACAAAAGTTTAGTAGTTGGAATTTGTGTGGGGCACATAAGAGCTAGCCTCATGGATATAATGTTGTCGTCTATCATCTCTCGTGTGAATGCTTCTTCAAATAATGTTCTACTGTTCTTTCAGGAAATTTAATTCATCACATCTTCAGTCTGCAAAATCTATCTTCAATTAGTCAGTAAAAAAAACTTTAGAGAACATACCGTAGTTCCTCCATTTTAAAGTAAGGATCCTTCAGTGTAGCAAATAACAGGTTCTTTGCCGATTCCCCAGGATAATTGCCGCTCACATCCAGCTCTTTCACACAGGAGGGGTTTGCCATCAGAGTCAAAGCCAGGCAAACATAACCGTCATCTGAGATATGACAATCAGAGAGCCTGAAAGAGACACACACAATTTCATACACAGAGAGGGAGAGAGAGAGTTGTGAGAAACATGCCCATCTTGGATATCAAGCCCAGTAAACCCCCAGGATACAGTCTGGATCACTTTACTTAAGCTTCTGGGCCTAGTTTCCCGATAACGACGTATCTTAACGGCCTACGTGGATTTTGGCGACATCATAGACTAATCATTGCCGTAAGTGCGGCGTCGGGAAACGGCTCTGCAATATCCCTCTTACGACCGATTTCAAGTCCTTTTTAGCGTTCGGGAAACTGGGCCCTGATTCATGATAGCACTGGCAATGATTGAGTTTATCAAAATCCCATCCTTATCTCTTACTACTGGACAATAGTTTAGATTTGGGCCTATCAATGCTGAGGTTAAGACAAGATTATTGCAGTCAATTTAACAAGCACAAGTCATGACAATATTGCTGGGGTGTAAAGAAAGCAGAACAGCCATGCTTGTTGGCATGGCAGTCAGAGCCCATACTCAGTGTAGTATTGGAGCTCGATTTTATGAAATATGAACAAGACAAACATTATCACTGGCCAACAGTCACAGTTATTACACATTAGTAAGTCAGCAAGTCAACCCCTACACTCTCAACATTCCAGAGCCACAGTGAAATGCTTATTAAAGAGCAAACTCTCATCCATGTTCAAATGAGTACTTCCACACCAGGGGCCGTATTCACAAAGCTTTTTATCTTACCACTAAGAGTGCTCCTAACTCGCGCTAAAATATTTTACATAGGAGTAATTTCTTAAAAGTGATTCACAACGCCTCTGAGACCTACTCATACTAAGGATAATACAAACTCCTAAGCTTAAGATAAAAGCACGGTTGCTATGGATGACGTCGATTCTCATGCACGAGTTTAGAAGGGGTGAGGACGGTGATTGGTTGTTGACAGGCTCTCTCATTAAAAACTCATTCGTGACGTCCCTCTAACAATCCTACTAGGCCTATATCAACTGAAAATAAGAGAATAACCTAGGCTTCAAATTAAGTCATATTAAATAGTTATGGACAGTCTAGTTAGCAGAATGCACACGCATGATGACAAGTTTGTGCATCCAACGGGAATGACACTTTGCACGTTAAGAGAAATATAAAGCGATCAATATAAAATATGGCAATTGCATGTAATCAAGGCAGTAATAATTAAAGCACCCAGCAAACTGTTAGGCTATTATATTTCCAGCCCTTGACCACTTCAAATATCAGCACATACAGCCCTTCAAGCCCTCCAATCTTTATTGATCAAAGCGAAACGAACGTGAAACGTAGCCTAAGCGAAAGCCTACTGGTCCCAGGACCAATAGCAACTGTAACCCCAGCGGCATCCAGCTGGTAAGTTCTCAAAAACCTGCTGCAGACCGCTCTCCGTTGAAATGCTTGAGTCATCGGTACATCCAGGCCACTGTGGACGAAAACGTCCACATCTTTTGATGGGGCAATTATTGTAATGTGTGTCCCGTCACTGGACATTCCTGCGATCGCCATGGAATTTACTTTGATCTTGTGTAATAGATTGTCCAAAGGCAACTGGATAAGCTGTTGGATGATGTGGGGTCTACAGTGCGTTGATAGTTTGATGAATTAAACGGCTGACTGATGATATCCCAGTGTCGTCATTTGCGTTTTCCGCAAAGCCAAATAGGCTATCTTTATGTTTCCAAACATTTCACTTCGGGACACATCTTGTTTAAAGGCGTCATTGCATCCCGCGCTAATTCTACGACAATATTAATACCTTCACGGTTTAAGCAATGCCTTTTATCAATTCCAAGTCGGCTGCAGCCATCTTACGATTTTTTGTGAATAAGTCTTAAGGCCAAATTATGCTCTGTTTTAGACGTAACGCGTAAGCACGTAAGATACATAACCCCCCCTTGCGCGGTAAAATATCCCCCCTTACGTGCTTAAGTACGTCGCCCAAAATTCCTGACTATGCGACTAAAACACTACGGCCCTACACAGCTCGCAAAGGCTGTGATTGGCCGGCTACCACAGCCTTTCACAGAGTCTCACGTTTCCGGGTTAATAGCATACAGTCTTTTTTAGACCCAGACATTTTTTTAAATCATGAATACCCGGCAGATCGTCTCACAAGCCGTTTCTTATGGATTAGGAACAAACATAACAGAAGAGGTCCGAAGACATGAACTCCTTTACAAATCCTCTTTAAACACTTACAGGACGCTCAAATTACCGCGAATATCCCACTCTCACCCGCGATTGTTTGGAGAGAATGTTCACGAACAAATAGGTACTTTCATATTCATTTTCCGCCACTTGTGAGTCATGGTGATATCTTTCATTGAGTTCATATTGACGTGAATCCATCAATTACACCAGCGAGTTTGATAGAATGAACCCGGTCTGCTCATATACAAAAGTTAACAGTATCCTGCCGTTACCTTGTGGCCAGCACCATTGTAGTTACAAGCAAGTGACAACATGATGAGATTCTCTACCCGTTTACCACCTCATCTTTGAATAATGTAACTCATAAACACATCGTTTTAAAGCCTGTCGCAGTCATTAAAAGATGTCAATAAACGAACTTTTGCGTCATGTGCTGTTTTTTCGCCACTGGTACTGAATTGCCAACATTTGTATTTTGTGTAACACATGTAGGCTATTCATAACATCAAGCCTTTCGCCCACTACACTTTCATGCTCCGGTAAGTTTTTTCCTTTGTCCTGATTCAATAAATAGGCTTACTTAACTCAAAATAAATCTACAGTTCTGGCGTCAATTTGCTTTGCAACACGGCTCACAAGCCTTGCAACACGGCTCTGCGTCTAAAACGAACCTTAAATCAAAACTTGTCTAAAACAAGTTCCTTGTGTAAATTACGTGCTTACGCGTTACGTCTAAAACAGAGCATAATTCGGCCCTTAGTGACTTAGGAGTCCTCATGAGGAGTTTTAAGCTGTCTTAGACTTAGGTTCTACTTTTAGGGATAAAATACTTTGTGAATTGCTCTTAGTAAAAAAAAATAGGAGTCCTAAATTTAAGACTGACACGTCCATTATTTTTAGGAGTTTCTCCTAAATTCGCCGCTTATGAGCTACTTTTAGCCCTAAGATTCTTTGTGAATACGGCCCCAGACTTTCAACATGTCAACAACATCAGAGGCTTCTAATAGAGCCTGAAGTGAGAGTCTTCTAACCGTAGATCCCTGATGTTCTGTTATTGGAAAATGCTAACTGTCAAGAGGCATGCAGACTCCTACAGATGACCATTGAGCTGACAATCCAGAACTGCAAAACAGTAGTGTGAGAAGGTGAATTCTCCCCCTCCTCACTGTGGCAAAAAGGGATGGTGCCCTTTAAGACTGTTGGACTCCTCCCCCATAATGGTGGGTTCCTGGCTCACCTGATGCCAATGATGGCACTAATCAAGACACTGTGGCTGTGCCCTATTTAAAGGGTGCCTAATTTCATGTGAGGGAGATGGGCTGAGAGAGACAGGCATGAGAGGCCGTGAAAGGTTTGAACAAAGAAACCACTTGCTTGATGTTAGGTGAAGTTGGTTTTGTATCTAGATGTGTGGATACTGTTTTCGTACCTTGTCTTTGTGCCTTGTTTTCATGTCTAGTTTCTGTGCCTTGTTAAATGTGCCTAGTCAATGTGTTTAGTTCATGTGTTTATTTTGAGTGGCTAGCAATGTACCTAGCTTCGAGCTAAGTGCCTGGGCCTAGTTTGGGGCCTGGCTTTGGGCCTTGAGAAGGTGCCATCATTTGGGCCTAATCGGCCAAGCAGGCACCCAGGGTGCCACGCACTTGAGTTCCGAGGGGTACGGCCTGAATGTTTTTGTTTGTTTATTTTGTGGGCACTGTGTTGGGGTTTATAGCCCTGTGTAAATAAATATATATTTTTTTTTTTATTAGAGCCACAATCTCCTGTGTAGTGTTTTCCCCCTCAACTTCACCCCGTCCAGTCGCCACATCCCTAAATCAACGTGGGGTGACCGTCCGGTCCTTCACATTTGGTGGCAGCGGTGGGATCGTGGCGCGCTCCGAGAGAAGAAAGAACTCTGGAAGACGGGAGCTGATCCGTCAGAGGATGTCTATCCGACATCTAACCAAGGGTAAGCCGCCGCCAGCGCAAAATGAGGAAGAAGATGAAGACGATGAGGGAGCCAGGGGACGTGATCCAGCACTTGCTGATGAGGCAGCAGACGACCTGGGTACCTTGAACCTGGCATCACTCCACAGTCTCCTACAGAAGACTCTCAAGGGCCAAGAGCGTGAGGCCCACAAGCAGGAGCAAAGATGGCGTAGCGTGCAGGTGCAGCTGAACAATGTCCGCGATGAACTAGAGGAAAAGCGAAGGCGTGGCGGTGAGGGACGTCGACCAGGCGGTGATGGCGATCGACTTCCAGTGGCACCACCACTACCAGCAGCACCTCCAGAACCAGGACCTCGACCAGCAGAACCACCAGGCCGAGCAGCGCCGTCTCCAGCAGCCTGGACCAGAGCAGCCGTGCCAAGGCTGGAGGAGGGAGATGACATCGAGCAGTATCTCACCACCTTCGAGAGGCTGGCAGAGGCCTATCGGTGGCCAAGAGCTGAATGGGCTGTGTACCTGGTACCCTACCTGACCGGACGGGCCTGCTCTGCATACGTGGCGATGGATATCCTGGAGGCCATGGACTACAGCAAGGTGAGGGATGCCATTCTCTCAAAATATGAGATCAGTGAGGAGATCTACAGGCAGCGCTTTCGTGATCCAGACATTCGGCCAGGAGAGACTTCGAAAGAGCTGTACAACCGTCTGAAGGACTTCTATCGAAAGTGGATTAAGCCAGACGGCAAGACTGTTGAAATGGTTGGAGAGCTCCTATCTGCAAACCCTGTCTCCTGATGTGCGTGTGTGGGTGAAGGAGCATAACCCGACGACTGGCCAGCAGGCTGCTGAGCTGGTGGAGGCGTTCCTTGCTGCACGCCCGGGGGCGAAGACATTCCGATACCAGAGCTTCAACAGACCACCAGCTGGGGGTAAGTCTGGGGGTTTTGGTGGGGGAGTTGGTCCTAGGGGGTCTGGACAGAGTAGGGCACCAAACACACAGACTCACCCTACCTCTACGTCACAGCCTAGACCACCATATGCCTCACAGCCTAGACAGGCCTCAGCACCCACAGCCACACAGAGCAAACATAATGTTATATGCTACTACTGTAATCACCCAGGGCACATCAGCAGGGAGTGTCCCATCAAAAAGGCTAAAGAGATGAGTATGTGTAGCATACCTAGACCTGGTAGGACATCCGACGAGTGTGTCAGCAAAGTGCAGACTGTCCCAGTGTATGTCAACGGCAAACCGACTTTTGCTCTCCTAGATACCGGCAGCACACAGACCTTAGTTCAGCCCCATCTGATAGACAAGTCAGAGAAGTTGGGGGGTAAGCGTATAAGGGTGTGTTGTGTAAATGGGGACGAGCATGTCTATCCTGTGTCAGTGATATGCCTGGAGGTTAGAGGGCGGACCTTTTGGCTAAATGCAGGTGTGGTTGAAGGGTTGAGCCAGCCAGTAGTGTTGGGACAGGATGTACTTATACTACCTGAGTTAGTGCAAACTACCAAGCCAGTCAGCATGGTAGCAACGCGATCTCAAGCCAAGGCTAAAGCTGAAGTTTACAAGTCACTGCTAGAGATGATGCCTTTCATTCAGGGGGACATTAGCTTACCTGAGCATTCAAAGGTGCAGAAGAGCCGCAGACAGAGAAGGAGAGAGAAACTGCAAGGCACAGTGAAGAAGCTTGGAGATCAGGTGCCAGTTCCTGATGTTTCACAGGGAGCTTTGTGGGAGATTCCCAATAATGTTAGTGTATTACAGAGAGAAGATGACTCGTTAAAAGAGGTGTTTAGTAAAGTCACTGAGATAGATGGGGAGAAGACTGGTGTAGCTGCAGCGTTATCAGGGGAGCACTACTTTGTCCGGGAGGGCCTACTGTACCATCAACCTGAAGGGGGCAGCAGTGAGCAGTTGGTTGTCCCAAAGTCTCTGAGAGAGAAGGTGTTGGCATTAGGCCATGATATCCCTTGGGCAGGGCATCTTGGCAATGTGAAGACCCTTGAGAGGATAGCTGCACGTTTTCACTGGCCAGGGTTATACAGTGAGGTTCAGAGGTATTGCAAGTCGTGTTCCACCTGTCAGCTTACCAGTAGCTACAAAGTTAAGCCTTCACCACTACATCCACTTCCCATCATTGGTGTCCCTTTCCATAGGATAGCTATGGACATAGTTGGGCCATTGGAGAGAACACAGTCAGGTCACAGATTCATTCTAGTGATATGCGATTACGCTACCAGATACCCAGAGGCATTCCCCTTGCGCAAGATTACAGCTAGTGCTATTGCACGGGCTTTGTTGCAACTGATATCTAGGGTAGGCATACCACATGAGATCCTCACAGACCAGGGAACTGCATTCTTGTCCAAAACCATGAAACAAGTTTATAGTTTACTGGGGATAAGAGGGATCAGGACCACCCCCTACCACCCTCAGACGGACGGGCTGGTAGAGAGATATAACCGAACCTTAAAGAGCATGATCAGGAAGTTTGTTGCTGATAATGGCAAGGACTGGGACCAGTGGCTGCCGTATTTGCTTTTTGCCTACAGGGAGGTGCCGCAGGCGTCCACAGGGTTCTCGCCCTTTGAACTGTTGTACGGGCGTCAAGTCAGGGGCCCTCTGGATTTGCTGCGGGAGGCCTGGGGGAATCCTAGACCCACCGAGAATGACGGCATACTCACCTACGTCTTGAAGATGCGGGACAAACTGCAGGAGATGGCTAGCCTGGTGGAAGACAACATGCGGCAGGCCCAGCGGACCCAAGTCCGGTGGTACGACCAGTCGGCGCGGCAGAGGAGCTTCGAGCCAGGACAGCAGGTTCTCTTGCTGTTGCCGACGACAGAGAACAAGCTTCTGGCCCGCTGGCAGGGGCCATATCGGATTATTCGTCAGCTGGGGCCAGTGACCTACGAGCTGGAGATGCCAGGGAGGCGCAAGACCAGGCAGGCCTTCCACATCAATCTCCTCAAGGAGTGGCACGAACGGGAGTTGCCACTCAGCCACCAGCTGATGGTGCAAGCTGTGGGGGAGGATGAGGACGTTCCTGAGCAGTACTTCCCTGCGCAGGTCCCCACCACGGAGCCTGACTTCTCACACCTGACTACTCAACAGGAGCAGGAGCTTCGAGCTATCATCCCAGAAGGGTTGTTTTCTGAGCAGCCAGGGCGGACATCAGTGGTGGAGTATGACTTCCAACTCAAAGACGCCAAGCCGGTGAGACCGTATCCCAGAGCGGTTGTTGCCTGCGCTCCAGGAGGAGTTGGAATCGATGAAGCAGCTGGGGGTCATCGAGCGGTCCAACAGTGGCTGGAGTAGCCCCGTGGTTCTCGTTCCAAAGAAAGATGGAACCCTCCGTTTCTGCGTTGACTTCAGGCAGCTGAACGCTCAGTCCAACTTCGACGCCTATCCAATGCCAGGTTGGAGGACCTCATAGAACGGCTTGGAAAGGCGCAATTCGTCACCACCCTCGACCTCTGCAAGGGGTATTGGCAGGTTCCCTTGGCTGATGGAGTTAAGCCTTACACTGCCTTTCGTACCCCTCAAGGTCTCTACCAGTTCACGGTCATGCCTTTTGGCCTGCAGGGGGCGCCTGCATGCTTCCAGAGGCTGATGGACCGTGTGCTGGAGGGCACCGACACCTTTGCAGCGGCCTATCTGGACGATGTGGTCGTCTATAGCGCCACCTGGGGGCAGCACATGCAGCATCTGGGAGAGGTGCTGCGTCGCATCCACGAAGCTGGGCTGACAATCCAGCCAAAGAAATGTGCCTTGGCTCAGTCGGAGGTTAGTTACCTCGGGCACATCATCGGTGGCGGGGTGATTAAGCCTCAAAAGGATAAGTTGGAGGCTGTCCGGGACTGTCCGCGACCCCAGACCAAGAAGGACGTCCGGTCTTTTTTGGGGCTCGCTGGATGGTACCGGAGATTCATCCCAAACTTTGCTACCCGCGCGGCACCTCTCACTGATCTGACCCGGAAGTCGGGGTCCACAAGGGTCAGGTGGGAGGAGGTGCATGAGGGGGCGTTCCAGGACCTGAAAGCAGCATTGCTCTGTGAACCAGTGTTGCAGAGTCCGGACTTTGAGAGCCAGTTCACGGTGCAGACCGATGCATCTGGAGTGGGACTTGGGGCCGTTCTTCTCCAAGGGGAGGACGAAGAACAGAAGCCCGTGGCTTACATTAGCCGTAAGCTCTTCCCTCGTGAAACCAGGTACTCTGTGGTGGAGCTTGAGTGCCTGGCGATGAAATGGGCTCTAGAGACTTTTAAATATTATCTGTTGGGAAGAGACTTTTTACTTGAGACTGATCATAAGGCATTGCAATGGTTGGGCAAAATGAAAGACTCTAATGCACGCATTACGCGATGGTTTTTGTCCCTGCAGCCATACAAGTTTCAGGTCAAGTACAGGGCGGGGAAACTGAACCCAGTAGCAGACTTCCTGTCTCGTCACCCTAGTGACGAGCCTTTAGAGGGGGGAGGAAATGTGAAAAGCGAGGGTCGCGTTTTCCCTGTAGCTACCGTCTAGCCCTGAGTTTGCACACACATCGTCACACGTAACCTGATGACCACACTACATTTCCCATAATTCAACACCTGGTAGCTGGAGCCGCGGCAGCGTTTCAAAGCGGAGTTATAGTCAGTTACAGCACGTTCCGGTAAGCTAACTTTACAAACAGCCACAACACAGGTCAGTTCAATAAACTTCATTTATTTACTTAACACCATAGCGAACAGTGAGGTACCCACTGATTCAGTTACAGATTCCATTCCTTTCACAATACTTTCGTTAGTTATTCAAACACACCAGCACAACTCACGAGTCAACTGCAGGTCTCCTAGGTCCGTCCGCAAACTGGTCCGTGTGGAAACGCGAGCCACATTGGAGCTAGGTCCTTATTCTGTCCTGTGACAGGGTAATTGGGATTTGCTAATGGAGAGGGGTGCTGAGTTGCCGTGAATACTTCCGTGTATTATTATTATTGCTGATGTGATGTATTTGAAGACTATTAGTGAATGAGGAAATGTGTATGAATATTTATATTTATTATGAGGTGATATTATTATGCTCAATGTGTTGTCTATGGCTTTTGTAATGGTTGTTCTGTGAATATTGTATGTGTTGATTTACCTATCCTGGTGAGTTCTCCCAATTAGTAGTTGATTGGTTGGCTTATTTAAAGCTAGTGGGGAGACTGGGTAGGGAGATTCGGGGTTGCCAGTGTGTAACACGTCAGCTTGCTGTGAGGCTGTGTTTAATTACCTGAACCAAAAGTGAGTTTTGTATTGCCTATGAAGGGCCGGTTTGATTTCTGTTTTTCTAAAGTATTTTCTTTATTATTCTTTTGTTATTATTTTTGGCACTTGCGCACTTGTAAAATAAACCGGCACTATTTTCTCACTTCAACTTGCTGAGCTGCGTCTTGCTTTTTCCCTTGAAACCTTGGTTGGTGCGTCCCGTCCCGTGTGTGAATTGGGGGTGCAATACCGCCTTTTTCACATTTGGTGGCAGCGGTGGGATGTGACGCCGACCTGAGACACTGCAGGTAAAGGGGAGCACAAGACCAGCGTCGGAAGGAGATGGCCCACCTGTGGCCAGCCAGGAACAGCCCAGAAGGAGGATGCACCCCACAGCGTAGCAGAACGGTTGGGCCGGCTTGTCCCGCCACCTGGTGGCGCGACTCCAGAAGGGGAGGGAAATGTGAGAAGGTGAATTCTCCCCCTCCTCACTGTGGCAAAAAGGGATGGTGCCCTTTAAGACTGTTGGACTCCTCCCCCATAATGGTGGGTTCCTGGCTCACCTGATGCCAATGATGGCACTAATCAAGACACTGTGGCTGTGCCCTATTTAAAGGGTGCCTAATTTCATGTGAGGGAGATGGGCTGAGAGAGACAGGCATGAGAGGCCGTGAAAGGTTTGAACAAAGAAACCACTTGCTTGATGTTAGGTGAAGTTGGTTTTGTATCTAGATGTGTGGATACTGTTTTCGTACCTTGTCTTTGTGCCTTGTTTTCATGTCTAGTTTCTGTGCCTTGTTAAATGTGCCTAGTCAATGTGTTTAGTTCATGTGTTTATTTTGAGTGGCTAGCAATGTACCTAGCTTCGAGCTAAGTGCCTGGGCCTAGTTTGGGGCCTGGCTTTGGGCCTTGAGAAGGTGCCATCATTTGGGCCTAATCGGCCAAGCAGGTGCCCAGGGTGCCACGCACTTGAGTTCCGAGGGGTACGGCCTGAATGTTTTTGTTTGTTTATTTTGTGGGCACTGTGTTGGGGTTTATAGCCCTGTGTAAATAAATATATATATTTTTTTTTATTAGAGCCACAATCTCCTGTGTAGTGTTTTCCCCCTCAACTTCACCCCGTCCAGTCGCCACATCCCTAAATCAACGTGGGGTGACCGTCCGGTCCTTCACAAGTAGCCTACATTATATTGTTTTATGTTTGCAGTAAAACTGTGAAAAGTACAAAAACTAAATGTAGTAAATTCATTGTGTAAGGAATTCAATGGGGAAAAAAATAAGAAGAGAACACTCCATTATCCTGCCATTCACGTACTTAACCTGAAGAAAAAAACACACTATACACTCAATACTCACTTTTTATTCCATTCGAATGCTTAAGTGGTGATGTGTGATACAGAACTATGCTGAAATTGTTCATGTTATCAGGAATCATGATTTTGTAAGACCTACCTTAATGTCTGCAGTTTACAGTGAGGAGTAGACAGTCCCTTGCAAAGAAGCTGAACTCCAGAATCTCTCAGGACGTTGTTGCTTAGGTCCAGCTCTAGCAGGGGGTTTGCTGACTGCAGAATTGAGGCCACAACCTTACAGGACTCATGTGTGAGTTTACAGCCTTTAAGTCTAAAAGACAGCATGACAAAAAAAAATTAAAATATGTGAGTGTGTGTGTACACTCGAAAATATAGATAAGACACTGTTAAACAAAATTCGCATGAGAAAGAAGATAGAGATAATGACAGAGTCTGCTGATGTCAAAACAATGTAGTTGATTAAATACTTAGCACTGGATGAAATAAATGGAGAATTGTGTTTTGAATCCAATACACCTTAATAAAAGGAAAGTTTACACTTTGTAGGTACACCTGGAATTGTCCATTGTGTACGACTTTTATCAGCAACTTGTGTATGGTTCACACTAAATATATATGAAACCTAAAGACTTGAGAGAAACACTAAATAAAACTAATGTTACAGCAAAGGTACAACATTTTTTTCTGGTTGTATACCGGATGTAAGACACTTGATCACACAGTAATAAAACTCAATGATGTTTCTCTAAAAACAGAAATATTACTTGCTTCAGTATTTTCAGTCGGCAGTTTGGGTTTCCAAGACAAGACAGCAGCTTCTCTAATGATGTTTGCGGATCACACCCACTCATATCCAAGTCGCTCAGTTGAGAAACACAAAACTGCAAGACTGACGCCACAACCACACAGGAGCTGTGCTTGAGTCTACAGCAGATGAGTCTACAGGGGGGAAGAAGCGGCTGTAAGAAACATGTCATCTACTAGTATCTCTTATTTGGAAATTGACGAGGAGTAAAGAGAGATGTGCGTGAAGACATGGGTTCTCTGTACAACAGCATTTCTCTAAATATTCAGACCTGACTTTACAGTCTTGATTCAGTGGTTGATGGAGCAACTCTCCTCCACTGTCCTGAAGCTCGCTGTCACTGATGTCCATCTCTCTCAGGTGGGGGTTTGCCCCCTGAAGAGTCAAGGCCAAACATCTTCCAGTCAATGTACAGCCAGCAAGTCTGCAAAAACAAAATTGTGTAACAGACTATCACAAATTGTTAAATCAGAGAGCAAAATCTACCTAAAGTAAATGATGGAGTTAATCTCCAAGCACTGTTATGAATCATGTGCTTATGTAAACAAGAACATGGCTTTTCTGTTTTTTTTGTGTATGTGTAACTTAGATTATTAGGTGCCAATTCGTCTGCATATGTGCCAGACAGTGACGTGCGGTGAAGTCAGTACGAGGGTAGGCACTGAGTTATGAAAGCCAGATTACCTTATTTATTGTTTAGGCTAATAGGCTACGTCACAACAGTAGGTACAAGTGCGGCACACAGGCACGGTCGATATGTATATTAAAAAAAAATACAATCACGATAACATATCGTGTGGCCTACTACTTTCAGTCTCGCACACGCACGCACACACCAGTTAATGTCCATCATCAGAATGCAACCATCTTTATCCGCACAGCGGCCAATTATGTATGTCAGTCAGCAGCAATGAGAACACACACTGCTCAATTGAATATGAAAGCAAATGGCTTGCAGTCGGCATTAATTCAACCCCACACTTATCATTTCAAAATTAAGCTCAAAATAGTTTCTAACTCACCTGACTAGCACAGCCACAATGCCAATCTTTTTTGTCATACCAGTCCGTTTGAAACGACAATTTTTGGTCCCTTTTTCTGCAGAAGTTAATTTAGTGTTGGAATAGGCCTCCCTCTTGCTAGTTACTCCTTTTTTCTATTAAAGTCGAGTTTAGAGAAATGTCTAAGTTCCACAATATCGGTAGATACCGTGTTGTCATTTTTACTTTGATTTTCGCGGGGATTACGCTTAGTTTGTGTACTGACGTCAGCTGCGCAAATGTCCAGTAATATCTCGATTTTAATTGGTCCATGTTTGATACGTAACGTAGATGATTACTGGCATAACATATTTATGTGCAAAGGCACAGTAGAGTTGTGCCTTTCGACGTACATATTAAAGAATACAGAATCGAAGTGCGCATGCGCGACATGACTTTTCCATTGCCGTTCATAATGAAGGGACAGTAAAGGCACTGCTTATTCTACCGGTTTTTTGTATTTGTTTATGCGTAACTGATACAATTGTCATCGTAACGTCTAAACAATTGGAATAACGTATGTATTGCATATATAAATCACAAGAATACTCGGTACAAATACAAATACAAGTTAATTAAATAAAATTATTTAATAAACATTTTTACGTTTGAATTTTGTCAGGGTAGGCAGTGCCTACCTTGCCTACCCTGACTGCACGTCACTGGTGCCAGAGCATGTTTCGACCAGAGGTGATAAGAAGGGTCGAGCTGTGCTTATTCCGACCTTGTGCAAAACTGCCATCCTTGCAAGACAGGGAGCCTTGGACATCAGAGACCCACGTGGTTATCCTTGCTGACAAATAGTTTGGGCACCAGAGAACGCTAAACTTCTATCTATATAAACCTTGTGCAATGTGTTTAATATGGCTTCTCTCTCAACTGCTTGAGTGTGGGAGTGAGTGGGGGTCTCTCTCTGGCCTGCCGGACATGGGTTAGCCCTATTGCAATTGTTATCGAATAAATATACTGATCTACAACTCTGGAGTCCTGAAATAACTTGAGAGTGAATTTTTCACCTAACAGTATAACATTGATGTTGCTATTGTATGGTTAACACAATCTTAACAGAATGTGTCTTTTAACACGGTCTACAATATTACTTTCCTTAGTGTCTCCAGTTTGCACTCTGTAGAGCAGAAAGCAGCATTTCTCCTGACTGTGGCAGGTCACATTCTAGTCCCCAGTCACTCAGCATGTTTCTTTTCTGTTTCTATCTCTCTATTAAACAAAATATATCTGGAACCTAAAAACTTGAGAAAAAAAACTTATGTGACAGCAAAGGTACAATTTAGCTGTTGTTTTCTCTGGTTGCATACGTACCAGATTAAAGACTCTTGGTCACACAGTAATAAGACTCAATGATGTTTTTAGAAAAACAGCAATATTACTTGCTTCAGTGTTTTCAGTCGGCAGTTGGGGTTTCCAAGACCAGAGAGCAGATCCTCTTCTGATGTTTGCAGATCACAGCCACTCATATGCAAGACACTCAGTTGAGAAACACAAAATTGCAAAGCTGAAGCCACAACCGCACAGGAGCTTTGCTTGAGTCTACAGCAGATGAGTCAACAGAGGGGGAGGAAGCAGCTGTAAGAAACATGTCCTCTACACCTCTTCACTTTCCAAATAAGAAATACTAGTAACAAAGGAAATGTGTGAAGACATGGGTTATCTGTCCGACAGCTTTTCTCTTAATATACAGACCTGACTTTGCAGTCTTGATTCAGTGGTTGATGGAGCAGTTCTCCTTCAAAGTCCTGAAGCTCGCCGTCACTGATGTCTAGCTCTCTCAGGTGGGGGTTTGCCCCCTGAAGAGTCAAGGCCAAAAACCTTCCAGTCAGTTTACAGCCAGCAAGCCTGCAAAAGCAAAATTGTTTAACAGATATCACAAACTGTGAAATCAGAGAGCAAATTCTGCCTAGAGTAAAACATTGATGTTGCTATTGACTGGTTAAGACAGGTTACAGTAAACAGTATGCGTCTCTTAACACGGTCTCCAATATTACTGACCTCAGTGTCTCCAGTTTGCAGTTTTGACTCTGTAGAGCAGAGCCCAGCATTTTTCCTGACTGCTGCAGGTCACTGTGACTCAGATCCAGCTCTCTTAAGGGGGAGTTTGCAGACTGCAGAGCTGAGGCCACAATCTCATATGACCTCTCTGATAGTTTACAGTCAGCAAGTCTGTCGAAGAGACAAGAGAAGAAAAGATATATAAAACTATGAGTGCCTCCTTCCCCATTCATGCCATATGGAGGAGCAGAACTGCAGAAGGGTTACTTATTTCTCAGGTTGGATGTAAATGTTGTAGCAAACAAAGTGAAGAAGACTTGAGAAACATTTCATCAGGTAAGGAAAAACAAAAGTATGCACTACTTCTCTCAAAGACACTTATGTAAACCAAGTTAAGTTTCTTTAAGCAAAAAACACAGTGGAACTTTAAACCTATAGTACCAAGCTACCTGTAGTAACACATCTTAACAAAAGCATTTCTATGACAACAAGTCTGAATTCAGTGTCAAGGTTAATGCAGAACTTAACTCACAGAGCCTTTCTGCAGCATCTCACAGCTGGAACCAGCCTCCTGCGACCTTCTGGAGAGGTTTTGTATTTCTTCAGGTCAAACTCATCCAGCACCTCCCCAGACATCAAAAGCACATTAGCCAAGGCTGAGCAGTGAGCCAGTGAGAGCTGTTTCACTGAACCCTTCTCTGCCTGCAGGAAAGCCTTTATTTCATCATGAACAGAAGAGTCATGCATTTCGACCAGGCAGTGGAACAGATTGATGCATCTCTCAGGGGAGATATTTGGCCTTTGCATCACCTTCAGGTTTCGGATAGTCTTCTTCTCACTTTCTGGGCTGCTGTGTGTGTGTGTCAGGAGACCAACCAAAAGTTTCTGATTTGACTCCAGAGAAATGCCATGAATGAAGCGAACAAACAAATCAAGGTGTCCATTCTTGCTCTCCAAGGCTTTGTTCACAGCATTCTTTAGCAGCTCATGTAGAGGCACATCTGGCAAAGACCTGGACTTCCTTTTGAGGAATGGTGTCAGGGCCTCCATGTTTTTACTCAAGTAGGAGGCAAACACATGAAGTGCAGCAAGAAACTCTTGGATGCTGAGATGCACAAAGCAGTAGACCTTCTTGTGCTGAAACACACATTCCTCCCTGAAGATCTCAGTGCACATGCCAGAGTACACTGAGGCTTCACTCACATCAATACCACACTCTTTCAGGTCTTCCTCATAGAACATGAGATTGCCATTCTCCAGATGCTTGAAGGCCAGCTCTGCCAGTTTCAGTATGACATCCTTATGTGATTCCAGGAGCCTCTTACTATCTGTATCATTTCCCTCTTGATACTTCTGATTCTTCCTGGTGGTCTGGATGAGCAGGAAGTGTATGAACATCTCAGTCAGAGTTTTGGGGGCTTCCTTCCCATCATCCTCTTCAAGTATCTGCTGAAGGACAGTGGCTGAGATCCAACAGAAGACTGGCATGTGGCACATGATGTGGAGGCTCTGGGATGCCTTAATGTGTGAGATGATTCTGTTGGCTTGACTCTGGTCACTGATCCTCTTCCTGAAGTACTCTTCCTTCTGTGGATCATTGAACCCTCGTACTTCTGTCACCTGATTGATGCACTGAGAAGGGATCTGACTGGCTGCTGCTGGTCGGGAGGTAATCCAGATGAGAGAAGAGGGAAGCAGAGTTCCCTGAATGAGGCTCGTCATCAACACATCCACTGATGATGTTTGTGTCACATCCGACAACTTCTGGTTCTCTTGGAAATTCAACGGAAGTCGACTCTCATCCAGACCATCAAAGATGAACACAATATGGCAGTCTTTGTATTCACCATCCTGTAGCTCCCTAAGCTCAGGGTGGAAGTCCAGCAGGAGCCTGTGAAGAGTGTACTGATCATGTTTGACCAAATTCAGCTCACGGAACGGAAGTATAAACATGAAATCTACATCCTGGTTGGCTTTCTCCTCTGCCCAGTCAAGGATGAACTTCTGCACTGAGACAGTTTTTCCAATGCCAGCAATGCCCTTGGTCATGACAGTTCTGATGGGTCTCTGCTGTCCAGGTAAGGGCTTGAAGATGTCATTGCAGTTGATTGCTGTGTCTTCTGTAGTTTGTGATCTGGATGCTGACTCTACCTGCCAAACTTCATGTTCATTATTCACCCCTTCACTCTCTCCCTCTGTGATGTAGAGCTCTGTGTAGATCTTGTTCAGGAGTGTTTGAGTCTCTGATCTTATGACACCTTCAGATATGCTTTCAAACCTCCTCTTCATACTGGCTTTATGATTCACCAGTGCTCTGTTCAGGACATCATCTGGTTGACATCAAACAAACAAACAAACAAACAAACAAAACAGATCAGCATCATACTAATTTGGTATCGTCTCTCTAATCCATATTTCAAGAAGAGTAACAGAGAACAATGGACTTCAAAAGGTCATCATCATTTTGTTTCTTAACTAAATAGCGTTTCTATTCATGCAGAAACCCTTTGAAGCAGTTTTGAAAGAAATACTTAAAGACTCACCTGGTAGTTTGGCCCTTTTGACAGGAGCATGCTCAGTTTGGAGATGATTGCTTCCTTCCATGACTATGTGCTCATCCAAAGGAGGCTGTGGAGAAATCTGTGCCATGTGGAAGTGTGGGTAAAGAGGGTTCTGCCCCGAGCCTGAGTGTGGATATGGAGGAACTTGTGCTATGGTTGTAGATGGCTTGAGATGAAGCGGTGACATTTCTCTGTGTTGGTAGAGAGAAGATTGTGCCATGGCTGTAGGGGGATATACAGGAGGTTGTGTCATGGTTGTATGTGGGTATATCAGAGGTTGTGCCATGGTTATGTCAGGGTTTAGAAAGGGTTGTGCTCTGGATCTCTTTCTGCACTGGGGACAGCTGTAGTCTCCTGATGGAGCAGACTGGCTCCAGTAGCTGCTGATGCACTGCCTGCAGAAACTGTGTCCACAGGTGGTGATGACTGGGTCTCTCAGGAGCTGCTCACACACTCCACACCTGGACTGATCCTGGGTCAGAACATTCCTCCTGTGACCAATAAATCACACAAATAATCACATTATTCATTGATCTGGAAGAACACCTTACACCAGGATCTGCAAAAACACACACTTGCTCTCTCTCACTCTCTTTAACACACACACACACACACACACACACACACACACACACACACACACACACACACACACACACACACACAATAAGGTTAGCATGTCTGCATACTCTCTCTTTCACTCTCTCTCTTTACAGTTTTTCTCGTTTGCTTACACACATTTAGCGAATCATTGGTCAACTTAATCTAATGCTCACATCTTCTTTGCACAGCAAGAGTCTTCTCTGGCGAATGGGTTAACTATTTCTCATTTCTTTCACACAAATTACTTTGAGTTTTAACACACTTTTCAAAACAGTTTACACACTTCTCAGAGAAAGATAAGAAACCTAATTCAATAACCATGTCAACACATTGCAGACACTTAGTAGCAACCTACTGAAACTGCTTTGTATATTCTAAATATCGTCAGCACCTGTGTGAACTCTCTGTGCATAACTAATCCAAGTAGTTCTCAACCTCTAAAATAGGTCAATAGATGGAACCAAGCATGTATCGAGGAGGCTGCACCAACAACCTCAGGATGAGGACAAGGAAGAGGTTCTGGTAGAGGTAGAGGGTCCCCTGTCAGGGGATGTGGTATTCGAGTAAGATGCTCTAATGAAATTATGGCAAGAGTCATTGATCACCTAGTCAATCATGACCTCTCCATGAGAGAGGCTGGCCAAAGGGTTCATCCAAACCTGAGCCGTCATACTTTGGCATCAATTGTTTGTACGTTTGGCAATGACAATACAACTTTGCTGGCCTTTACAGTCAATATAATGTTGATGACTAACTAGTTGGCCATAGTGTCAAAGTACAAAGCACATTTCAAGAGATTTCCCTAGTTTGAGAAACTAGCATTTCGTTAGCGATTAGCAATTGATCCATTATGCTACTTTAATCACTGAGTGCAAAGTTTAATGTAAACATGTCAAATAAAATAGCTGGCAACTTACTTTGGATCAGACTAATAGTTGGTAAGGTTAGCATGTCTGCATATCCTCTCGTTTACTCTCACTATTTAACAAACACACACAAACACACAGACACACACACACACAGAAACAATACAAAACAAACTAACACACACACACATACTCAATCACAAAATTACAAGCAAGTAACTCTCCACTTTTGTACATATCTGTATGAGTAAAATGTAAACATGTCAAATATAATAGCTGACAGCTCACTTTGGATCAGACTGTGCCGGTCCACTGCTGAGATTAGGAGGAAGTTGTCCCATGGAACGGTAACTCGTCATAGACACAGAGCTGGGCACTGGAGACACTGGTCTGTGTGTCTGTGGCCTGGTAACATAAGTAGACACAATAATATATTTACTTAACTAACAGTACTTCCTAATAGTCAGTAGGATTAACATATCTGCATACTTTCTTGTTCACGCTTTCTCTGTCACTCACTCACTCACTCATCCCCTCACACACACGCACACACACACATCCTGGGTCAAATAATGGATTCAGCATTTCCCAACACTACTTCCTAATAGTTAGTAAAGTAAGCATGTCTGCATACTCTCTCGTTCACGCTCCCTCTGTCTCTCTCTTTAACACACACACACACAAAAACAAACAAACACACACACACACACACACACACACAGAAACAAACAAATCAAACACAAACACAAACAAACAAACACAAAATCTCATCCACTCACGCACACACATCCTTGGTCAAATAATTGTTTTAGCATTTGCCAACACTTTTTGTTTATAGTTAGTGAAGTTAGCATGTCTGCATTCTCATTCCTTCTCTCTCTCTTTAATACACACACAAACAAACACAAACCTACTCAATCACAAACAAAAACACACGCATGCAAGTAACTCTCCACTCTTGTACATATCTGTATGAGTAAAATGTAAACATGTCAAATATAATAGCTGACAACTCACTTTGGATCAGACTGTGGTGGGCCACTGCTGAAATTGAGAGGTTGTCCAATGGACCAGTCACTCTTCATAGACACACAGCTGGGCACTGGAGACACTGGTCTGTGTGTCTGTGGCCTGGTAACATAAGTGGACAAAATAATATATTTACTTAACTAACACATCTTCCTAACAGTCAGTAGGATTTGCATGTTTGCATACTTTCTCGTTCACGCTTTCTGTGTCACTTTCTTAAACACACACACACACACACACGCACACACACACACACACACATCCTGGGTCAAATAATGGATTCAGCATTTCCCAACACTACTTCCTAATAGTTATTTAAGTAAGCATGTCTGCATACTCTCTCGTTCACGCTCCCTCTGTCTGTCTCTTTAACACACATACAAAAACAAACAAACACACACACACACACACACACACACACACACACACACACACACACACACACACACACACAAACAGAAACAATCAAATCAAACACACACACAAACAAACACACAATCTCATCCACTCACGCACACACATCCTGGGTCAAATAATGGTTTTAGCATTTGCCAACACTTTTTGTTTATAGTTAGTGAAGTTAGCATGTCTGCATTCTCATTACTTCTCTCTCTCTTTAATACACACACAAACAAACACAAGCCTACTCAATCACAAACACACACACACGCATGCAAGTAACTCTCCACTCTTGTACATATCTGTATGAGTAAAATGTAAACATGTCAAATATAATAGCTGACAACTCACTTTGGATCAGACTGTGGTGGTCCACTGCTGAAATTGAGAGGTTGTCCCATGGACCAGTCACTCTTCATAGACACACAGCTGGGCACTGGAGACACTGGTCTGTGTGTCTGTGGCCTGGTAACATAAGTAGACAAAATATTATATTTACTTAACTAACACTTTTTCCTAACAGTCAGTAGGATTTGCATGTTTGCATACTTTCTCGTTCACGCTTTCTGTGTCACTCTCTTAAACACACTCTCACACACTCACACTCACTCACTCACTCACTCACTCACTCACTCACTCACTCACTCACTCTCATCAACTCACACACACACACATCCTGGGTCAAATAATGGATTCAGCATTTCCCAACACTACTTCCTAATAGTTAGTAAAGTAAGCATGTCTGCATACTCTCTCGTTCACGCTCCCTCTGTCTGTCTCTTTAACACACATACAAAAACAAACACATACAAACAGAAACAATCAAATCAAACACACACACAAACAAACAAACAAACACAAAAGTTCATCCACTCACGCACACACATCCTGGGTAAAATAATTGTTTTAGCATTTGCCAACACTTTTTGTTTATAGTTAGTGAAGTTAGCATGTCTGCATTCTCATTCCTTCTCTCTCTCTTTAATACACACACAAACAAACACAAGCCTACTCAATCACAAACACACACACACGCATGCAAGTAACTCTCCACTCTTGTACATATCTGTATGAGTAAAATGTAAACATGTCAAATATAATAGCTGACAACTCACTTTGGATCAGACTGTGGTGGGCCACTGCTGAAATTGAGAGGTTGTCCAATGGACCAGTCAGTCTTCATAGACACACAGCTGGGCACTGGAGACACTGGTCTGTGTGTCTGTGGCCTGGTAACATAAGTGGACACAATAATATATTTACTTAACTAACACTTCTTCCTAATAGTCAGTAGGATTTGCATGATTGCATACTTTCTCGTTCACGCTTTCTGTGTCACTCTCTTAAACACACTCACTCTCACTCTCACACTTACACTCACACTCACACTCACACTCACACTCACACTCACACTCACACTCACACTCACACTCACACTCACTCACTCACTCACTCACTCACTCACTCTCATCAGCTCACACACACACACATCCTGGGTCAAATAATAGATTCAGCATTTCCCAACACTACTTCCTAATTAGGGATGGGTATCGTTTGGGTTTTTTCCGATACCGGTACATAACCGATACTTTTAAAACGATACCGGTGCCTAAACGGTGCCAGAACCGATACTTTTTTTTTTTTTTTAATTAAAGACATTAGGCTTATTTATTGCCAAGGCAAATAGTTTTCTTTAAATTTAACAATATATTAACTGTTTGAGGTATACTATAAATAAAAATAAATACAAAACACTTGGCTTCAAACCTTTTAACTTCAAACTATGAACAATATATTAACTTATAACAACTGTTTACAGTATACTTAAATAAATATAAATAAATACATAACAAACTCTGTACACACACTTCACACTTCAGTAATACTTTTGCAGAAATATGAGCATGTTTGCCTTCAGAGTAAAACAAATATTAATTAGTTTGCATTTATTTAAACCCACTGGTTTCGTGAATGTGTACTGCCCCTTTAAAAGTTCACACGCAATTTTGTTGTTGCATATGCTGCACGTCGCGTTGTTTGAATCTTTTTGTGCGAAATACAGCCACACTTTTGATCGTTTACCTTTCGACATTTTCTCCGTTATATTGATGGCTAGCTCTGTTTGTGCTTGCTCTGTGCAAGGTTGCCTGCTCTTCGCTGTCAGACTGTTGCAATGTTATTGTAGCGTCCAAGTTAGTGCTCTCTTAAGAACTCACATTGAGAAGGAATATCTTTGGATGAGACGGTAGCTCTCCGTTTAATAAAGCGTTTCCAACTTCTGCTTAGAACAACCACACTTATCTTGAAACCGAAACCACACGCAAGTCAACCCATTACCATGGCAACTCCTCAACACAAATCCCGTTTCAACTAGTCCCATACGGAATGCAGCGTGAGCGACACAGGCGAGAGTCTATATTGGGAGATGGAGCAGTTTTATATGTGCCCCACGAAATCTGTTATCAACACAAAAAAGTATACAGATCGTACTCAGAAAGATCTACGCCACTAACGTTACTTCTCGTTAGCTATCGCTAGTTTTGTTAAATTATAAAAATTTTAATAAAAAAAAAAAAAAATTATCTGCTCAGGCACCGAAAGGAAGCACCGAAATCTGCGTTGCATTTCGGTCCGGGTAGGTATCGGTTGTATGGAACCGGTGCCGTATTGGTACCGGTTCTCGGTACCCAACCCTATTCCTAATAGTTAGTAAAGTAAGCATGTCTGCATACTCTCTCGTTCACGCTCCCTCTGTCTGTCTCTTTAACACACACACAAAAACAAACACACACAAACAGAAACAATCAAATCAAACACAAACACAAACACAAACAAACAAACACACAAACACACAATCTCATCCACTCACGCACACACATCCTGGGTCAAATAATGGTTTTAGCATTTGCCAACACTTTTTGTTTATAGTTAGTGAAGTTAGCATTTCTGCATTCTCATTCCTTCTCTCTCTCTCTTTAATACACACAAAAAACAAACACAAGCCTACTCAATCACAAACACACACACACGCATGCAAGTAACTCTCCACTCTTGTACATATCTGTATGAGTAAAATGTAAACATGTCAAATATAATAGCTGACAACTCACTTTGGATCAGACTGTGGTGGGCCACTGCTGAAATTGAGAGGTTGTCCAATGGACCAGTCACTCTTCATAGACACACAGCTGGGCACTGGAGACACTGGTCTGTGTGTCTGTGGCCTGGTAACATAAGTGGACAAAATAATATATTTACTTAACTAACACATCTTCCTAACAGTCAGTAGGATTTGCATGTTTGCATACTTTCTCGTTCACGCTTTCTGTGTCACTTTCTTAAACACACACACACACACACACACACACACATCCTGGGTCAAATAATGGATTCAGCATTTCCCAACACTACTAGTAGGATTTGCATGTTTGCATACTTTCTCGTTCACGCTTTCTGTTTCACTCTCTTAAACACACTCTCACTCACTCACTCCCTCACTCTCATCCGCTCACACACACACACATCCTGGGTCAAATAATGGTTTTAGCATTTTCCAACACTTTTTGTTTATAGTTACCGTATTTTACGCACTATAGGGCGCACTGGATTATAAGGTGCACTGTCAATGAATAGTCTATTTTCGATATTTGTCCATATATAAAGCGCACCGAACTATAAGGCGCATAAAGCAAAAACACAGAAACACATCGTAGCTAGCTAGCCTCGCTGCTAATAAGTATAACGTTAGCATGCTGATATACTCTCACACTTCCCCCTCCTTTAGCCTACTGTTTGTCTCCAGGCTTGTCTTTCACTGCCGTTTTATGTAAGGTCAGCCATTCTAAATAGGTTCTACACGTGAAATACATGTAAGGGATAACGGCCGACGAGCTGTCCAGTTATACGAAGTTAATGGACGCTGCGGGGCAAAGAACAACACGACGCGGAGCGGTCCATTAAGTTCGTATAACTGGACAGCTCGGAGGCCGTTATCCCGCTTATCTCCCGTTTACAACATCCAAAAAGTTTTTTATTTTTATTATTATTATTATTTAGAATTTCCGTTATCTTTAGGAAATTTAATATGCATAATAACCTGATGAATTCTTGATTTGAAGCCTAGTGCTCCCGTTAGAGAAAGTAGTGCGTGGAACTGGACCTTTAGTTTCCCCGGGCGTTGCTGCAAAGTGACACTCATGAGCTCACCTCTGTAAAGTAAACGGACACACGGACACAGGTATTGTTCATAAGGTTTTACTATTTACAGTTGAACTCCACGTTTCCGTTGATGGTGAAGTTGGACAGAGCAACAGGGAGGTCAAGTTTAGTAATTTTGGTCGAAAGCTCACAATCGAGCCGGCTAGTTAGCCGTGTGAGCTACCATCTGTTTTAATGTTTTTTTTTCCTAAGCGCTAACAGCCGCCTACAAATAATATTCGAGACTTTCAGTTAAGAATTCCTATACTCTGCAACATTCGTGTAGAACATGAACAACTAACCGAGTAAATTTAGACATATAAAAAGTCGTGTAGATAGCTTAATTGACATAAAACATTGCCCACTAACTTGTCCCAACACGCCGCCATCTTGGTTCAAATTATCCTAGCTGTCAAAAAATAAACGTTACGTTGGTTGTCAATGGTAACCATTGAAGAGCATTGATATGGAACGGCGATTTAACTTTTCTACTGGGACTAAGTCCAAGGTGTCCATCTATACAAACTTGATGTACACCCCATTAGCCAATCAGAAAACAGTATTTCGTTCCAGAGGGAGATAATCCATATTTAATGGATAGAGACCAACGCTACCAGCATTACTCCATAGCAAATTACTATATGCTGACAGGGCAGTGTCCTAGCGTAGCTGCTAGGTCAGTTATCTGACAGTGTCAAACATCGGCAATGCTGTTAAACAATCAAAATGCTAAGTTTAATAATGGTTTAACAATCGATGTGCTCATTTTAGTAGCTCATGGATTGAAATGACAACGTGAACGTTTGGCAAAAACACACGCAGTCAGACAATTAACACCATAACGATAGCTGTCTAGCTAGCTAGCAAATAGCTAACGTTAGCTAGTTTAAACCAGAGATAACTTGCCTAAGCCTAGCATAACATCAGTGGTGAAAGTAAGAAGGTACTCACACAATGACAAAAATGTGAATAATGAGTTTGCCTATGACCATGTAGGCTTAGTTTATTACTTTAGCAGAGGAAAATTCAAACCTAACAAGTTCCATTTGGGAGATCCAGAGGTAAACTGTCCCCCGCGCCCCTTGTCATTTCAAGCTAGCTGTAGAGAAAGCACTTCCAACACCGAGTCACCAGCAAATAGACCAGCAGTGGTCAGAAGCCATGTAATGTTCGAGGTTTTATATAAAATACGGTAGCCGTAATGCTGCAAACGGCGCGGCTTTGTAGTTTACCAAAGTCGTACTAAAACATTTTGACAGAGCGCAACCAGAATTAATCCATATATAAGGCGCTCCGGATTATAAGGCGCATTATTGTTTTTTGATCAAATTAAAGGCTTTTAAGTGCGCCTTACAGTCCAGAAACTACGGTAGTGAAGTTAGCATGTCTGCATTCTCATTCCTTCTTTCTCTCTTTAACACACACACACACACACACACACACACTCAATCACAAACACACACACATGCAAGTCATTCTCCACTCTTGTACATATCTGTAGGCCTATGTGTAAAATGCAAACATGTCAAATATAATAGCTGACAACTGACTTTGGATCAGACTGTGGTGGGCCACTGCTGAAATTGGGAGGGCGTTCCATGGAGTGGTCACTCTTCATAGACACACAGCTAGGCACTGGAGACACTGTTCTGTGTGTCTGTGGCCTGGTTACATAAGGAGACAAAATAATAGACAAAAATAAATAAATAACACTTTTTCCTAACAGTTAGTAGGGTAAGCATGTCTGCATACTCTCTCCTTCACTCTCGCCCTTTAACACAAACACACACACACACACACACACAAACACACACAGAAATAAACAAAACAAACACACACACACACACACACACACACACACAAACAAACACACACTCACACTCAATCACAAATACATACACATGCAAGTAATTCTCCACTCTTGGAAATATTTGTATGAGTAAAATGTAAGAATGTCAAATATATAGTAATAGCTGACAACTGACTTTGAATCAGACTGTGGTGGTCCACTGCTGAAATTGGGAGGGTCTGCCATGGATAAAGTCACTCTTCATAGACGCACAGAGCAGGGCACTGGAGACACCGGTCTGTGTGTCTACAAATGAATAAAGAAAGACAGACAGGGAACTTGACAGATCGATATGGAGAGAGAAAGAAAGACACACATAAAGCAGTGTGAGTGGCCGTCTCTTTCATGAAAATGTTATGAAGTGCTTACGTCTAGCAGCCGTGTGGACCAATCGGATTGGGGGTCGACTTCTGCTACCCCATTAACAGACGTGTTGACAGAAGCAGGGGAAGCACTGGAATGACAAGTAAGAGGAAGTAGAATGAAAATCAAGATGAAAATGAAAACCTTACTCGATTCCTCCCCTTCAGAAAACTTACATGACAATATTTGGGTTAAATGTTATGGCAAATGGTATACAATCATAGTTCTCATGGCAACAGTCAGTGTCCATTACTGGTAATTCCTTAGACAAATTTAAAAAATGCTGCAATAACAGCACACAGACATGTGACTTATTATTTAATGAAATACTTGTATGGTTCGAGTAAGAACACTAATACTGTTAAAACCATCACTGCTTAAATCAACTGCAGACAAAACCGACTTTCTGTTTGTGACTAACAGTTTTGAGCTATGCAGTGGCGCCTGCAGCCGTACGGCTGTACGCACTGTGCGTACCTTCTGCTACGCGAGAAGAAGAAAAAGAGAGAGAGTCTGAAATCATTCGCTGAGCCTGGCCAGTGCACAAGGCACAAACAAACGAATAGTGATTAAAGCACAAACAAACGCTTACAAAAGTTATCTGACACACGCTGTTCCCAGCACGACGCATGCATTGCCACTGTAATTCAATATTATGAACGCATATTACAATAGGGAAACTGCAGAATTGCGGTACTACGAACTCCCTGTCCAAATGAACGCAGTCATTTGACTTTATGATCAGCATATTCAGGGTTTGCTTCAGTATCTTACGCCCCTCGTCCTTATCCGACAATTGTATGGCAGGAAATAAAATCGGAGTACGGACAACTAATGGCCGTTGAGTATGCAGAGCTGGAGCAGTGGAAACAGCTAAATGAGTTACAGTCAAATCGCAGTGAGCTTTGTCAAGCCCTGGAAAGTTCGGCAATTTTTTACCCAAACATTCATTGCGTCTTGTTGACAATGCCCGTTTAAACAACGTCGGTGGCTCTGTGCGTACCTCCCAAAAAAAATCTGCAGGCGCCCCTGGAGCTATGGACATTAGTTTGAACTAAACATAGAACAAAAAGTAAGGAAATGTGTGTTTGGTAGATTATTTCTTTGTTGTAACAATGCTTCTTGACAATAAATCGTATACCGTTGGAAAGCCTGTTTTCTTCCCTTTCAAATGGTGCCACATTTGTAAGGAACATGCGTTGGTGAGATGAGCATCAGAGCTGAGTATGTGGGTTGCGCCCATGAAAAATGTGTCAAAATATACTGAAACTAAGGAAATTTGTGTATGGTAGATTATTTCTTTGTTGTAACAATGCTTCTTGGCAATACATCTTATACCGTTGGAAAGCCTGTTTACTCCCCTTTCAAATGGTGCCACATTTGCAAGGAACATGCATTAGTGGGATGTGCTGCAGAGCTGAGTTTGTGGGTTAACTTGCGCCCATGAAAAGTTTGCCAGAATAAGCTGTTTGTCAAATGTTTCATCTGCGCAACTCACAAACTCAGAAAGTCAGAGCGAACGAGAGCGATTTGTAAAGTTGGCTGGCTGAATATTTCTGTAAATAAAAAAACAATGCAAACCGCAGTTCCGCTACTCACAGGGAGAGCTGACAGGTGGTGTAATTTCGAGCAATTTCAAAATGGTTAAATTCAGTCTATGAGATTTTATATGTAAACTGTTTTGCGATTGTAACGCAACCAGTAGCCTAGGGGGCTTACGTTTTCACTTCCCCTAAGTTTATGAACTAACGTCAATAACAACTTCGCATAATGAGTAGCCTAGCGTAGACCTACGTGAAGTGGGATTATTTTAGCACCGCAGTTGTCTTTTCCTTAGTCCTTAATTCTATTTCACATCTTTGACCTTGAAGTTAGAAAAAGATTACATGACAAACTATCCGACGCATCCAGTGTCGAGGCACCTGTCTCGAGCTTCCCATTGCTAGTTTACCAGACTGTGGTGGTCCACTGCACTGTAAAAAATAGAAGTTGGCGTTTGTTCTGCGAAATAGGGACATTAAGTGAACAGAACTCAAATGCTTAATTTGGCTTTGAAAACTCATTATTACCATTAATCTCATCGATTTTAGCAAGTTCATCTTGTAAACTTGCATAACTAAGTTGTCATAACTAAGATATTTAATTATCTGAGAAAGATTACCAATCCTGAAGTTCTGTGGAATTATCAAATCAAGTTGCGCACCATCTACGGGGTTTCAACTGATCACAGCAAGGACAAATGCACCATGAGTAACGACCAGCAGGTCCAGCACTCCAGATCAAGTCTGCAACATTTGGAAAAGGTAGGCTAACACATTTCACTCCACTCAAATTTAGAAAAAATAGGATACTGTACGTTTTTGATCAAACCAAGTAGTTCATTTATCGTCTTAAACGTAATTAGAACATTTCCATTGATTTGACTGAATTGTGAACCAGCAATATCATTCCAAAACAAGCTAGCTTGCTGTTAACCGTCTTATAGGACATTAAATAATTCCATCAAGTATTACCGGTAAGACACTGCATGAAATCCTGAACAACAAGTTAATAAAGCCGCATGTTTAGTGAAAGTTATAGGCGTACTTTTATAAGTTTTATATAGCAGTGTCGTTTTGAGCTAGCCTATAACCTTAGCTGGTTTGTTTCAGAAAAGATACAGAAGTTCAACAGTCAACAGAAGTTCAACATCAGTTGAGATCATCTGCAACGTTTGGAAAAGGTAAGAAAACACATTTCACTCCACTGAATTTTAGGAAAGTGGACACTACGTTTTTGATCAGTCTTAATTGTGCCCCTTGCATTCTGCCTAGCAACATGTGCCCTCGAAAACTGTACCCTATGACCAAATAAAAAAGACAGCCAGTTACTGCTAGTTAGCTATTTGGGCAGTTTTTTGATTAAGCCTACATGGGTTTGGGTAGTATGACGATGTATACCATGCAATATTAGACATGTTTCTACAGTTTCAACCTTTATTTTTCACACAGTAGTTGCATGTTGACGGTAAGAGACGGTTACTGCTGCATGTAGATTGGGCTAAAAGGGTTAGCATGAAAAGTCTCCTCTAAAAATCCCATATATTTTTGTATTACTCGTGCCAAATAAATGTCGGGTTTTTGTATTTTATATAGGCCATCAGATACATCGCATTCTTGCGATATTTAGAATTGTAGCGTTCGTACTTTCGTTTGACCTTGAAGCACGTTTGTATTGGTCTGATGAAATTTCAATGTAAAATGTATTTTGTGTAACCAGACCAGATTCATGCCCACGCTAATTAGTTGTATATTCAATTGTCCATTGTGCAGGTAACCAATTCAAATAGTTGTTCAAGTTTTATGTCTCGTGCTGTAAAATTATATTGTGATTACACTGGTGGTGTTGCTAGCATTCTCGCGCTAGAATGACTCACTACTTAATAACTGAGAGTGAGGTCATGGCGGGAAATTAATTTCCTCCTGGTTATTTCTTTGTCGCAGCGGTGAATACAACTGATGAATTTTTGTTTTGAACTTTTTCTTTGGCTTTCAGGTCTGCCAGGGAAGCAGCGGTAAAGAGGACACATCCGAGATCCTGGTGAGTGTCATTAAAGGATATTTATAGAGCGCTAAAGTTGGCCATCGAGCAAACAATTCAATCTAAATCATAAGTACTCTTCTGTATTTCTCTATGTGATTTCTGCTTTACAATATTTGTGAAAATGATAATTATACTATTTTAATTGCAATACATTATTTAGGCTAACAGATTAGGATATAAATCACAGTGCAGACCTAGGCATTGCCATTTTGCAAGTAACACTGTTAAAATTGTGCAGGCTAACTTGCTAGTTTCCTGTTATAACCAGATAACCACTAGCCTAGAAATAATGAATACATTTGAATCAAGCTTTGATAGCCTACTCTGTTAGGGGAAAGCTTCTAGTGTCACAGAAGAAATTTCGATTGCACTGAGTTGGTCTGTTATCACTGATATGATGTAATGCAATTGTGTTTCATGAGCACTGAAACCTACAGTCACACTGGGTGTCAGTGACTAGTGCTTTCTCTTGTTTTCAATATGTTAAGTACTTACCATTCAAATAATCTGTACAATTCTTTTTGTTCTGCTGCATTTTAGAAAATGTTGCTGCGTGTCATAATATCGCCAAACAACATTAAAAGAATAAGCATGCCAGATCTCCCCAGCTCATTGCAAAGATTAAAAGAAATTCTGCAAGATCAACTGCAGCTGAATGAGGGATTCATTCTCCAATATGAGGACCCAGAGTTTGGAAATGAGCTCTGCAACTTAACAGATATTTCAGAGCTACCACCTGAGAAAGCTACTGTGAAAGTTATTCATGAGGCAAGTACTGACCCTGATAAATAAATCTACTGCTGTACCCTAAATTACTTTTATTGGTATTTTTGATTGAATACATTGCTTGTTCACAAGTTCACAACAGAAATCAATGTTGGTTTTGTGGAAATTCAAATTATTGTATGCATTTCTTTTTTTTCGGACATTACCATGCAGAGAGGCCTTCCTTTGTTCCTGAAGGACTATGGATCGGAGAAGATTCTAAGAACTTGCTTGGTAAGTATGTTAAAGGGACACCACATCATAAGCTACACATTGATTTGTGCTCTTATGTCAGAAATAATTTTTGCTTGTTTTGGTGCTCAACAGAACACTGATCCAGAAGCAGACCTCACAAAAGGTGTGAAGATGGCCATCATGACTGGTTGAAGATGATGTAGGGGCCTCCGCTTCTAAATAGACAGACCATTTAAAAAAAGTCAAAAGCACCACAAATAGCACTTAAAAGGTTGAACCATTCAAACTGTCAAAGTTTCTTAAAAAAATGTAGTAAAACAGGTATTGCAGCAAAACAAATCTACATAATTCAACACATCGTCACATCTTTTAACTGAAAGTAAAACTTGCTGATGTAGGGGCCTCCGCTTCCTCACCACACATCATAGATAATGCCATCATTCTTCTGTACAATGTAACCATTGAACAGGTCAAGACATGTTGTTTACTGCAAGAGTTTATTTTTGAAAGACTGAACTCTTGCTGAGCAATCCTCACCAAGTCCAAGGAAAACTTTCTGAATCACCTCACATGTGTATTTCCACTCTTTAGGGTACTCAAAATTGAGAGCGTACAAGAGGCCAAAAAAAGTGCAAATGCATTTGGCAAATCACATATGTTATGCATTACCACAATCTCCTCTAGAATGATGGCATAATCTATGATGTGTGGTGAGGAAGCGGAGGCCCCTACATCATCAAGTTTTACTTTCAGTTAAAAGATGTGACGACGTGTTGAATTATGTAGATTGTTTTTGCTGCAATACCTGTTTTTATTGTTTTACTGCATTTTTAAAGAAACTGACAGTTTGAATGTTTAAACCTTTAAGTGCTATTTGTGGTGCTTTTGACTTTTTAAATGGTCTGTCTGAATGACCATTTTTTTTAAATTATTATTATTATTCCACAAACTCATGCACACACACACACCGACACACACACACACACCGTTGACTACATTATGTTGCTGCATAATATAAAAATGCAAGTAATTTGTTTTTCCTTAAAGAATATTGAAGCTGTCGACATGTGTCGATTTATGTTCATTTTTTCTGCAATAACTGTTTGAAAGCATATTTAAATTTTACATATTTGGGCATAGAATATGGTCCTGTTATTATGTAATTATTGCAAGGCAACGTTTTAAGGTCTATTTGTGGTGCTTCTTGACTGTTCTGTATTTTTCAAATGGTCTGTCTGAATAACCTTTTTTTTGTATTATTGTTATTCCACAAACTCACACACTAACACACACACGCATGCACACACTAACACACACATGCATGCACAGACACACGCACGCACATGCACACACGTACATACACACATTTGACTAAATTATGTTGCTGCAAAGGTGTGTGAATAAAACCCAGATTATTTGGACAAATGATTTTGTTGTGTTGGTGTACAAGATGACATATAAATAACTTAAGTGTTATTTAAAAGTAAGATACTTTCAGCATATGCAAAACTTTAAGAATAAAAGTGTATTACCTCAGATGAGCACTAAATACAACACAGATTTTTAAGCCATACAAACCTCCATTTGCAATGACTAGAAAAACACATTTTGACATTATACCAAATTAGAATATTAAGTTCAGGGAACTATAAAAATCCATTTTAGTAGCTGTATTTTATGTCTTTGGTCAACTTGTGGTTTAGCCTTATGTAAACTCAGCAATCTGAGTTTTGATCCAACTCAACAATCTGAGTTTTGATACAAAACTTAGAAATCTCTATGCATAATGTTGACTTTTCTTTTTTAAGTTGCCGCAACTTCAGATTTTTTACAGTGTGCTGAAATTGGGAGGGTCTGCCATGGATAAAGTCACTCTTCATAGACACACAGAGCATGGCACTGCAGACACCGGTCTGTGTGTCTACAAATGAATAAATGAATAAAGAAAGACAGACAGGGAACTTGACAGATCGATATGGAGAGAGAAAGAAAGACACACATAAAGCAGTGTGAGTGGCCGTCTCTTTCATGAAAATGTTATGAAGTGCTTACGTCTAGCAGCCGTGTGGACCAATCGGATTGGGGGTCGACTTCTGCTACCCCATTAACAGACGTGTTGACAGAAGCAGGGGAAGCACTGGAATGACAAGTAAGAGGAAGTAGAATGAAAATCAAGATGAAAATGAACACCTTACTTAATTCCTCCCCTTCAGAAAACTTACATGACAATATTTGGGTTAAATGTTATGGCAAATGGTATACAATCATAAGTTCTCATGGCAACAGTCAGTGTCCATTACTGGTAATTCCTTAGACAAATTTTAAAAATGCTGCAATAACAGCACACAGACATGTGACTTATTATTTAATGAAATACTTGTATGGTTCAAGTAAGAACACTTATACTATTAAAACCATCACTGCTTAAATCAACTGTAGACAAAACCGACTTTCTGTTTGTGACAAACAGTTTTGAGCTATGGACATTAGTTTGAACTAAACATAGAACAAAAAGTAAGGAAATGTGTGTTTGGTAGATTATTTCTTTGTTGTAACAATGCTTCTTGACAATAAATCGTATACCGTTGGAAAGCCTGTTTTCTTCCCTTTCAAATGGTGCCACATTTGTAAGGAACATGCGTTGGTGAGATGAGCATCAGAGCTGAGTATGTGGGTTGCATTGCTCCCATCATGAAAAATGTGCCAAAATATACTGAAACTAAGGAAATTTGTGTTTTGAAGATTATTTCTTTGTTGTAACAATGCTTCTTGGCAATACATATTATACCGTTGGAAAGCCTGTTTACTCCCCTTTCAAATGGTGCCACATTTGCAAGGAACATGTATTAGTGGGATGTGCTGCAGAGCTGAGTTTGTGGGTTGCGCCCATGAAAAGTTTGCCTGAATAAGCTGTTTGTCAAATGTTTCATCTGCGCAACCCACACACTCAGAAAGTCAGAGCGAAAGAGAGCGATTTGTAAGGTTGGCTGGCTGAATATTTCTGTACATATAAAAAACAATGCATACCGCAGTTCCGCTAGTCACAGGGAGAGCTGACAGGTGGTGTAAATTCGAGCAATTTCAAAATGGTTAAATTCAGTCTGAGATTTTATATGTAAACTGTTTTGCAATTGTAACGCAACCAGTAGCCTAGGGGCTTATGTTTTCACTTCCCCTCCTTAAGTTTATGAACTAACGTCAATAACAACTTCGCATAATGAGTAGCCTAGACCAGACCCACGTGAAGTGGAATTATTTTAGCACCGCAGTTGTCTTTTCCTTAGTCCTTCATTCTATTTCACATCTTTGACCTCGACGGAAAAAGTTATGAGCAGTTAGAAAACGATTACAAGACAAACTATCCGACGCAGTCAGTGTCGAGGCACCTGTCTCGAGCTTCCCATTGCTACACCGTCGTCTTCAATGGAATGGAGCAGCGGAAGAGCTGAACTTTTACCGTAATGATTTTACTCAAAAATGTTTTACAAGACACGTTACAATGGGCACACAGCTTACAAATGAACATGTAAGTGCTTGTTTAACATGTGTCTTTACATAGGCTTACAAACCTACTGACAAAAATGTCACTTCCTAGTCTTCAAGCCATTTTTTCCCCTAAATGTTCAAATTGACTTATCGTATTACAACTGCGGATGATCTATGCGGAGTCTATGGATTCGGATAACAGACTGTATAGGCTAGTACATGTATTTGACTTTAGTCAAGACAAATCAGTTAAGGTCTGAAAATGTGGTATTCAAATGTAGGCCGAATCTACAGCGTGGCATAACGCAATTGGGCCCATCAAGTCCGTGAAAACTTTCGTGTCATCTCTGACTACTAACCTCTTAATCTTCCATATTCAGTCCACGAAACGGGATCACAACCTCTAGTAGGCTATAGGACATTACAACAGTAACTTTGACTAATTATGCTTACCCTCAATGAAAAACGACGGATATGTTCTTGCATGCAATCGTCCTCCGGTAAAACCTTCCTTGCTAAACTCAAATCTACTTTTGTTTTTATATATTTTGCGTTGATAATGAGCAATTATGGAGGACTGAAAGTGCCAAAATTCAATAAATAAATACACCATCAATAATAATTTAAATGTGTCATTAATTAATTTAAATTGGAATTAAATAAATAAATGTTTCAATAAATGTGTCATTAATAAATTCAAATTGGAAATAAATACATAAATGTTTCAATAAATGTGTCATTAATTTATTAAATACCAATTCATTTTATGTAAAAAAAAAACACATTTAATTATTTCACTATTTAATTAATTATGTCATGGTCCTGTGTTGCAGCGCATCAATAATTTATTTTATCTGTCAAACTCACCCATCAAAGTCAGTGGGCGGGGCTAACGCTGATTTAGTCTGATCCATTGCTTTAGTCTGAAGTGCCTGGAGAGAGACATTTTTCCACCGGTTCCAGCACCAAAAATAACGTTATGGAATCTTGTGACATGTTACTTTGGTTAAAATTGTGAGTTATTCACGAGTGGTCTTCTTCCAGCGAGAACGCAAATTCATTTCGATAAAACTTAAATTTTGTTTAACTTTTTAATACCATGTAGTACCATACGACCTAAAGTTAAAGTTCTGTTTACTTGATCACTTTAGACTAGAGTTTTTGAGATGCTCCATGGACCAGCTCAGCAGTAGTTAATTCCTCTGAAATAAACCGTTCAGCATATTCACACCTATTTGCCTTGAGAAGTTTCTTGAGAACTCTTAGAATTTTCCACGACTTATAAAAGTTCTGTTTACTTGGCCATGGCTTTCTATATTTTCTCACGTAGATCAGACGAGTGGCAATGCAGTTCATGACGGGAGTTGACTAGCTACTTAACAACTGTAGCAGTAGCCTAACCTACAGCAGCTAGTGCTAGTTACTACACGAACGTGCTTAGTCAAGAGCTTCTTTTTTTTCAAGTGGCAAGTCTTCTACAGTACACACAATACAAAACCAGCACTACATCACGGTCTCAGTTAATGATGCAACTACGGGTTTTCTACGAGCAGGCAATGCAGCTCATGATGGGAGTTGACTAGCATAGTACCTCACGACAGCTAGCAGCTAGCTGCTACAAGAACTTGCTTAGTCAACTGTTAATATCAAGTGTAATATCACACAAAAACAAGCCAGATTGAAAGAGATAATGTATACAAAGCAGACAAACCAACACATTTTGATGGATGAAAGCCCTCTTTATTATTTGTAATGTGTTTGTTATTAGGTCTGTTGTCCTTTTGAACCCTGTCCTTTTGAATCCAACTCTCCTCGTATTTCCCCATACATTTTAGCTTTCCTTACTGACTTTTCAATTTTGTTTTGCATTTCTGTTGATGGCTAAATTGCTTTCGAGGTATTTAATCCATGGTCCACTACTGGATCGATTTTCCGTTTTCTTCATCTCGCACGCTCTGGATTTTTAGCGTTTAAGAAAAAGTTTTGTTTGACACAGCGTTTAGGAATGAGGCCTGCGTCAATCCAAATATCTTGAATCGGTAAGCCTTGACTTGATGTGCAGGGTAACCAATCAGGTTTTAGGAATCCGCCCACTGACTTTGATGGGTGAGTTTGACAGATAAAATAAATTATTGATGCGCTGCAACACAGGACCATGACATAATTAATAAAATAGTGAAATAATTAAATGTGTTTTTTGACATAAAATGAATTTGTATTTAATTAATTAATGAAATATTTATGTATTTATTTCCAATTTGAATTAATTAATGACACATTTAATAAAACATTTATGTATTTAATTCCCATTTTAATTAATTAATGACACATTTAAATAATTATTGATGGTGTATTTATTTATTGAATTTTGGCACTTTCAGTCCTCCATAAGCAATAGCAACTTTCTATGTAAAAGGTAAAAACCGACGCCCCTAGTGGTGTTCATAGACTGGATTTTCAAAACAATAGACGTTGTACCAAGCCATACAAGTGAAGTTACCGAACAAAAAGAAAAATCAGTGTTTGTACAGAAAATAGTTATCTTAACTATGAAAATGTCAAGCAATATTGTGTCATCTTGAAAAAAAAAAAATAATGCTTTTGCTCCTTGTGTCGGTCGCAGGGCGAGACTCATAAGACTCGCACATGCGGACTACTTGTAAAAATGCAAACATGCACACACCCGATTGAAAGAACTTTAGGAGGCTAGCACACTTTAATTACTTTGTGACCCCTTTTGTGGTAAATGGTGTTGGCCACCTTTCTTTGTGTTCACCTGTTCTGTCAACTGAGGTTAGTTCCTTGTCAGGTATGTGAATGGGAATATTGTGCGCTGAACTTTGTCCTCTGCTTGATTAGACGATTAGCAGGTTTTATTTAACTTTTTTTTATTAATACATTTTTGCATTGGATTTGTAATTGGGTTTTCCTAATCTGCATTTTGTGTTGGTTTGCGTGATGATCTTCCATCCTTAATGAACCCTTATGTCTTTGAACGCTGATTTTGACTGAACTGTGTGGCCACACCCACATACAGACTGTCACCCTGCGCTCGGGTCTGTCACACTGCTTTCATCTCATACACGCGCTATTAGCCTACTCTCTTCCTCCTTTATAGTTCTGCGTCCATAATCACAAACACCATAACACATTGTGGATAGGCTATATGCTATGAATCCGATCTTGACACTCTTTAATAAGCCTGGTTAAGATTTCTTCTTTTAACCTTTTATTCTCATCTTGCATTCGTAAAGGGCTTTAGGTGATTCCATTGTGCGCACTGCCTTTTTTAATATGATGGGATTTACCTCCATATAAACGTCTTAATATAATTTATCTAACACTAGCCCCTTATACATGCGTCAATGTAAAGCTGTTACATTGCGCCTACCACGATAGAAACTCGCGAACGTGTTACAATTGCCTCATGTATAAGGGGTCTAGATGTAAACCGTTAGTTTTTCCGCCGATCGTCTGAGCCTTTCGAGAGAGGTGGTTTACCACGTTCATTCGTCTTAGAAAAGGGCGTGTCAAATCAGGCCGATGTGTCATGACAAAACACCGTGTCTCGTAAGCCTTAAACTATCAATCACCCCCACAATGAAATATGCCATTACAGTCGCGACAAACTTCTTGGCATTGTGGTGCGCCCAAAACGCAAGCTATAAACGTAGCCATCCTAATGTAACCAAAATATACCTCTGCTGATATGCCTAACCTTCGTTCTATTTAGAATTTGTCTTAGCACTATGCAGGAATAAAATAGCATCTACAGTGTCAGGATTCAGGCGAGAGCGCCTGGCTTCTATAACGCGCCCTGCTGCACTGAAGGAGCGCTCACTCGCAGCACCTGTTGCTGGAACGCATATAATTCGTTTTGCAAGGTGCTGTAGTCGTGGGAACGACTGGCCTGGTTTCTCCCAAAAGGAAAGTAGATTTTCCTCTGCTGATCCCGCGTCTATATGGAAGTTAGTAGAGAGATTGCCGGGGAGTAAAATGCTCCCTTTCCTTTACGTCTGCTGCTGGCTAGTAATACAGACAGCCGGAAAGGTTAATAAACGGAATGAAATAGCTACACATTACACACGCTATGTTTTAATAAAAGCCACGTTACTCACATACTGGTTAACACTGTTTGTAACAGCACATAAATGTTTGTCGCTACATCCAAACTGCGTCACCGTTGTCCCTCCCTGTGCTCCAGCCGCACCATTTTGCTTGCAATGTGAATCATTTAATTTAAATATGCTTATTACAGTGCATGAAATGCCCTGTATTGTTATTCCTAGGCTTCTTCTTCTTCTTATTCTTGTTACCTTTTTCTGCGATTAATTCAGCCCGAACCGCTTAACGTAGAAACTTCATTCAAACTTTGTCGCGTAGGTCTTGTAAACGACACTTATGCTATGTATTTTTCACTTTTCTAAACTTTATACTTTTTAAAATATTAAAGAAAAACGAATATAAATGTCTCCCATTGACTTACATTGGGCCATTATGACATCATAATAGGGTCTTTAAACTGGCTTGCACCTGTGCTTCACTGACAGCTGCACCAAATCAAAGGAACCTCTACTCTCTCTGTCCCTCTCAATTTAACTGTAACTAGGAACATTAAGACACCATCCATTCTCTATTTTTTTCTCCATCTCTCCATCTTTCTCTCTCAGTCAACTTTCTCTCACACTCAATCTCTCTTCTTCAATCCATTTTTATCTCCTTTTTTCAATATTTTCACTCTCTCTTTATCTCTTCATCCAGAGCCACTCTTGTTCACTATTCTTTCCTTCTTCCACTCTTCTTTCCTTTCTTATTTTCTTCTTTCACTCTTCTTTCCTTTGTTCTTTCCTTCTTTCACTCTTCTTTCTTTTCTTATTTCCTTCTTCCACTCTTCTTTCCTTCCTTCACTCTTCTTTCCTTTCTTCTTTCATTATTTCACTCTTCTTTCTTTTCTTCTTTCCTCCTTCCACTCTTCTTTCCTTTCTTCACTCTTCTTTCTTTTCTTCTTTCCTTCTTTCACTCTTCTTTCCTTTCTTCTTTCCTTCTTCCGCTCTTCTCTCCTTTCTTCACTCTTCTTTCCTTTTGTCTTTCCTTCTTCCACTCTTCTTTCCTTTCTTCTTTCCTTCTTCCGCTCTTCTCTCCTTTCTTCACTCTTCTTTCCTTTTGTCTTTCCTTCTTCCACTCTTCTTTCCTTTCTTCTTTCCTTCTTTCACTCTTCTTTCTTTTCTTCTTCCTTTCTTAACCTTTGCATTTCATGCACTGGTATTTCCTTCAGGAAATGCATTTTCTAGTTGGCATTTGTTGCACCTTAATCATTTTCTACAAACATGATATGCTATGTATGGTGTAGTAGACTGAGACTCTATTCACTACTGCACAAAAACTAGACACGTTTGAAAAACTAGACGTTTGCAATGAAGTAGGTTAACTTTCGCCAATATCTCCGTAAGGGAGATGGGTTATGTGCTCAAATTTCCTGGGATCAAAGAAGACGTTAGTATTCATGTGCAAACTAAAAATCACGTCTCAGGATTGCTGCGCATGCAAGTTATTTCGGGTGTCTCAACTGTAACTAATACCACTGTCATATAATTATGAGTCCAGTAAAAGACGGAGCAAACACAGTTTTCTACCGTTGTTGAAACACATCTACGCGTAGACTCGTTTTCTTTCCATCCGAGAGTGGTTATTCAAAGAAAATATTAAGAACTATATGCTGATAGAAAGAAGGGAACTTTAAGCCACTACACTGCCTGTGCCCGATGCGGATCCACGTTGATGTTGTTAGTAAACAAACCAGGTGGGAGCACATCTCCGTGGTCTTTGCGCATGCCCGAGGCAATGTAACCGCTTCACATTTTGCACATGTATACAGGTAACGTCAAACGCCGTTTCCCTTGAAAATCTTCACACCTACACGCGAATACGATACGATAAACTGATCTGATCTCAGTGGCACATGTATAAGGCCCTACTTACACACATTGAAGACTGCTCCACCACTGACTAGGTGGTTGGATGCCTTACACACATTGAAGACTGCTCTACCACTGATTAGGTGGTTGGATGCCTTACACACATTGAAGACTGCTCTACTACTGATAATGTGGTTGGATGTCTTACACACATTGAAGACTGCTCTACCACTGATAAGGTGGTTGGATGTCTAAACACATTGAAGACTGCTCCACCACTGATTAGGTGGCTGGATGCCTTACACACATTGAAGACTGCTCTACCACTGACTAGGTGGTTGGATGTCTTACACAAATTGAAGACTGCTCCACCACTAATAAGTAAGTACAAGAATTCAAGACTGATATGGAGGAATAGATTCAAGGAAACCTCACTGATTTGAAACAATGAATATAAGAGCTCCAGCTACTGTTCAAAAACTGCCACTGATTACTCACAATCTCTCATTGCACTGATAAAGTTTGACTACCAGTTGCACTTATGGTATTACAGTATAACAAAGGCTTACTTTTACCGCTGAATGTTTTTGTGTCTCAAGCTCTTTGCGAAACCCAGTGAAGCTAAATTACGGAACTGTTTTTTCTTCCAAGTAGTTATCTAATGTGAAGCTATTGCTATCTGGTTAAACAGGTTTAGTACCTGCATCACACCACACCTGCGGTGACGCATGTATACAAATTACCACAACAACTGAGGTTGTGTGTGTGTTCTTCAGATATGAATGTCTCCCCTCCCCCCTCAAACTACTCAAGTAAACATTTTCTTGAACTCTGTTACAATGTCTCCTCCCACACACATTTCAGCAGCAAAGCTTTATGAAATATCACAGAGAGAAATTGAAAATAAATTTGATACAGACCCCCTAGTTGGACGTCCATTCCAAGTGAAAGCTAACTCACTGTACAGGAAGAAGCCAGGTCTAGTCAGTCATATGGCCATGTTTTGTCTGTAGGCAAAATATATAGTTAATTGTCAATAGTTCATAGATAGTTTATTAAATACAAAGATGCCAAAACCGTAGCGTTTCTGTGGCTCAAAAAAATTGAAACGTAATGAACCATGGGCCCACTGTATCACTGCATCCCTACAGCCTACTGTGATTCTGAAATCAAAATCAAGCTGTCGTTCAAGGACCCATTCAGAGACTTGTCAGGTCATGAAATCTAAAACCACTTCAAATGTCACACTCATGCTTACCAGCAGGATGGTCAAAGACAAGGGGAGAACGCTTGGCAGCACTGAGAACAGAAGGCATAACCTTCTGTGGACTTTGTGTTTAGGTCGGCCATAGAGAGGCTCAGTTGTGTTTGGGGTAGTGTAAATACGGGTGGTCAGGTTGTATGTATTTAACTATAAGTTGTAATAAACAGTGAACGTGTGTTCTGTGTTTCTGTAAGCTTAACTCCTCCTCCGGTAGCATAACGACTATTACAGTACCTACATTATTTCGGTGCCCATGTGAGGCTGGTACCAATTTTACTTTAAGGGCCATGAGGAGAAAAATAGCTGAATTTGACAAAAATTGTACTGTAATAGAATGGCATTTAAAATCCCTGTTGTTCCACTGCATTTGTCCTTTACGTAACTAGCTTTTCAGGATTCGTGACTCATGTTATGACTAAGAGTCCCAGAGAAAGATAACACACCCCTACTGGTCTTGGTGAGCCTGTTGGCATTGTATCTCTTTATCTTCACATTCACTGAATATGGGTGCCGGTGTATGGGAATCATTCTGTGTAAATCTCTTTTTCTTTTTTCAAATTTACCGCATAAACACATTTGCCTTTAAAACGGTAAGGAGAGGTTTGCTCCATGGTAACAAGTAACAACCTCTGAAGTTTGCTCTCAAACAAAGATTGAGCTCCTACCCAGGGGCGGCACGGACGAACGGGAAAACCGGGCAGTTGCCCAGGGACTCGGCCACCAGGGGGGCCTCGTCGTATTTCCGATTTTGTATTGCTAATTAACCAGGGGGGCCTCAACATTGTTCTTTGCCCAGGGCCTCCAATTTGCTAAAACCGCCCCTGCTCCTACCATGACACACGACACAATAACACACATACACAAACCTGTTTGACTGCTTCATGTTTGGCTTGTACTCAAAGAATTTTTTGTTCCCAAGTTGTTTATGAAAGCACATAATCATAATTCAGTGAACTCAATCAATTTACCCTTTGACTTATTGGACGTTGGACTGAATTCGACTTTTTCATCCTACAAAGATAGTGAAAAAAGTCGACAAAGGCCTTAACTGCAGTCACTTAAGCACAGAAGCGAATTCATCAACAGATTGAGCCCTTAGCAGGAAACTTTGAGATATTTGCATATGACTCTTTCTGAACCCCATGTAATACCTGGAGTCAAAACCTATTTCCAACTGGTAAAACAAATTAATTCGTGTGAACTTTGTGGTGTGGTGGGGTCTGCGGGAAAGCATCTACATTAGACTGAACCATTCAATGTAGAGACAGAGGGGTGTTTGGGTCTGCGGGAAAGCATCTACATTAGACTGAACCATTCAATGTAGAGACAGAGGGGTGTTTGGGTCTGTGGGAAAGCATCTACATTAGACTGAACCATTAAATGTAAGGACAGAAGGGTGTCATGGAAAATCTATCAGGATGATTTTCCCAAAGCAATGGAAAACCTTACCACAAATGTATTGGTTAGTCAAGTTTATTTTATATTTTATATTTGTTTGTTTATTGTTGTTTCATGTTGACAAAATTACAAAATTATAATACAATGACACTAACAAGCTAACTTATGATAATGATGTTTAATGATGGCCAATGGCCTTCGGTATTCGGGATTAAATCACCTAATAAAAAAAGCAACCGTGTTACAGTATCTCCTCCCACACACATTTCAGCAGCAAAGCAAGATCTGGTCAGTCATGTTGCCATGTTTTGTCTATAGGCAAAATATATAGATAATTGTCAATAGTTCAATAGTTCATAAATAGTTAATTGGTGATTGTATTCTTTTCTTAAATATAAAGATGCCAAAACCGTAGCGTTTCTGTGGCTTAAAAAATTGAAACGTAATGAACCATGGGCCCACTGTATCACTGCATCCCTACAGCCTACCGTGATTCTGAAATCAAAATCAAGCTGTCGTTCAAGGACCCATTCAGAGACTTGTCAGGTCATGAAATCTAAAACCACCTCAAACGTCACACTCATGCTTACCTCAGTCTTCTTTGTGTATCTCAATAAGATGAAATATCAAGCTTCAAAATAAAAAGAAGTCCGACACAAGGAAGAAAGGTCTGTATGATTCGGTTCAACTTATCAAGAGCAACATCACAGATCGACTCAGTTTAGATTAAGAAGCAGATGAATTGTAGACCCAACACCAGTTGCACTTATGGTATTACAGTATAACACAGACTTACTTTTACCGCTGAATGTGTTTGCGTCTCAAGCTCATTACGAAACCTAGTGAAGCTAAATGACAGAACTGTTTTTTCTTCCTCTTAGTTATCTAATGTGAAGCTATTGCTATCTAGTTAAACAGGTTTAGTACCTGCATTCACCACACCTGCGGTGACGCATGTACATATTGGGCATAATACCACAACACCTAAGGTGTGTGCGTTCTTCAGGCATGACTGTCTCCCCTCCCCCCTCATCTACTAAAGTAAACTTTTTCACTGAATAGTTTTGTCTTAAAATTCATATCATGCTAACAAAGCGCCTGCACAAATCTGATTGAACAAGATCCGCGATTACAGCCAGGGTTCAGCATTACATACATAACTTTTCAATTCAATTCAATCTTCAATTTCTTTATTTCGCCATGTACACAGGTACTAGGAATTTAGATTGGTATTCTCCATGCAGGCTGGAGCATTACAAATAGAACATAGAACAGAACAAAGGGACAAGACAGGACAACAATACAAGAAAGTACCAGTATGATCATGGAGGTAGTCCAATAATAGAAATGTTAAATAAGTTAAATAAATAAAGTGCTGGGAGGAGCCATAAAGCTCATGTGCAAGAGTTGTTTATGAGGGCTATTGCTTGGGGGAAAAAACTATTGAGGTGTCGTGAAGTTTTTGTCCTGATGGTCCTATATCGCCGTCCAGAGGGGAGACGGTTAAAGAGGCAGTTGGCAGGATGTGAGGGGTCTGCTGTGATCTTCACAGCCTTCCTGCGGGATCTGGAGCTGTGGAGGTCCTTGATGGAAGGAAGGGGGCAGCCGATGATGCGCTCTGCAGCCCTTACGACTCTTTGGAGCCTGGCCTTAGAGCGAGCAGAGGCAGAGTCATACCAGACCAAGTGTGAGGATGTAAGCACACTCTCAATGATGGCCCTGTAGAACTGCACCATGATGGGGGGGCTGACCTGAAGTCCTCTCAGCTGCCGAAGGAAGAACAGGCGCTGCTGGCCTTTCTTCACAAGTTGAGTGATGTTATGGTCCCATTTTAGTGTGTTGGTGATGGTTGTGCCTAGGAATTTGAAATGTTCGACTACAGTGACAGATGAGTTGTTGATGACAAGTGGGGGATATGTCTGAACCTTTTTTCGGAAGTCCACAATCATCTCCACTGTCTTGTTGACGTTGAGCTCTAGGTTGCTGACTGCACACCAGGACTCTAGATGGGCGACCTCCCTCCGGTAGGCAGACTCGTTGTTGTTGCTGATGAGACCTATCAGGGTGGTGTCGTCTGCATACTTGATGGTCTTGACAGACGGGTCATGGGAGGAGCAGTCATTCGTGTAAAGGGAGATAAGCAGGGGGGACAGCACACAACCCTGTCTGTATGCAAATTGAAGGGGGGTCCATGAGGTGGTCAGTGGATGCTTTGAGATAGGAGAGGACCAGGCGTTCAAATACTTTCATGACTACAGAGGAGAGGGCGACCGGTCTGTAGTCATTCAAGCAGGTGATCTTGGGCTTTTTTGGTACAGGGATGATGACAGCAGATTTGAAACAGGCAGGTACATGGCATAATTGAAGAGACTGATTGAAAATGTCTGTAAGTGGTGTTTTCACGCAAAAACAATCTATTAAATTACACTTTTTTTAAGATCTATGTTTATCAGCATTAACCTACTTTTACAGCAGTGGTTTATATCAACTTTGCTGTTCTATTAGGATCTATTTTGATGTAAAGGTAGAGTCCACGATTCTGATGACAGGTTATTGATTTCTGAGCTCAACAGCCAATCAGATTATACCCCCACTCATAGATATCATATATAAAGGCTAGATGTCTCGCCCGTGTTTCTGGCCGATGGAGTGAATGTCCGCACATGGCGTCCATCTTGAAACAGGGCAGCTCGCTCACCCTCACTCACACACATTGTGTTGGTAGTGGTATGTACTGTACTTTTTAAATATCCATAACTTTCTCAATTTTCAACCGATTTTTAAATGGTTTGGTTTGTTATAAACAAACATTAGAGATGTAGTTATGCCGTTTTATATGTATGTTATTTTCTAAAAAATATCCAAAAAGCATCCAGAATTATTACCACCAAACCATTTGTAAGCGCCTAGAGGCAATTGTATTGTTATGGCGCTATACAAATAAAATTGAATTGAATTGAATTGAATTTGTAAATCCGTCAAGATTTCAGCGAAATAAGAGTGATAGAGTTTGTGCAGATCACTGACCTTACATCAGGTACAACTGATCCTGCCAGAACGCTTCACTGACTCAAGGTGGCCGACCTGTGCGGACGTTCTAGACTCCGCTTCGCGTCGTGGAGTTCTTTGCCCCGCAGCGTCCATTACCTTTGTAGAACTGTACAGCTCGTCGGCCGTTATCCCTTACATAACCTATACTAACGTGGCTCATTTAAAGGAATATTTAATTATGAAATATAATAAACTGATATCAGACTAGCCTCTCTTTTTCTCTCTCCTGAATGAGTGAACACACTGTGTTTGAGGATGTAGAATTCACAACGGCATTTCCAGAGCACATAAATGGGGCATATGCCGCTGACACTGCAATGACACAATGCAACATTAGATTATTGGAAGATTAAACATCAACTCATAGGACTTCAGACTAAGCACAGGAGATCATCTGGAGGTTGTTTGAACAGTGATTGGCTGAAGCTCTTGGAGACATCACGCTCAAGAGTTCTCTTCACTAATGTAGCAGTGCTGTTGCCAAGAGTGCAGTATGCCAATGCTGATAGAGAGGAATAGAATCAAGTAAGCTGACTGATTTACACCCTGTAGTGTAATATCTGTATGTGTGTGTGTTGTTAAAGCTGACTGATTTACAGTGATGAGTTTTTATAGTTTGTGTCATGGTGAGAACTCCACTGACTTGACCTGTTGTTCACAAGTTATATTAAACCCTCTGAGGGTGGTTTCCCATGGGATCTTACCTGATCTTACTGAACTACACATGATCAAGTTTAAACAGCCAATTGGTAGGAGATGGGTTGGCACCACTGCAATTCATCAAGCAGTCACAAGAGAAGAAAGTGGGTGAGCAAACTCTCCTGTGGGCAGTTTGGAATCAGCCTCATAGAGCTCCCTCTAGGGGGCAGGAGAGCAGCAGACTAACCCTAACCCTAACCCTATACAGTACTATAGGGACTAACCCTAACCCTAACCCTATACAGTACGATAGGGACTTGGTTTGCGCTGGCTTCCCCATTTCCTCACCAGTGGGGAGACAAGATGATTTATGAGCACTGGGAAGGCCAGTGATTCCCCTAATAGTCAAACATGATGATAAAGGAGGGGTAAGTAACAGTATTCCTGTGGGGAGAAGAAATTAAACTAAACTGACCTTCATAAAAAGGAGTTCTGCCCAAGGGTCATGTTTAAACAAGAAACTATTATCTTAAATTAGTGGCACTTTCAGGCCTACATCAAACAACACTCTCTGTTTTATACAAGCCATGTCAGTCAAACCTTCTTCATAGGTCAGGTGTTGTCATGTTTTTTTTCCCCTCCTTTATGTTCATGTCTACCTGTATGTGTGTCCTCTTGTTTATTTAAGATCCATTTGCTGTCTTCACAGTTACACACGCCCCCAGTGGAAAGGCGTTCACCTTTGGTGCCGAGACGGCAGACAGTTACGTCAAGCTAAACCTAAACCTGAGGGGGGGGATTAAGTTAGCTAGTGTATGTCTCAGGTACTTCTCCGACATCCCAGACAAAGACAGAGAGCAAACCTTCTTCTCCCTGGCAACCCGTTCCCACAGCAACGGTGTACTGCTCTGCAAGCAGGGACATAACCGGCACCAAATGTACATTGGGAGTGCCATGGCGGACTTTTGGGGGCACCCAGACGAGTTGAACAGGTGAAACTCGTTCTGTGCGAGCTGGGAGTCCTCTGAGTTTAGCAGTAAGGATTATCCCCGCATCCTAGATGCTCAGAAGTGACATATTGCCCATCTTTTTTCCCAATGCAGTACAACCCTTATGAGACAGAAGACACAGTAACTACAGTAACCACAGTGTTGTTCATATTCTTTCTCTACAGAGCTTCTTCTTCCTCTCTAAATGAGGTTCACTAGATGGCTTTGGCCGGTATGTTTTCTCTATATTTGATTTGGCCTACATGCAAGATGATTCCAATGCTTAATGAAAGAATTTGCCTTTTCTTCAGTGTACTTGTCAATAAAAGCAGTATGCTCCAAAAAGACTCCGCCTGTGATGATGTCAATGTTGTCCTTGCTCCACTCATGTCATAGGCTACATGAGATTGAGTTAACATACGTTTACATTTCTCAAAAGTACTAAAATACTGTAATTCAAGATAGACACATCATATCATTTTATTACCAGAAATGCAAAAACAATAGACACGCAAGAGGCAAGGCAATGCCATCCCATAAGGTGAGATGCAGCAGGACAAGACTCCTGAACTCAGATGTTTTGATCTATATATTTTCATTTCACATTTCGATAGATTTTGTTGCAATATCCTACAATTTGTTTTGAATTTCATTAATGTTATGGGCTTTTCTATTGGGCTGCTGTTTGTTCTGAATCTGTGTGGTGCTCAATTATTCATTATTATACTGGTTATCATGTTATAATTGTTTTGTCAGAATACATGCGACAACACAAAACTAATTTGTTCTTTCTTTTGCATATACAGAATGATGCAAAACAAAATTCCTTGCATATCTCAGCAGTAAGGCTTTTACCTTTGGGGGCACTACAAACCTTGTCTTTTATATTGTTTAAGGTTATTTTATATACACAACACAGGTACGGCACGTCTGGAGGGCCACACAGTGCCCCACCCGTCATGCAGCAGACCCTTCCACCCTCAGCTATCCAAGATCCAAAGTCTCAGATCTAATAACAGGCATGAGTCAGAGGTGACACACCAAGCCATTTTCCAATACAGGAACTCATCGAAGGTGGATATCTGGGTTAGATGCAAAGAGCATTTTATAGTTCAGAAAATGGAACAATAGCAACAAGAGGTTGTGTAGCAAATGCCTCTTTCACACTCTACCTAATTTTTCTTCCAACATTTTTATAACACAAGGCATTGTGTGCTCTCTGTATTTAGCTTTTAATATTCCATCAAAAAACTTGTCAGACTGTCATATCATGTAATTATTTTAAATCCTACAGCAAAAATGAATTATAATTTAAGGCTATATTATAATTATAGGCTTTAATTATAGGCTTTAATTAATCATAGTGGTGCTGAAATATGAATTTATCAAGTAATTGCAGCTGGCATGAAGCCATTTAATAGTGTTTGCAACTTTAAAGTAAAATTCAGTTGTCAACTTAACTTTAGAGTAACATTATCTAGAAAATATCTGGTTTAACGGTCTAATTTTGGTGCTGCCGGGTTCAGAATTGACGTCGAAATCGAAGAGCAAAATTGTTAACTTGTAGGTCCGTTGTTCCTGTGGTAACTCAAACGCAACAACTAACAACAATACACTTTGACTATAATATAGTATAGTATAACTGTCATGATTTGGGACATTTTGGCCTCTAGATGCCGCCAAAAATACTTTTCCCCTCGTGTATGCATGTACCCTATGTTCACTTCCTGCATTTGTTTTCCGCTCATTGCTACGTGTTTGGTTTTGAAATCTGATACAGAGTTCCTTGTCTCGAGTCTCCAGTCGCAGTCGTTAAAGCTCCAGTCGCAGTCGTTAAAGCACGCTGGAATTAGGCTTGTGGTTTTTGTCCGTGTTTTGTAAGTTCCTAGCCTTTTGTTTAGTTACGCGTTTGCGGCATAGTTAATTTCGCTGTTTTTGGCATGTCGCTTTTGATTGTAATCTTCCGAGCGTTATGGCTATTTTAGGTTTTTTGGCTAACAACAATAAATTGAGAAGTTTTTCTTGTGTGCTCAAGGATCCTACTTTGCTCACTTAGGTCGTCACTGGACTAGTAACTCAGCGGCCCGGGTCCAATTACCGACTCCGGCAAACTTCTGTCAGTAACATGTGTCTGTGCAAATGATGTGAAATTAACATTGACTGATTACATTGACGAATCTAAAGGAACCACTGATGCCAGAACATTTTATTTATTTTTTTTTACCAAAAAAACATTCCTGTAAACGTTTTCACAAGTTGAAAAGAGTTCCTGTAGTGCAAAGTCACCTTTAGGTAGGTATTATAGTCTTGTTCAATGCGTCACCAGATGTGATTTATAAATTTCGATTACACAATCTGGAGACAGCTTGACAATCATGTAATCATTCCCAACCATATTGAGTTCACGTCACCATAGTTATGTCTGGACATGTTTTACTGTGTTGATGTTAATGTAAGTCTGGTGTATGACTATTGCCATTGTAATGTGTTACATGAGACTAGCGTACGATTGATAGCAAACCATTTTGAAATGCCACTGTGTTCTTCTCCTGTTCCAGGCAAGCTGATCCACTCAATGGTGGCCCACCTGGATGCAGTCACCAGCCTGGCTGTGGACCCCAATGGCCTGTACCTCATGTTTGGCAGTGAGTCAGGAAAGATTTTATTACTTTATTATTTATTCTGTATCATCCTCTTTTTGACTCCCACTCCGCTCCTAGACAGAATATGTCCATGGTTTTGAAGTTATTATTGTGTGTGTTTGTGCGTGTGTGCGTGTGCGCTTTGCCCTAGGCACACTGATGATATCATGTGTCTGTGCAATACACTATATAATAGTACAACCTGTGTCTGTGCAAATGATGTGAAAGTCATATTGACTGAATACTTATGATTTACTTAAAGGAACCACTGATTTTTTTTTACTGAAACACCATCGGCATCAACCTGTGCCAGAACAGTAACTAGGTCCAGCTGATCATACTTACCCACAAACAGCGTTTAAGACGGTAAACCTTTGAAGCCAGGTCATCCAGAACTTATGAAAGGCGAACGGTTCGACACGTGCCTCTCTGCTGGGGCACCGGTAGCCTGTGTGGGGTGAGAAAGATGGAAAGTAGGGCAGTCACCGAGCGAGGGGGATTCAAAGAAATGAGTGGTCCTAGTGTCCATTCATTCTTCAAACAGAAACAGCAGATGGCGATCTTTCTCTCTCTCTCTCTTTCGCTTTCTCTTTTTCTGTCTTTCTGCATCACTCTATCTGCCTATCTCTATCTATTTTTAATCCAATGTTCATTCCTCTCCCTCTCTCTCTCTCTGTGTCTCACCATTTCTCTTTTTCTATCCAATTCCCCTTCCTCTCTCTCTCTCACAGTCCTTTGTGTTTTTCTCCCTCTCTGTATTCACTTCAGTTGGATAATGGCTTGGCTGGAGCTGCCTAATGCATCTGGGTAATTGGCTCCTTGACTGCCTACTGTATTACCAAATTGACTTTAGCCTGCTAATTATATTTCCATGGCTGCAAAGTAGGATTTATTCTTACCGATTCTTAGGGATGAGGGGCCTTAAAAGGCATCTGTCCAACTTAAATGTCTTTTGAGTGAAAGATAAAGATACTGTCAGATTGGCCCTTCAAGGTGTGGGAAAGGTTTTTTCTTTTTTTGTTTTTGTAAAATTAATTAAAATATGTCTGGACCTATACTGGTGTTGCAGTAATGATGTGTTTTTGAAGGTTAGTTGTTCTGGTCTTCAGACGCCCCTGAAATGTAGTCAAAATTATTTAAAATGAGATTGAAAATCAAAAAGTTATGCATGCCTGACCAGTAGCATTATCATCATGCAGTGCTGCCACAGCCACATATGCTATAACTATATAGCAGCACCAGTAATCATAGTAGACATAATAAACACACACAGAAACGTCCAAAGTAGGTGTGATTTTTAAAAGTGTTTAAAAGTTTAAAATGTACAAATAAATACCCCCTCCTTGTTCCCCTGGTCCTGAGTGCTCAGTGCCTCTGTGAAACTCTACTTTATAAAGCATCAGTAATGGCCACACAGAACATCGACTCAAAGTGTGATTTAAAAAAAAAAGAAAGAAGGAAATTCAGGAAGGAAAGAAGTAATTTGCGAAATAATGACCCTGTCCCCCTCTAACCCACGCTTACTTCTTTATGTACTTATTCTCATACAGCAATAGTGATCAGTAACCCTAGGAGTAGTTAAATCACAGAGAACACCGTGAGTAAGTAAGTAGTAATCAGGAATCCGAAGTGTAGTACGCACACAGAGAACACCATGAGTAAGTAGTTTTCAGTACCCTTTGTGTAGTACGCACACAGAGATCACCATGAGTGAGTAAGTAAGTAAGTAAGTAAGTAAGTAAGTAAGTAAGTAAGTGAGTAAGTAAGTAGCTGGCTCCAAACCTGTGTGTGTGCTCCAGGTCACGACTGCCCAGTGAGTGAGTAAGTGAGTAAGTAGGTAGCTGACCCCAAACCTGTGTGTGTCCTCCAGGTCATGACTGCTCGGTGCGTCTGTGGAGCATGGAGAGCAAGACGTGCATCCAGGAGTTCACCGCCCACCGCAAGAAGTTTGAGGAGTCCATTCACGCCGTGGCGTTCCACCCCACCAAGTGCTTCATCAGCAGCGCTGGGGCCGACGCACTCGCAAAAGTCTTCGTATGACCCCTCCAAACCACCTCAAACACACACACACACACCTCTGCCCCTCCAAACCACCTCGAACACACACACAAACATCACTGCCTCCAGCCCCCTCAAACACACACACACACACACACACACACACACACACACAAATTCACACACTCACACACACACTCACACACACCTGGACTCCGGGCCGGAACGACAATGTGTGTTACCATCCCTCCTCTCTCTCTCTCTCTCTCCTCCCACTCTCTCTCTCTCTCTCTCTCCTCCCTCCTCTATCTCTCCGTCTCTCTCCCTTGCTACTTCACTGAAGGCTTTCTGGGACAGAAGACAGGATAAGCCGGAAAACATGTGGACACCTCACACACACGCACAGACACACACACACAATCGCATCTCCCCGCTATCTCTCCTTTAGCTGCCTCACATCCCTTTCTCCACCCAAGGGTGGTGGTCGAGGAGAGACTGGTGTTGTCTACAACTTCTTCACCTCACGATGAATCCCAGGTTTCCCACTTCCTGTTTGTTTGTTTGTTGCCTTGTTTGTTGCCTTGTTTGAGGGGTGAAGATGCTATAGCTTTCATACCACCACCACCATGGAACCTTGGAGATCTTTAATGCTTGCAACCCCCCACCCCCCCATCTCCAACCCCTACCTACCTAACCTGAATGGCCTGTTTAGCTGAGCTGTTTGGTGATGGCATGGGGTATGTGTGTGACGTTTCAAGACTTATGTGCCTTTCCATCACAGCAATGTCCAATAGAACTGTTGGTGGGCTCTAAGAAATGTTTTTCTTTTTTTCCCCCCTCATTTCGAAAAAAGGCTTTTCCAAATACTTCTAATTTACTTACCATGATGATTGATGATGAAAACATTGACTATGACGTTGTCAGCCAAACATAAATCTGCAAGCGGATATTTCCCCAAAACGTAAAGCTTCTGTCTTAGCTACTCTGTTTCATCTGCAGCTGGTTTTACACATTAGCATTTGAGTGTCAAGACACCGTTGATGAGCAGCTACACGAAAGATACATGACCTTTTACAAAGCAGTTAAGCGGTTGGAGCAGTTGACTCAGCGACGGTTGGTAACCGGTCTGATACGCTCTTGATTTACCTCTACTACGCTATTAGCAGCTCGTCAAATCTCATTGCTAGTTCAACACTTTGGTTTGGTTTGGATGAACTGCCTTTAAATGTTTTTTTTTGTTTGCTTGTTTGTTTGTTTGTTTCAGTTATTCAGGAAGAGTTTTGTTTTCTATTTTTAATTTGATGTTTATTGCATTTTGAAGGACGCTTTCTGCACTTTGCGTTTCTATATGTGAGTCACTTCAGCCCAAAAAATATCTCATAAAGGCGTTACAGATATCGGTCAACAGCATCCACTCAAAGCGTTTAGCTGCTAAATTATTTTGAATTGTCTATGTATCCTTACTTACATAACCGTCTCTTGTCTCTAGAAAAGGAGGGCTCCTGCAGGATAAAAATGATGTCGAGATGACTTTTGGTCTTAACTCTTATAATTAGTTGTAAGGTGCACTTGTAAGAAGAACAGACGTGACCCCTTTGCCTGAAAGGGACCTATTAATTATATGTTCTCTATGTAATAATTATTTTGAAAAGTATATATTTTCTAACAACTATAATTACGAGCTTAATGGTATTTTTATTTACGCAAATGGGCTGTGATTCTTTTAAAATGTGTTTTGTTTCTGTGATTTTACTTGAAAACTGGGTATCACCCCTTTTGAAAGCCTTCTCACTCCCAAGACGGAGTGCTGTCTTATCAAGACTCGTCTTATGGAATGCCTTCAAGGGAAGTTAGGGCGAGTGATCAAATGTGCATAGCTTTCGTTTTATTTCACGTTGTGTCTCGTTCTGTTTCTCGTCCAAATTTTAGATTTTTTATTTCGCCTGACAGCAATTCAGAAAAACAAAATTTGGATGTCAGACGTATGAAGAACACAATGTATTAAGTTTCCAATTACAATTAATTTCAATTACAGTTCTGTTTTTGTTTTGTCATTGTTTTTTCTACTCCAGGCTCTTAAATATGCTGATTAATCAGCAAGAAGGAAAAATCCATGGCTGTCTACCAAATTCAGTGATCTTGAAACAAGTAGTTTTGGAGCCTCTGTACACTACAGGTTCGGTGAAAAGTGAAATAACTAAGTTTTTAAAAGTGTATGCTTGTCAACACTACAATAAGAAATAATTCTCAAGTGATTTATTTTATTTGGTCGTGGTAGTAATTTCTAGTAAAGAACGTGAGATAGGGTATCAGATAGAATATGTATAGTTCTACAGAAACATCTATTTATAACTTCAGAAAACGATGTACATTGAATTGTGACTATATATATTTTTATTATTATTTGACGTGTGATGGAGTCAGTTCAGTTCACTATAATGTTGCGCTTGTAGTGATGAAAAGATGCACGTTCCAGTGAGCTCTCATTGCGAATTAAAGCTTGGGATGATGCTTCCCTCTGCTGGCCAGGAAGGGGAAAACTGTGACAGGAGCATCGATATGTTGCTCTGATATTGGATAGGTTCAATATTACTGACCGAGGAAGCTTTGCTTATGCGCTACTGCGTAGACAGCGATCGTATCCTTAAAAATGAAGAGAATTAGAAAGAAATAACCCGTCTTATGAATTCAGTGTGTTCACTGCTTATGTAAGTTATGGAGAGACGCATGTAAATGGTAAGCCTACTGACGAGCTAAGGTCAAATTCCTGTTGACGGAGCGCAACTGGTGAGCAGGTTGAGACTGAAGTTTTTGACCCATCGTTCACAAGAGCAAGGGAAGGTCTCTCTGAAGTGACTTTGGAGGTTCTGACTGGTGGTGTTGCATGCATGCACCACATACGTATATGACAGGTTTGTGTACAGATCCAAGAACAATTTAACTAATGAACCAGTTAAACCATTAACAAACATCTGGTACATGCCAGATATGCATATAAAGGGAAGGTCAGTATGTTTTTTTTTTTTTTTTGTAATTCATGTTCGTGTAGAAAGTTCAGGGAGACCATGTAAACTTGGGTTAAAAAAAAACAAAAACAAAAAAGTTTTGTGTATATATTTTATTGTAATAATAATTGTTATTATAGTGTCTTTTTTTCATGATGTATTATGCTCTTTTTTCTGAGATGGGAGAGTGACATTTATCAATAACAACAATAAAAGACTATGTTGTATTTCAATAATGCTGTCTGCTCTTCTCTACTGGGGGGGGGGGGGGGGGGAGCAATATATGCACAGGGCTGCAGCATGCTTTTTAGAAGTCACTGCACAACACTTGGACAGGTGTTTGGCGGAGTACAGTAACCTATGATCCTCGTACCCTCTTGTCTCCTTCCTGTCCTACTCTCTTTGACCTACCATGGCAACCTTTTTCAGATTTAACTACAGCTAATCAAAACACAGCCTCCAGCTCACCAACAGGAAGACAGCGGGATCCGGCAGCATGGCGAGTAAACTAAATGGTGTCAGTTACCCGAAATGTAACTTTAAGTTGGTGGGTGAAGATGGAGGGTGCAAGTTGTGTATGGATGTTGGCTCATTAAAACACATTCTGATGCCTGCCTGTTGTCGCAAGATGTTTTGGTGCCTAAATTGACCCTAATCTGGGTTAGTTACCCTGTGGGGTTCTTCCATCCCTAACTGCCTCCCTTGCTCTAACCTGGTTTCGTATCCAATGCCTATCCTTACCCTGGTTCTTCAGGGTTAGGGGCACGATAATATGTATTGTGTGTTTATTTACAGTCATGGACGAAAATGTTGGCACCCCTGCACTTCTGTCAGATAATGCAACAATACTCCCTGAAAAGTGTTGCAATTCCAAATGCTTTTGTATTCACATGTTTATTTACTTAGTTTGCATTGGAAAAACACAAAAAATCTGACAAATAATGCCAAATCTCACTTTATTCCACATAAAACTCAAAAAAGGGCCGGAAAAAATTATTGACACCCTTAAGAAATAATTGTATTTAAAGCATGAAATGCTCCTTTAATCTTTATTTAAACTCACCTATGGCGAGCCACAGATGCTGGTAATATAGAAATCACATTTGCAACCAGTTAAAATGGAGCAAAGTTGACTCAACCTTTGTGTTGTGTGTCTGTGTATACCGCGCTGAGCATGGGGAAAAGAAAGAAGAGCAAAGAATTGTCTGAGGATTTGAGAACCAAAATTGTAGAAAAGCATGGACAATCTCAAGGCTACAAGTCCATCTCCAGAGATCTTAATGTTCCTGTGTCCACTGTGCGCAGCATCATCAACAAGTTTACAGCCCATGGCATTGTCACTAACCTCCCTGGATGTGGAAGGAAGAGAAAAATTGATGACAGAATGCAACAAAAGATTGTTTGAATGGTGAATAAATAACCTAGAACAACTTCCAAATAAATTCAAGCTACCCTGCAGACAAAGGGTACTACGGTTTCAGCTTGCACTATCCGTCGCTATTTGAATGAAATGGGATGCTATGGTAGGAGACCCAGAGGACCCCACTGCTGACACAGAGATGTAAAAAAGCCAGACTTGAGTTTGACAAAACTTTCTTGGGGAAGCCAAAATCATTCTGGGAGAACGTCCTGTAGATAGATGAGACCAAAGTAGTGCTTTTTGGTAAAGCAGTTTATAGACAACGAAATGAGGCCTTCAAAGAAAAGAACACGGTCCCTACAGGCTAATATGGTGGAGCTGGACCGATGTTTTGGGGTTGCTTTGCTGCTTCTGGAACCTGATGCCTTAACTATGTGCATAGCATCAGGAAATCTGAGGACTACCCAATAATTTTTGGGCGCAATGTAGGGCCCAGTGTCAGAAAGCTGGGTCTCCGTCAGAGGACATGGGTCTTCCAGCAGGACAATAACCCATAGCACACTTCAAAAAGTACCCAGAAATGGTTAAGACAAAGCACTTGAGAGTTCTGAAGTGTCCGAGATGAGTCCAGATCTTAATCCCATAGCACAACTGGGGCATGATCTCAAATCAGTAGTTGGGAGAAGGCACCCTTCAAATGTGAGAGACCTGGAGCAGTTGGCCAAAGAAGAGTGGTCCGAAATTCCAGTAGAGAGGTGTAAGACACCTCATTAATGGTTATAGGAAGCAAAGGATTTCAGATATAAAGTTGAGGGTGCCAATAATTTTGTCTGGCCCTTTTTTGAGTTTTATGTGGAATAAAGTCAGATTTGGCGTTATTTCTCAGATTTTTTGTGTTTTTCCAATGCAAACTAAGTAAATAAACATGTGAATACAAAAACATTTGTAATTGCAACACTTTTCTGGGAGTAGTGGTACATTATCTGACAGAATGGCATGGGTGCCAACATTTCCATGACTGTATATGTAAGTGTGCACATGCCTACATATGCATAGCTAATTCCACTGTTTTCTGTGTAGCAAAATAGCCTGTGGTTTCACACCTGTTATGCTGTGTGAAGCATCTCAGTATTAATGCATGATTACCACAGGGTGTCCCTAGAATCAAACTTTTAATGACGCCCGAGTCATAAATGTTCTATCTACAAAACAAGTCCTTGTCTCAATTCACAAAATGGTACTGCTCACGTTTTTTTTCACAGACTTCAGAGAGTTATTTAATCACAATCACTTCATATCTGCAGGGAACTACTCACATACTTCACCGTCTTCCTTACTTTGGCTAAATCGAAATGAGCGAGCAAGTCCGTGAATAAAGTGATTATAAAATGATATGGAGCCAGATAATCAGGTCGGAAGCATTCTGCATTTATAGGCCATAAGGTGAACCCTGTTTTCGTTTCAACCCGGTCCACAGTTGTGCATCTACACAATCTTTAGCTCATGAAAAAGAACGAGTCGTGGTAACCTACCAAAAAAAAGTTTGTCGCTTAATTTTCAGTTCAATTCAATTCAATTCAATTTTATTTGTATAGCGCCATAACAATACAATTGCCTCTAGGCGCTTAACAGAGCCCAGAGCCTAGACCCCCTTAGTGCATGCACAATGGCAACAGGGGCAAGGAAAAACTCCCTGTTAGGCAGAAAGAAACCTTAAGCAGAACCACGGCACGTAAGGGGGGACCCATCTGCTTGAGGTCGGCCGGGTGGAGATAGGAAGGTGGGAAGGGGGGAAGGGGGAGGGTTGTGTGGCAGAAGGGGAAAGGAAACAACAGGGGTTGTACACAGCCAGCATTGGGTCGCGGGACATAGTATATACAGTGCCACTTTAAAGTATGTGAACCCCTTGACCACTTAGGAGTTTTCTGTTGTTTTACCATGATTTTTCATTTTTTTCATCACCAATTTTCCATAGAAGGAATGTCAGGTTTATGTTTATCATTAGCATGTACTTTTTTTAGAGGGAATTGTTTGAGTAGCCAAAAGACTACATGAAACACGGAATTAGTCCATTTCAAAAGTAAGTGAACCCCCAGCTGAATTGGTAAAGTCAAGCAAGTAACAGATTCAGTGAAACTTATTTGGGTGCTTAATTAGTCAATTAAGCAAACCGATCATCTGAGACATCCTTAGGGAAAGGTTTGCGCAACACAGATTAAAAGAGAGAGGAAACCAACCAAGCTACTGTAGTGCCAAGGTGTACCCACACAGATCAACAATGCCGAAAGGAAACGAGAAATCCGAGAACATCAGGAAGAAGGTTCTGACAGCCCATCAGTCTTGGGAAAGCTATAAGACCATCTCCAAAAGATTCCAGCTCCATCCATCCATCCAAGACAAATAATTTAGAAATGGAGGGCATTCAACATGACCGCATCTCTGCCTAGAAGTGGACGCCCATCAAGACCATCACCAAGAAGCACCAGAAGAAGAATAAATCAGGTAAAAGTCAACCCACACATCACCTCTAAAGAGTTTCAGACCTCTCTGGCAGCATCTGGGGTAAATGTACATGGGTCTACAATCAGACGAAAATTGAATAGACATGACATTCATGATCGGGTTGCTAGAAGGAAGCCTCTGCTCTCAAGAAAGAACAAAACTGCCCGTTTCAACTTTGCCCGAGAGCACTTGGATAAACCAAAGGCCTTCTGGAAGTCCCTTCTTTGGACAGATGAGTCCGAGATAGAATTATTTTGTCAAGATCAAAACCAACAATTTTCGTCTGATTGTAGACCCATGTACATTTACCCCAGATGCTGCCAGAGAGGTCCGAAACTCTTTAGAGGTGATGTGTGGGTTGACTTTTACCTGATTTATTCTTCTTCTGGTGCTTCTTGGTGATGGTCTTGATGGGCGTCCACTTCTAGGCAGAGATGCGGTCATGTTGAATGCCCTCCATTTCTAAATTATTTGTCTTGGATGGATGGATGGAGCTAGAATCTTTTGGAGATGGTCTTATAGCTTTCCCAGGACTGATGGGCTGTCAGTACCTTCTTCCTGATGTTCTCGGATATCTCGTTTCCTCTCTGCATTGTTGATCTGTGTGGGTACACCTTGGCACTACAGTAGTTTTGTTGGTTTCCTCTCTCTTTTAATCTGTGTTGCCCAAACCTTTCCCTAAGGATGTCTCAGATGATCGGTTTGCTCAATTGACTAATTAATCACCCAAATAAGTTTCACTGAATCTGTTACCTGCTTGACTTTATCAATTCAGCTGGGGGTTCACTTACTTTTGAAATGGACTAATTCCATGTTTCATGTAGTTTTTCGGCTACTCAAACAATTTCCTCTAAACAAGTACATGCAAATGATAAACATGAACCTGACATTTCATCTATGGAAAATTGGTGATAAAAAAATGAAAAATCATGGTAAAACAACAGAAAACGCTTAAGTGCTCAAAGGGTTCACATACTTTCAAGTGGCACTGTATACAGCCATCCGGTGGTAAAATACATGATACAGGCAAGACCGGTTTACTGTACTAATAGGGTAACTGTTACAGGGGTAGGGGACGTAGGGACAGAGAAACATGTCAGTGGTGGCAATAATGTATATTGTATATAAATGCTAGCATAGGGTATGGGGTAGAGTAAGTGTACGGCAATGCAGTGTCGGTGGGTGCAATTGGCCGAGGGTTTCTCCAGGTAGACCAGGTGGAGAGACTACAGCAGCGTCCCATGGGGAGATGGTCTTGATTAGTATGGAAAGAAAATTAAGAAAGTGAGTGGGTAGAGTTCAGCTGTCCATATGCGTAGATGAGGAGTGGTGGGGGTGAGGAGCAATATTTCCATTTCCATCAGCGATTGGAACATGCTATAAGGGCGAGAGAACATTTATGTTAGTAGACATCAATTTCAGAAACAGATAGGGAGAAACATTTGGGTAGTAGATTTAATAGTAGGCAATAGGCTATTTTATCAGTTTTATTATAGGCATAAGCAATATGATATGGAAGGAGAGAGAGAAAGAGAAAGGGAAAAGATATGTTTAGTAATGCTGGCATTTGTCATTTAGTTTAGTAATGTACTTATGGAGATATCAGTCGTAAGCTTTAGGGTCGCAGGGTATACAGCAGTGCCCAATTGGCTGGTGACAGTCGCAACACGCGCCGTATGCTGTACCCGGGAACTGTAAAGGCCTTCCTGCACGGTACAACATGCGCTGTCTGTAGACCAGTTTTGTTGATTAGGGGGGTATTGCATGTGTTTAGATATGTTTAGTTTTGCTGGCATTGAGCATTTTGTTTAGTTTGGTATATGAGGAGATTTTAGTCATAAGCTTTGTTAGGGTTGCACTGCTGCCCAATTTTCAGTCAATTCTTCGATGTGCTATGTTTTATTCAGAAGTAGTTTTTTCAGAGCGTAATAGGATCTTGGTTGCGAGTGGTGGCACGGTTCGACACGCGATCGTTCGTTGTCAACAGAATGGCAAGATGGCGGTCCCGTGGTTAGATTCAACGTTACCGATAAAGAGGAAAACACCCGAACATCCTCAAGTGGGCGGCTGAAGATGGAGGGTGCAAGTTGGGTATGGGTGTTGGCTCATTAAAACACATTCTGATGCCTGCCTGTTGTCGCAAGATGTTTTGGTGCCTAAATTGACCCTAATCTGGGTTAGTAATCCTGTGGGGTTCTTCCATCCCTAACTGCCTCCCTTGCTCTAACCTGGGTTCGTATCCAATGCCTATCCTTACCCTAACCCTGGTTCTTCAGGGTTAGGGTAACGATAATATGTATTGTATGTTTATGTACATGTATGTGTGCACATGCCTACATATGCATAGCTAATTCCACTGTTTTCTGTGTAGCAAAATAGCCTGTGGTTTCATACCTGTTATGCTGTGTGAAGCATCTCGGTATTAATGCATGATTACCACAGGGTGTCGCTAGAATCAAACTTTTAATGACGCCCGAGTCATAAATGTTCTATCAACAAAACAAGTCCTTGTCTCAATTCACAAAATGGTACTGCTCACGTTTTTTTTCTCAGACTTCAGACAGTTCTTTAATCACAATCACTTCATATCTGCAGGGAACTACTCACATACTTCACCTTCTTTCTAACTTTGGCTAAATCGAAATGAGCGAGCAAGTCCGTTAATAAAGCGGTTATAAAATGATACGGAGCCAGATCATCAGGTCGGAAGCATTCTGCATTTATAGGCCGTAAATTGAACCCTGTTTTCGTTGCCTGATCCCGGACAAGCCCCCAGCCGACCCTGCGCCCCCCTCCTGTTTACCCGGTCCACAGTCGTGCATCTACACAATCTTTAGCTCATAAAAAAGAACGAGTCGTGGTAACCTACCAAAAAAAAGTTTGTCGCTTAATTTTCAGTCAATTCTTCGATGTTTTATTCAGAACTAGTTTCTTCAGAGCGTAAAAGGATCTTGGTTGCGAGTGGTGGCACGGTTCGACACACGATCGTTCGTTGTCAACAGAATGGCAAGATGGCGGCTACCGTGGTTAGATTCAACGTTACCGATAAAGAGGAAAACACCTGAACATCCTCAAAAGTGGGCTAAATTGATTCTTAATAGTGCTGTATACATTGCCGCGTCCAAGAGGAACAATGAGGCAAATATACGATAATGTCATGTTTATGTTAAGTCATTTAGATCAATTTTGACATACCCGGGAAATAGGGTTGCCAACCGTCCCGAATTGCAGGTAAGAACTAGTATGCGGATTGCAGCGATTCACATGGGTGAATCGCTTCACCAGATGAATGTGATGCGCACGAGGCGCATTGCATCACTTAGAGGCAGGGGCGCGAACGGACATCGTAGACCTATAGGCTGCTAGAGCCTACTAGTCACGATAGAGCCTACTAGTCACGATAAGCGTTGTTGATAACGTATAGTTAACGTTAATAGTAGTCGAACACTCTTACTCATTCTGGTGACTAGTAGGCTCTAGTAGGAAAACAGAGACAAATAGCTACACGGTCAAGCAATGTAATTCATTTCCTGCAAAAAACACGGAAAATACACACTCACAGAAATACACTCACAAAAATCACGAAGGTGTGAAAATCACCCTTGCCCTCTTAACTCTTCTGCTGGGCTTCCTTGGTGCAGAGACTTCTGGAGGGGATCTGGTCCACAGCCTTTCTATCACCGATCCAGCGACTTCTGGAATGCCCGAAGGCGTGTAAATGTTTACACCTTTGACTGAGGTGTCCCAGAATGTTTACACCTCTCTCATCAATATGCATAGTGCTCTAGGTGAAGAATAGTGTCACTTTCTAAGTTACTTATTATTAGTGTAGGAGCCTAAATGCAGTCTGCTTAAGTGGATTATTATTTAACCTTCACATAATTTGTTGAACCATGGTATTAATAAAAAAAAACTAAAGGATAGTAAGAGCTGAACTGTGGCTTCATTTATCCAATTTCCACTACCATGTAAATAGTGGGCCGGCCTAAAGTTGCCCCAATCTGGCCCTGAGTGAATATCAAGAAATTACAAACCTGCGAACGCAGACATTTAACCCACAATGGCCAATACAAATCAACTGAACTTTTGCGTGTCTTTTCATGTCTTGCGTGCGTCGGCCCCTTTTTCTAGACTTGCGCCATTTTTTACCCAAGCCTATTGTTCTGGGTGTGAATTGCTTGGCAACACCCGCAACCATTAAGGGAGCATGAATTGCTATGAGTAAATTTTGCGCAACAATGTGACACCAACGCAGAACCAAGCAGCCGCCTTTAGCTCCGAAATGTTCGGGACATCCCGAATTATGGGTGTCAAATGGCATACACCAAGCTCTAATGAACTGTCTGGAAAATGAAGAATAGGCTGGAAATAAAAAACATCACTGCGTATGCAGCCGATAATGCGAACATGAATTATGGAAAATATCACTCTATTTAAAAGTTACTCAGAAGCGCAAACGATGACATTCTAAAAGCTAATTTCCCGTCCCACGCTGCACATAATGCTTGCAAACATGCCAGCAATCAGCTATCAGTGGATATTGAGACCATTGTTTTAAAAATATACAGCCACTTCTCAGTATACCTCCAGGCAATGTTCCCTCTAATCTTTTTCAGCACTGAGCAAATATTTTTTATTCTGAGCGCACATTTCACCAATGTGAGCAATTCGTAAACCACGCGACCTTACAAAAATGACCACGAGCCTGCGTTAGCCATAGGTTTCCAAAGAGATGACAGCAAATGCATCAATAAGTCTACAAGGTTGATATTTATTCAATATCCTTTATAATGGCTGGACTTTGGAACATTTTAATGATGGTGTTTAACCAGTCAGTTTAGTTGAACTTAAAGGATCTTTGGTTGAAAATAAATAAGGTTTAGGGAGGTTATGACTGGTTCACTGGTTATGAATGATAATGATATACACAAAATAAAAATATCCAAGGTGTTTAGTCATTTTTCAGCAGGTACAACATTTAAGTAGAACTTAATTGAAAGAAAAATGCTAATGCAGTGCTTTACAATAAATATAGTAATTATGATATATTTTTTCCTAAAGGTAGCCTTTATTAAAAAAAAATATAACTGGAGTGGTTTGCAACAAACTAAGCTACAAAACATGTCATTCGAATTACATTGAGGGAGCTAGGCCTATCTGGCTGTTTGGCTCATCTTGTCTGCAGGCCTATGGAGGAAACACCTTTCTGACTATACATATGTCAAAATGTTGTTGTAGTTATCAAGATCACTTTGAAAATATTGGAAATTTCTACCTCAAATCTTCTCGCTTCACGAGTTTGACATAGTGGCATTCATTAGACTGAAACCGCGTTCACAGTCGGCGCTAGATGCTTGGAATGTGCCACAAATGTCGAAGTTGTACCAGATCTGGAAAATGCTCACTTTTCAGCCACCACCTTTTTTCAATAACCATGAACTTGAATTCGACAAATGCGTCCCGGGACCGCATATTATGCTTCCTCCAGAAGCGCTCCGAACATTTTCGCCAGATTGGTCACGTCATTCAGCCCATGATCAAATTTACTAACTGCACGATCCAACGTGTCCGGCTCAAAGGCAGCCCACTCAGCTCAGGGAAGCGGGCATGCAAGTGCTCACAAACTTTAAGGACAAACAGAATAATGTAACTTTTGTTCACTGCATGTTTTCCCACGAGCGAACTATTTTCGCGTTTGCCTCCGAGCATATGTAAGTATGTCTGAAAGTTTTATCCTACCTGAGTCAGTTTGGACTATTTCATCTAGCCGCTCATGTTTAAACGTTAGGCAGACCTTTTTCTGGGGCACCTGCTCTGCCTTTCTTTTCGCCATGGTAGCCTATAACTGCTGGAGCAGAGACCGGCAAGAGAGCTAAAGGAAAATTTGTATGTAAACATTCTAACGCACATCCGGCTTGGTTGTCAAACATGTCAGTATTTTAAATGATTATTAACTACCCTACATCCCCTTTGATGCTCAGATTTTTAAACCCTAAAAAAAAAATCGTTTATGCGGTCTGAAAAATATATTGCGCGGCCTCTTCGACTGGCCTGCGCGGCTGCGCACGCGCGCAGCTTAGAGGGAACATTGCCTCCAGGGAGAGATGCCGCAGTACACGACCCCTAAACTCAGATGTTTGGGTCTATATATTTTGAATAGACATTTCGATAGATTTTGTTGCAATATCCTTCAAGTTGCGTTGAATTTCATTGATGTTGTGGGCTGCTTTTTTGGGCTGTTGTATGTTCTTAATCTGTGAGGTAAATGTGCTCACTTTTTCATTATTATACTAAGGTTGAATTCTTTTTGTCAGAATACATGCGACAACACAAAACTAATTTGTTCTTTCTTGCATATACAGAATGATGCAAAATAAAATTTCTCGCAGATCTCAGCGGTAAGGCTTTTACCTTTGGGGGCACGATAAACAGGCTTCCTTGTCTTTTATACTGTTTAAGGTTGTATAAAAGTTGATTTAAAAAAGTAAAAAAAACCCTGGCTTTATCATGTGCTTTACTCAATGAAATCTGAGACCTTTTGAGAGAATAGAGATACCATGAGAATACCTTAATGGTGGGGTACAAGTTATAGTCTGTTAAGCTTTAAGACATTTAAAATGCCTGCCATCATTTTGACTCCAGACATCTAACTCATGTGGCTGAATCTCTGCTTCCATTTACAGTGCAGTCTGTAGTTGGTCTGGAGGGACTTCCAAGGGAAATACTATTACAGCAAATAGCCAATCAATCAAAAAGACATTGTTTTCTGTGTTTGTATGTAATACATCGAGCAGAGAGAGGATATTATTATAAAACAAATATTTTCTAATGTTATAGGATGTCAAAGGATCCATTCTAGCTTAAGGAGTACAGAGGAAAGAAACTAAAAGTCATAAGACATCAGCAATCGAACACAAGAACGAAAAAACATGAATGCTCCCAGTGTTTCAAAACCTTTCCTTTCCTGCTCCGTTCCGCTCTTGCAACTCATCAACCAACACACACAGGAGAGAGGCCCCAAATTGAGCAGAAGTTCCACTTTCATTTTTAACTGCAATTTATTTCTGCTTATTTTGGCCTGTAATTGTGGTATAAGGTTATGCACACTCTTTCTCAACCACTGCCACTGCTTCATGTCCCATTGGCTTGATGGACTGACACGCGTGATGGACTGACGACCATGCTGGAGTTAGTGTGATGTTAGAAATTAGTTTTACGTCAACAACATCCCTGGATCTATATCTGTTATACTTTTATTAAACTCAATAAAAAGTTTCCCCAAATTCATGCATATTGATTACCAATGCATCATGCGTTACAATAACATTCTAGTATGTTGTTTTTGTTGTTTTGTGTTCTTGGGTAGGTTGTACAGATACTACGACAAACATATACACAATTCCACATATGCTTTTGCTAGAAATTAATTAAATATAGTTAAACACAAATTAGACACATATATTTGCAATACTGTACAGTAACACATGTGATGTCATGAAAAGTAAAAGTAAGCTGTTGGTCTTCAGAAGGTGCCTTTGCACTTTCAGCCTGTGTTTGATGCTGGTGCACACTTGTGTTTTTGTACACTCTGTGGTCTGGCTCAAATGTGTGTTGCTGCTCCTGAGCCGGGTCATGACAGCATTCTCAAGAAGGACCCTGCTCCTGACTCGGGTCTCCATTGCAAATCGATCTGCATTGACACCTGCTCTGCAGGTCTGGGTATTTTATGTAGCTTCAATGGCTTGATATCCAACATCAGATCTGTTGTTGCAGTCTTTCATAGAGAAGACGCTTCTTATTTTTGTAGAACACTAGTTGCACTAAAAGCATCACATGGGGAAAAAGTCTAATAATTAGTGGGAAAAATATGACCTGTTTATTCCTAAATGCAACGTGTAGTATGCAATAAAACAGTACATTAAATGGATTAATTGTTTATGTTCCATGACATTAGACCTATTCATCAACAAGGACAGGCCTTACTATGCGGACATTTGAACTCACTTTTTATAACTTAATTTCCAAAAGAAATCGATACCCTGTTCAATAAATACTGTAGTTACAGCCTTGTTGTGTTTTGAAGGGAGAAAGGAAACTTGATTAAAAGTTAATTTAGATGTTAATATTATGGAACAATCATGTGGATATGCCTACAGAACACAATAGTGTAAATGGGCTTTAACATAATTAACAATAAGGGCATCCAAAATGGGTTGTTGGTGGTGAAATGCGTCACTATTAAATGCAGCGCACTACTGTCATCTAGTGGTGACATGATGTTACGACAACTTTGTGATATCCACTTACAAATCAGATCACAATTAGCAACAGGAAATAA